>NC_088391.1:4976000-5287000 GCF_037993035.2 Macaca fascicularis | reverse complement strand
GTTATTATTTATAAAGACTTACTACTGCCTTTTTGTTATTTATTCTCTGACTATTTTGTAATGCCTGTTTTTCCTTCCATCTTCCATTCTTAATATCTTTCTTTGTGGAGAGTGATTTTTTTTCTGGTAGTATGTTTTAATTCTTTGCCTTTTATTTTTACTGTACTATTATAGGTTTTGCTTTGTGATTACCATGAAGCTTACTCAAAACATCTTACAGTTATAACAAGTTATTTTGAACTGATGACAACTTAACTTTGCAAAGAAGAGAAAAGAAACAAGCAAGGAAAAACTGAAAAACTCTGCATTTTAACTCCATCTTTCCTTCTACAGTTAGGCTTTTATTGTCTTAATTTACATCTTTTTATATTGCCTTTTTCTCAACACATCATGGTAGTTGCCATTATGTTTAATGGATTTTTTTTTTTTAGTTTTTATACTAAAGATATGAATTCCTGCATCACAATCACATTATTAGAGTATTCTGAATTTGTCTGTGTACTTGCTTTTACCAGTGAGTTTTATACATGTCTGCCTGTTGCAAATTAGTACCCTTTTCTTTCAGATTGAAGAACTTCCTTAGCATTCTTGTAAGACATGTCTGGTGGTGATGAATTCCATTAGCTTTTGTTGTGCAGGAAAGTCTTTAACTCTGCTTTATGTTTGAAGGATAGCTTTGCTGGTTACAGTTCTTGGTTGGCAGTTTTTTCCTTCAGCACTTTGAATATGTTATCTCACTTCCTTCTGGCCTGTAACCCTCTCACTGTGAAGTCTGTGGCCAGAGGTACTGGAGCTCCTTTAGATGTTATTGCTTCTTTTCCCTTGTTGCTTTTAGGATCCTCTCTTTGTCTTTGACTTTTGGGAGTTTGATTATTATATGCATTGGGGTAGTCTTACTTTGGTTAAACCTACTTGGTGACCTTTGACCTTCTTCTTCCTGGATATTCATATGTTTGTCTAGGTTTGAAAAGTTCCCTGTTGTTACTTTGAATCGAATTTCTACCCCTCTTTAAGGGCCAATGACTCTTAGATTTGCTCTTTTGGGATTGTTCTCTAGATCTTACAAGTGTCCTGTTTTCTTTTAAAAATTATTTTCCTTTTCCCTTCTCTGACTGTGTATTTTCAAATAGCTTACCTTTGAGTTCATGGATTTTTTCCTTGTTTGATCAGTTTTACTATTAAGACAGTATTGTGCTTTTCAGCTCATCAATTGAATTTCTCAGCTCCAAGGCTTCTGTTTGATTTTTTAAAATTATTTCAATCGTTTTGTTAAATACTCATACATATTTTGATTGCTTCTCTGTGTTATTTGAAATTCATTGAGCTTCCTCATAAAAACTGTTTTGAATTTCCTGAGAGGTCACACATCTTCATCTCTCCAGGGTTGGTCACTGGTGCCTTATTTGATCCAAGAAAACACCCTAAGCTCAGGTATGCTGTAATTTTTTTTTGCAGACTCCTAAACACCTAGCTCTCATGTTCCTGGGTAAGATTAGGGAGAATTCTCTGGGTTTCCAGGCAAAGTCCCTCATTCGCTTCCCTCTCTTTCTCCCAAGCAGAAGGATTCTGTCTCCATTCTGTAAGTCTGGAGTTGGGGGCGGGATGACAAGAGAACTCCCATGGCCACTGTAGCTGGCACCATGCTGGATCACACTTGAAGCCTGTGACCTTCCAGGCCAGTGCAGTATCAGGGCTTGTCAAGGCCTAAGACAGCTACTGCTTGCTTTCCGCTGATGTTTATTCAAGGCGCGAGGCAACTTTAGTGAGCCAGTGGTGAAGCTGGCCAGGACTGAGGTCTGTCTCACTGTTGTAGCAGATTCCCTACTGGCCCAGGGAGGCTTCAGACACATTGCCCAGGAGCAACAGCTTAAAACTGGGGGCTTCCGGGTTTTCCCTAATGCTCTCTTTTATTGTGGCAGGGCTGGTAGCAAGTTCCAAGGCAAAATCTTCTGTACCCTTCTCTCTCCTTCTTCTGAGCAGGAGTCTCTTTCCACAGTGTTCTGCATGGAGTTGGGAGAGGTGTGATGTGGGCACTCCCATGCCTGCTGCAGCTGGTGTCAGGCTGGGTTGTACCCCAAGCGCACAACTCTCAGACTAGTGCAGCACTAGGGCTTACCAAAGGACCACGGTCACTAAGGCCCTGCAACTACTTTAATCGGCCCAGTGATGAAGTAGGCTGGATACTGGGTTCCTCCCACTGGGGTGGTGGATTCCCCTCTGGCCTGGGGCAGATCTAAATTTTCCATTTGTGAGCACTGGCCTGGAATCGAGGGCATGGAAGTCTGCCCAGTGCTGTGTTCCCCTGTGGTGGGGCCGGCAGTGAGTTCCAAAGGGAAGTGCCACACTCACCTCCCCCTCCCTTTTCCAAGCACAAAGATTCTCTCTCCGCACTGAGCTGCCTGGTCCTGGGGGAGGGACGGTGCGCGCAGTGCGGGATTGTCCTTCCTGCCCTCTTCCATGCCGCTTTTCTTGTTATGATGCTAAAACCGGGTCCTGTGATCTCTTACCTGATATTTTAGCTCTTGTGAAGGTGTTTTCTCATGTGGGTTTGCACTCAATTCAGTGTCCTGCAGGGGAGGGTGGGGCATGATCACTGCACAGTTCGATTCAGACATCTTGCTCTGCCTTGGATTTCAGCTGAGTTTTATTGATCCCTCTATTCCCAAAGCCTGTGTTCAATAAATGAAAGTTCACAGAATAAGGGAATGGTGAATTTATTACAAGAGCTTTGAGGGGTTTCTTTGTTTTCTTTCCCTTGTTTTTTAAATAATGCATGAACAGGGCAGATTTTCTTAGGAAACCATTGCCCAAGGGGTGCTTCACATGCTTGGCGCAGGAGCCACAGGTCCCTGAGTTCCAGCCTAGACACCCTAGGTTTCTCTCCTTCCTCCGTGTTGACCCTGGGCAGGATCAGGAGATTTAGCTGTCATGAGGTCATTAGGAGCATGCCACAAGGAACCCTGGGACAAGGCTTCAAGGGTCAAGACAACCCTTGCCATTTTGGAGAGAGTCAGGAGAGATGGGGTGTTAGCTGCAGCCAAAAAGACAAGACCAACTTTACCACTTTCTTCTTGCAGGAGGAAGAATTCACTGAGTGAATTCGTCCCCTTGAGCCTCAGCTTGCTCCTCTGTAAAATGGGACAGTAATTCATTTTTAATTGTACAGTATGGGGAGGAGTACACTAAGCCAGTGCCCTGGGACTATGGCCTCTTATTTCTTTTTAGTAAGAATTTTTGGATATTTGCCTGATAGTGCCAGGGGCACAGCCAGTACTTTGTTTGTGGTGTAATTTATTAATATTCCTATTTCTCCTACCAAAATCAACTCTTCTCTGGCTTTGAAATCTCAGTGTGTAACACACAGTAATGATTCAGTAAATATTTGTTGGATGAATACATGAATATGGAAAGAAAGAAAGGTCCTGGGAAAGGTGGTGCACACTTGTAATTCCAGCACTTCGGGAGGCTGAGGTGGGAGGATTGCTTGAGCCCGGGAGTTAAAGGGCACAGTGAGCTGTGATTGCACCACTGTTCTCCAGCCTGGGTGACAGTGCAAGATCTTGTCTCAGAAAAGACTGCCAGCCAGCCAGACACACACGCACAGAGAGAGAGAGAGAGAGAGAGAGAGAGAGAGAGAGAGAGAGAGAGAGAGAGAGAGAGAGAAAGGAATACATTAACCACAATTTACCACCTTCAACAGGACGCATAATATATTTGTAATTTGTTGTGAGGTTTTCAGATCTTATTCAAGTGTTGAATTGCTGGTGCCAGAATTCGGAGCCACTTTTAAAAAGGTAAAAAGTCAGCATGTGAACTTTGTTTTTGGACCTAGAGAAAGGTGTGCTGAGAAGGCTGCAGGGGAGCAGCCTTCAGCAGGAGGGTGGGTGGTGTCTCCTTTAGTCTGGGAAGGGAGGTGTGGTTCTCAAAGGAGAAGCTGCCTACCAGGAAGGAATGGCGTAGAGATAGGAGAAGAGAAGTAATTGCAGCGTGAGCCAATTCTGAGCAAGCTCATGGGCTTCAGAGTTTGGACCTGCATGGGAGGCAGGAGGAGTCCCCGGAGGGGGAGCACTGGCAGTGCCCGTGGTCCACGGGTCTAGAAGCTGCTGCTCGTCATAGCGCACTGGCTTCATCACAGGCAGGGTGCTGCCCGCTACCAGCCTCACCCTCACGGTGGTTCTGGGGACGATGCGCACTACTGGCCCCTCACTATGTGAGTTGGGGGAGACTCTCTCTTACCGGGGTCTGGGATTCATTTGCTGAGCTGCTTTTTATTCAGCCTTAAAGTTGTTTCAAAATTTGTAGGGAGAGCTCACCAGGAGGAAGCATGGAAAAAAATAAAAATAAAAATAAAAGCTTACTCAGAAGTTCAGTGAGCCACCATGGAATTTACATTACCTTAGGTTAATAAATGAACATAAAATTCTTAGCAAGGTGAAATAAGAGGTCACAGGAGCATGCAGAACATCACGATCTTGCAAAAAGAGACAAGGCTGTCAGCACATGTTCCAGCCAAGCCCTTCCTGCTTTGACGTCTCCGTAAAATGCAGGGTTATCTGCAAAGTGGGTCTGAGGGGATCAGTGTTTCCATTCTTTACATCTCAAATACCAACGGCAAAGAAGAACTGGGGAGTTCTTAATTCAAAACTATGTCACATAAGAAGGTAGCAATGTAAAAAACCTCCGCATGATAGAACTTAAAGGAATTGCAGTGAAAGATCTAGTCCAACCTGCTCATTTTCAGATGAGGAAGCAGAGGCATGGAAAGGTCCCACAGTGACAGAGCCCACTGGTTGCAGAATTGGGATTGCTGTCCCCGGTTGGCCTCTTTCTGCTACACTGTCGCTTCTCCTGAACAAGTTGAGTAGCAAAATAACAATTTTATGATATCTAAATATATCTAGACATTCCCATAAACCTCCACCTTCACGGGTTCCTAGCTGGGAGTCTCTCTAACAAAAGACAGATTAACAAGAGAAAACCTAACAGAAGTTTAACACTATGTGTGTCTCCTGGATACCGGGTGATGATCCAGAACCATGAGGAAGTCCCTGGAGTAGGCCCCAAGCAGTTGAAACGTCCTGCTTGAGCACCATCTTTGTTTCTTTGAAGCAAAGAAAGAAGGGTGCCTAAGCCTGGTGGTTCTGGAAACGCTTTCTAAGTTTTTCCTATGAGGGGCACTTCATAAATTGTGCTGAAATGTGATCACCAGCATTCAGAGGGACGAGGTCCTTCCTGAAAGGATTCAGGTGGGCTGGAACTGTGCCCCTGGGAGAGCTCCTCTGAGTGCTCATCTGAGAGTGGAAAACTGTCCTGAGAAGCAAAGCTCTGAGGACTTGGGACCAAGGATCAGCCTCAGGCAGTGCAAAGGCACACGCCCTCGGGGGACAGGAGCTGTGCTTGGCCCTGCCTTAGAGAGAGCGGGAGCAGGCTTATCAGCCAGCAGCTGCACTAAAGAAAAGGACAGAGTGGCTCCGGAGTGTGAGGGGACCACGGGCCGCACTGGGACCGGGGGTTGCAGCGGATCTGAAACAGCCACGGTGTCACACGCGAGGGCCCGGCCCGGTGTCTTGTCCCATATGCTGAGGCCGCCCAGGCATTCAGCTGGCACTGATTGCATCAGACACAGAGCCCAGGAGCCCGATCCAGTCACGAAAGCACAAGGCCAGCACGGGAGGACAGGGAAGAGCGGAGCACAGAGCTCCAGGCTCTCAGGAAGACTGAGAAGCAGCGCTCGGTTAAAAGGCCGTGCTGGGATTCCCAGGGGCAGGTGGGGCTCTTAGTTGGGGCATCGGGAAAACAGGGGCCCAAACATTAAAAAAAAAAAAAAAAAAAAAAAAAAAAACTCACCGAAGTTCTGATTTTGCAATGAAAATGTAGAAGGCGCCTCTTCCAACTTCAGCGTACATGCCCTGCTTGTCTATTTTTGTGGCACCACAGTGTCCGCGTACATGCCCTGCTTGTCTATTTTTGTGGCGCCACAGTGTCCTCAGTGCTAAGCGCCTCTAAAACCTTACGATGCGACTGAGAACGAAGCTCGATGAGGGCTCCAGAAAGAGAAGACAAAGAAAGCAAAACCTCATTAGGCTTTTGGGCATTCAGAAAAGAACGCGCATTGAATTTCCTTTTGGTGCCAAGTGAAACTGAAGATGCCCCCATTTTTGCCAGAACTCACCCTCCCGGCATTTTCACACCAGCCTCCTCTTCTCTAGCCTTGTCTCCCATCCCGAGGGCTGAGAAGGCAGGGTTAGGCCCCACCATTTGCCCCATGATCACGTATCTGTGGCTCATTCTCCACCAAAATCCATTCATCCTGGTGCCTCTTTTCTGGTCTCATCTCCCACAGCTTTAATTCACCTTTATAAAGATTGTTCCAGCTGGGGACAGTGGCTCACGCCTGTAACCCCAGCACTTTCGGAGGTCCAATCTGTAGGACGGTTTGAGGCCAGGGGTTCAAGACCAGCCTGGGCAACACAGCGATGTTACCGGAAAGAGTCCCGATCCGGACACCAAGAGAGGGTTCTTGGATCTCCCACAAGAAAGAATTCAGGGCAAGTCCACAGTGCAAAGTAAAAGTAAATTTATTAAGGAAGTAAAGTGGTGACATAATAGCTACTCATAGACAGAGCAGGGCGTTCTCGAAAGTAAGAGGGGAAACACGTCCTCCCCAGGTGTATAAGGATAAATCCTGTTTATATACAGGATTAAAAAAAAAAAAAAAAGATCATGGGGAGATGTACTCTGCTGCAAGGGTCTATGATAAAGCGTTAATTTTCTTAATTACTTTATTTTGCAAGAATTGATGTTATCTTTAAAGCAAAATTAGGAATGCTTCTGTTCTCAAGATGCTGGGATATCAGGATACTCCTAAGTCTGGGTCTGTTTAGTAAACATTATCAACCTGTTCCCTTAACACCTAGAGGCTAAGAATACCTAACTTTCTGGGAATGTAGCCCCGCAGGTCCCAGCCTCGTTTTTCCTATCCCTCACTCAAGATGGAGTCGCTCTGGTTCCAACGCCCCTAACAGGGAGACCCAGCTAGAAACCTATGAAGGGTAGAGGAGAAAATAATTTTCACTCACCTACACAGGCACCCTCATTCTCCTGGTCATCCAGGTTTATGCCAATAGAACATTTTTGAGTCTTTCTTCTCTGGCAAGTTAACATTTTTTGTCAGTTATTTGGTCCTGTAAATCTTCCTTTCCCAGTGGCTTCTAAAATCTATATTTTCATTTCTCAAAACAAAATTCCTCTAGAATTCATGTCCTTATGTTATTTCATGTTTGGCAAGTAATGATATCATTTGATACATGTTTTGGGGGAGAAATGATGGAAGAAAGTTCATTTGCAAACCCTCATCAGAGGAGGAGTAACTGGGAGGCAGGGACAATGTGTGAATCAGCCCCAGGGTGTAGCAGGTCCTCTATACAGGCTAACTGAATGCTAATTAGAAGGAAAAGACAGGAGAAGACACCCGCCTGGCCTTTCTTCCAGTCTCTGCTCTTGCTGATCTAGCCTATTCAGTGTTCACAGATACTCACATTTCCATGTTCAAAATGTTCAGCCTCCTGTTAAATAAATCCTTCCTGTGTCATCCAAGGATTCACATATTTGACTGCAAGGCAGAAGAGAGGGCTGTGTGTGTGTGTGTGTGTGTGTGTGTGTGTGTGTGTGTTGGGTGAGTGTCTCTGAGTTCCTGTGTGTGTGTGCACGTGTGCCTGTGGTGGGTGCTTAAAGAGAAGATGAGACTAGACTGTAAGGAGATGCAGGAGGACAGCAAACAGCCCCGCCATCTCACCATTTCCCCCTTGGTATTCCTCTGGGTCACTGAAGCTTTCTGAACCTTGAGAAGGGTGACTTGATAGATCAGGGAGCGTGTCCATATATTTCCAGGGCAAGTTTGCACCGGGGCGACCTCCTGTGTTGGAAATTCCACCCAGTATTTTCCTTTGGCAGAAGATGTGCCTTCAGCAACTGCCCAGGGTTTACAAAGTGGGTTGGGAACACTCGCTGGGCCTCTGAGGACACCATCTCCTGTGGGGTCTTTGAGTTGAGAGATGCCAAACAGAAGAGAGGGCTGGTCAGGGCCAATCCTTGGAGATGGCATGGAGCCCTTGCCCAGGGAGCTCTCAGGAAGTGGGCTCTGAAACTGCACAGAGGGAGGAAGAGGAAGCAGCGCTGATTATTATTAATTTATTTTTGGACAACAACCCTCTCAAGCACCCTGACATCATGAGCCTGGACAGGGAAGACACCCAGCCCTCTGCTGATCAGACGCCATCCTGGTTGGGATCCTGGGGCCCCAGACGGCTCCCTCTAGCTGCGGGAGGGCAGGTGGCCTCGTGTTTCTGCCACTGTGCTTGAAAACACTCAGAGGCAGGCCTAGGGCCCCGGGAGAGGATACTGTGGGCTCTGCACCTATTTCTGTTTTCAATGGAGGAAGGGAAGAGGGAGACAAGTCAGGGTTTTGATATCTAAGACGGGTTCCACTCATTAGCTATTGTAGTCACTTATAATACAGTTCGGGAAGGATGCCTTGCCTCCTAGATCAAGCCTTCATGATTTCAGCCCATTTCAGGAAGGCTTTTACTGCTGTAACCACATCCACACCTGCAAATGCAGCAGGGCTGGCTTTGTCAGTCAGCGAGGTGAATCAGCTGGAGGTGATCTGAATGTTAAAACCATCTGCTCACAGCCGCTGAGCCTGGACTCTCCAGAAGATGGCAGCAGTGGGACACTGTCACCCAGGAGTCAGGCTTTGACGGACTCATTCCTCTTATTGGAGCCTGTATTACTTTGCACTACCAGTAAAAATATTCACTGTATGTAGAACAGTAACAACAGGATGAGTCTTTTGTTCAATATGATTGAATCGTATAGTGGAGAAACAGAAAAAACCACTTTTCCTGTGGTCTCTAATTCAAGTGCTGGGTGTTATGTCCCAGTTTCCAGAAAATATATCTTGCATGTGCTATTGGAAATCTTTGCTTCAATAATGAATAAGATCTACTGCTTGAAAACTTGCTTTTGCTACAAGAGCTGGGAAACTGCAGTTTGAGTTTTCTCATGTCTACTGTAGACGACTCTCAACAAGGAGAAGTTCTTAATATTTTGTGTCTCAGAAAGGACACTCATTTCTTGTTTTTGTTTTTGTTTTTTGTTTTTTTGTTTTCCCAGAGCCTCGCTCTGTCACCCAGGGTGGAGTGCAGTGGCATGATCTCAGCTCACTGAAACCTCGGCCTCCCGAGTTCAAGCAATTCTCCTGCCTCAGCCTCCCAAGTAGCTGGGATTACAGGCACGTGACACCATGCCCGGCTAATTTTTGTATTTTTAGTAGAGATGGGATTTCACATGTTGCCCAGGCTGGTCTCGAACTCCTGACCTCGTGATCTGCCTGCCTTGGCCTCCCAAAGTGCTGGGATTACAGGCATGAGTCCCTGCACCCGGCCGACACTCATCTTTTTCTTAGACGATAGTTTAAGACTTAATTTTATTCCTAGAAATATGTTGTTCAGTAGGATTGCATATGCTCTTCTCATTAATATAAATAGACTGAAATCTATTTATATTAATGAGAAATACATTTTGTATAGTAATTACTAATTACTATATTAAATAAATACCTATATTAGAATGTCCATATATGTAAATGTATATATTTATAGTTTAATATATTGTTTATGCTTTAAGAATAAATTATATATATATACTATAAACATCTGATATATAAATATGGATCACAGATCTCACATAGTAGGAAAGTTCTTTCAACTTAATTTCATTTTATATTAAGACTGTAGACAACTGTTATATTAGAGGTCTGTAGCATAGCCAAGTGATATTTTTAAAAGCAAGCCAGTCTATGGCTGGCTGTTTCTAGCTGGCAAAGCCTGAAGCTAATTCTGAAGCACAAGGCACCTTATGTTAGCAGATTGTCCTGAGTGATGGATATTGCACTTGCGATCAACGCCAGTTCATCTGGATTACCTGAAATTCCTTAGAGGCCATGGTGGAAAGGATCAGCTATTCTCTGAGAGTGGGATACACTCTCATTCTCAATAATCCTCTGTTGTTTTTACACTTGCTTTCACTCAGCTGCAGAGAACCTAAATCACAGTCCCACCAGCAAAACTTCTCCAGGCAGACAGCATCTCCAAATGGCATACAGGAGGGATGACAAAGGGATTAGAAGCTCTCACTAAAGTCACAGTCTGCCTTTCCTCAGTTTCTTTGTTTGTAAAATAAGAACTGGAGAGACATGGCATCTACGAGCCCTTTCAGTATTAACATTTCAGTCTGTTTCTGAAGGCATTAGGAGAGAATTAATGATTTATCACCACCTCCTTCATTACTTCTGTCTAACTCAGCTAGAAGTAAGGGAAAGCATCCTCTCTTTGTTTCAGCACATTCACACAGGCTGGCTAATGAGACCTCACACCGAAGAAGCCTAGGACTTCCACGGACTCCCTGAAATCCAGGTCCTCATTTTTAACATACAGCTTTTAATACTAGCTTCGTAAGTCCCAGATCCCTGCAAAGGTAAATATTCTATTTTCTGTAACTATGTTCGAGTAGCAGTTCTCTGAATCTGTGTATTGCTCCTGGCAGAAAGCAAATGTCAGCTCATTCCTGTGTAATTGATATGTGACATGTTAGTTTCCAGACCCAGCTAAAGTACTTACTAATAGATTTTAGATGATAGACAAGACCTTTCTTTTCTCTCACCCTTCAGTGGGAAAATCAGGAAGATAGAACTCTGATACTTTTTTTTTTTGGCTGGTCTTATAGTAATTTTGGAAAGAGAAAGATCAAATTTTTGGAAAGAGAATGATCAAAACAATATTAAGAAAAAATAGTGGAATATATATATCCATATGTATGGATATATATCCATCATCCATGTGTATATATATACATGGATGATGTTTTACTTGTCTGTTTAGTGAACACAAGTTTGTTAAATTCATTTGGGAGGTAGTGATTTTTAAATCACATTTATCAGATTTCATTAAACTGAGAATGACATATAAAAGCACCAGATCAATGCATGGGGCACAGTCACTCAGCAAATGTTAATACAGTACTTGAAGGGTGATTATTTGCAATCATCTCAGGAACATCTATATTATTTGCATGATAACAGCTCATATGAAGAGATTATGATAAGCAGATTGTTGGCTAGTTTCACTCAGGGTTTTCTTAGACTAGGGTCTGCTGAGACCTAATACCTTTGAATGAATCATCCTGTTAGTGAGAAAATGAACTTGGCTCAGGTAGCCCATTGCATCCTTTTTGGTCTGTTTTCCCTTAAGTTCAGGTACAAAATCTCTTCTCTCTAGAAGAAGTAGAATGTGTTTTACTCCTGAAAGGGATGGGCCCACCTGTCTTGGTAGTTGGGAAAACTTGCTAGTGGTTGCTACAGTTTCACAAGAAGCTCTGCACAAACAGAGCCTTATCTCCTGGCTTGATAGCTGTGTCTTCTCTTGATAGTTCCTAAACAGGAGAGGCTCAGTCTTTGGGATGGGGCTAACGAGAGAGCAGAGGAGCTCTATTCATTCTCAGGTGCCTGCAGTTGTGAACCAGACAGGGAGCAGTGCTGAGCACCAGGATCCTAAGACAGGTGCTCATTGATTATGACAGATGCAAATTCAATAAGCATTTGACAAAAGCACAGTATTTTTTTTAAAGAAAAACAAATGCCTTTTTGTTTGTAAGATTGCTCTGACAAAGTAAATGCCAGTGTAATATAAGTTATAGCCTATTCTATTCTCTATCACCATAGTTACTGATTTAGTGAGTCATCTTAACTCTCAGAACATCAACATTGAAGGGCTTTATTTTCCCATTAACAACCATTAGCTGCGCTCTGTTAAACACCACCACTCCATTCTCTCAGAGAGGAATATTGCTTAATGACATATCAGTCCAATCATATAAACCTTAGTATTTTCAGTTATTAGAACATTCTCACTCTAAAAATAACTAGTCCTGTTCATTTTTTAAAAGAAAGACACTCTTTTTTTTATTGAGGTATACATTGAAAACTATAAAACCTTGTTGAAAAAATATAAAGATATAAATAAAACGAACATTCATGTTCATGGATTGGAAGACTTAATATTGTTAAGACAGTAATACTCCCCAAACTGATCTACAGATTTAACGTGACCTCTATTAAAATCCTGGCTGCCTTTTTTTTGCAGAACTTGACAAACTGTTCTAAAATTCATATGGAAGTTTATAGGACTCAGAATAGCCAAACAATCTTGAAAAAGAAGAATAAAGATGGAGGACATTTACCTCCCAATTTTAAAAATGTATGCCAAAGCTCCAGAAATCAAGGCACTATAGGGTTGACATGAGGATAGACATATAGATTAATGGAATTGAATTCAAAGTCTGGAAATGAAGCCTTACATTTATAATCAGTTGATTCTTGACAAGGTTGCCAAGACCATTCAATGTGGAATGATCTTTTCAACAAATGGTAGTGGGGCAACTGGATATCCACACACACACACAAACACACAAAATAAAGTTTGATCTTTACCTCACACCATACACAAAAATCAACTCAAAATGGATCACAGATCTACATGTAAGAACTAGAAGTCTTAGAAGAAAACTCTTACAAGAAAACTTTTTTTGCTTTTTTGTGCCGTATCTAAGAAACTGTTGCCTAATTCAAAGTAAAAGAATATCTGGTGGTGCATGCCTACAGTCCCAGCTACTTGGGAGGCTGAGGCAGGAGAATCTCTTAAACCCAAGAGGCGGAGGATGCAGTGAGCTGAGATCACACCATTACACTCCAGCCTGGGCAACAAGAATGAAACTCCGTCTCAAAAAAATAAACAAATAAAAAAGAATATCTACCTTGAATTAGGCAATGATTTCTTAGATATGACACAAAGAAGCACAAACTTCAAAAAGAAAAATAGATGAATTGGGTTTTGCCAAAAGCAAAAACGTTTGTGCTTTAAAGAATTCCATCAAAAAAGTGAAAAGATAGTTCATAGAATGGGAAAAATATTTGCAAATTGCATCTGATAAGAGACTTGTGCCAAAATATATAGATTCTTTTACAACTCAACAATAAAATTTGAGTAGACATTTCTAAAAAAATATGTGAATGACCAATATATACATGAAAAGATACTCAACATCATTAAGTCATTAAGGAAATGCAAATCAAAATCATAACGAAGCACCACTTCTCACACACTTTTTTATTCTACTCAAATAAAAAAGACAATAACAAGTGTTGATGAGAATATGGAGAAACTACAGTCCCTGTACATTGCTAGTGGGATTTTCAAATGGTGCAGCCGTTTGTCAGTTGCTCAAAAAGCTGAACATATAGTTACCATGTAACCCAGCCATTCTACTCCTAGAGGGTTGGAAACATGTATCTATACAATAACCTGTACATAAATGTTCATAGCAGCATTGTTCCAAATAGTCAAAAAGTGAAAACAACCCAATTGTTCATCAGCTGACGAATGCGTTTTTAAAATGTGATATATCTACACAATGAAACATCCTTCAGCATAAAGAGGACTGAAGTACTGATTCATGCTACAACATGCATCAATCTTGAAAACATCATGCTGGGTGAAAGAAGCCAGTCACAAAAGGCCTCAACAAAGTGAAGAGAAAACCCACAGAATGGGAGAAAATATTTGCAAACTATCCATCTGATAAGAGATTCATAACCAGACTATGTAAGGAGTTCAACTCCATATGAAAAAAATGTCATAATCTGATTTTTTAAATGGGCAAAAGATCTGAATAAGCATTTCTCAAAAGAGACATACAAATGGCAAATAGGTACATGAAGAGGTACACAACATCACTGATCATCAGAGAAATGCAAATGAAAACTGCAATGAGATATCATCCCACCCCAGTTAAAATGGCTTTTATCCAAAAGACAGGCAGTAACAAATGCTTGCAAATATGTGGAGTAGAGGGAATCTTTGTACACTGTTTGTGGGAATGTAAATTAGTACAGCCACTGTGGAGAACAATATAGAGGTTTCTCAAAAAACTTAACAATAGAGCCACCTTATGATCCAGCAATCCCATTGCTGGGTATATACCCAAAAGATTAGTATATTGGAGAAGTATCTGCACTCCCATGTTTACTGCAGCACCATTCACAGTACCAAGATTTGGAAGCAACGTAAGTGCACATCAACAGACAAATGGATAAAGAAAATGTGAAATATATACACAATGGAGTGCTATTCAGTTATAAAAAAGAATGAGATTTTTGTCATTTGCAAAAACATGGATGGAACTGGAGGTCATTATGTTAAGTGAAATAAGCCAGGCACAGAAAGACACACTTCACATGTTCTCATTTACTTGTGGGACCTAAAAATTAAAAGAATTGAACTCATGGAGATAGAGAGTAGAATGATGGATAGTGGAGGCTGGGAAGGGTAGTGGAGCAGGGAGTGGTGATTGTTAATCAGTACAAAAACATAATAAGGTAGAATGAATAAAACCTAGTATTTGATAGCATAACAGGGTGACTACAGTCAGCAGTAATTTGTTATATATTTTAAAATAACTAAAAGAGTATAATGGGATTGTTTGTAAAACAAAGAAAAGATAAATGCTTGAGGTGACAGATACTCCATTTACTCTGATGTAATTATTATGCATTTATTTCTGTGTCAAAATATCTCATGTACCCCATACATATATACACCTACTATGTACCCACAAAAATAAAAAAAAATGTAAAACCCAGGCAAACAAACAAAGGCCTCATATTTTGATTCCATTTACAAATGGTCTAGAATAGGCAAATCTATAGAGACAGAAAGCAGATGAGTGATTGCCAGGGCCTGAGGGGCGGGGGAGGATGAGTATGGGGTTTCTTTCTGCAGTGACAAAAGGGTCCAGGAATTAGATTGTGATGGTGGTTGCACAACTCTTGGAATAGATTACAAATTACTGAATTGTATACTTTTTGAAAAGAGTGAAGTTTATGGCACAGTATGTGATTATATCTCAATGGAGCTGTTATAAAAATGTATACACCTATGTAATCAATCGATTTGTTCATTTCTAAGCTTCAACCTCATGTTCAATTCCTATCTCTACTCCAATACCCCCACTAGACTTATGTTCTCTCCTTCTACCTTGTTCCATGTCCTTTGCTGTGAGGGGAGGGAGAAGAAAGGGAACAAAAGACGGCTGCCTTCTCCCTTGAGTGTCCCTTGCAGGTGGCCATGTGCTCCTTGATTGGCCGTGACTTTTGTTCTAGCTCATTGTCTGTACAGGCTAAATACAGACAGGTAATGGCCATATAAGGTTCTACCAAGTAGGAGCTCACCTCCTCCAAAGTTTTCTAAAAACTGAGGGTCCTTGAGAAACTTAGCCACATTTTTGGGCAGTTAACCACCTAGTGGCATTAGCCACTATTCCTCTAATGTATGTAACTCTGGGGTCCTACACATTCCCCAGTCCCTAGCAGGACCCCCTAATCTCATAGTCCCCAGACAGTAACAGGTTTTGAAGATAAGGGAGAGGTCTAAAACACAGTCCCTACTACCCAGGTACTTACAATCTTCTTGAGGACGTTGTATTGGATATGTCGGCGGCCAACCCAGCATCAATTTCCCAGCCCCGCTTCCTCGTTCTAAACAGAACCCTGATTTTGTTCCAGTATGCACCCTATTATCAGCCCTAGGTTCGCCCTCATTAGACTAAACCAATCTTTGTGTTCCCACTGCCAGTGATAGGTTTAGACAGAACTGTGACTAAATTTGGGCCAATGGCACATAAGAAGTGGTTTGCTAGAGGTTCTGGGGACATCCTTCCTCATTCTCCTGGGAGATCTCGTAGTAATTCTCCAGGCAAAAATGAAGAAGGATGTAGCCTGGACTGCAGTGGTCTCCCTGGTCCCCCAACAAAGGGAGCCAGCTGACACTGAATCCCACGCTGTGTACATTAGAGGAGTGAGACAGACAGCGGAGCTGTCAGAGCCGGGACTGAGCAGTTGGGTGAACCAAACACGAATCTCTAGACTTCCCTTTAGCATAGCCATACATTTCTTTAAACTAGTTTGAGTTGGATTTTCCGAAATTTTCAATCAAAAGCTTAATTAGCAGTGTGTCCTCACCCATGGAGGCAATGAATTAGGAATGCTGTCTATGGAGTGTGACTTTCTCCTTACTAAGAAAGTTTCTTGTGTTTGGATCAATACCATTCTGACACTAGGGCAGGAACTTTGTTTAGCAACTCTCAGGGGAATGTATCGCTTCAGCTTCTCTTCCACCTTCTTTAATTTTTTTTTCTTTTTTGTTTTGAGATAGTCTCGCTCTGTCACCCAGGCTGGAGTTCAGTGGCGCAGTCTCAGCTCACTGCAAGCTCTGCCTCCCAGGTTCATGCCAGGATTACAGGCGTGAGCCACTGCACCCGGCCCACCTTCTTTAATTTTTAAAAGTTGATCTATAACTGTGCAGGTTGGTGAGTTTTCACACATGAATAAACTCATTTACCAACCACCCAGGTGAAGGTATAGAAAGTTATCAGCACCCCAAACGGTTCCTTCTTACCTCTTTCCACTCAATGCCCCCACCACTGGCAAAGTCGAGCACCTGTTCTTTTTCTACCATCCTGATTAGCATCATCTGTCCTCGATCTTCATATAAAATGGGTCAGTCAGCATGTGCCCCGTCAGGTCCGATTCCTTTTGTTTATTGTAATATCTACAAGTCATCCATGCGGGGTGTTCTCAGTAGTTTGCTCTTTCTCGTTGCAGTGTAGTGCTCCATTCTTTAATATTTCCATATGTATTTATTTTTCTGTTCTTTAGTTGATAGACATTTAGATTTTCCAGTTTGGGGGTTTTATGAATAAAGGTGCTGTGAGCATTCTTGTACATGTTTTTCTGGTAAGGCCTCATTTCTGTTGAATACATACCTATAAGTGAAAATCTTAGGATGTGTGTACATTCCGTTTTTGTAGAATGCCAGTTTTCCAAAGGAACCATTTACATCCCACGGGCAATATATGCAACTTTCAGTTGTTTCATGTCCTCTCCATCACTTGATATTTTTAGTCTTAATGTTAGCCATCCTGGTGGGGGTGTAGTAATAGCTCACTGTGGTTTTTTCTTTTTCTTTTCTTTTCTTTTTTTTTTTTTTTTTTTTGAGATGGAGTCTTGCTGTTACCCAAGCTGGAGTGCAGTGGCATTATCTCTGCTCACTGCATCCTCCACCTGCCAGGTTCAAGTGATTCTCCCGCCTCAGCCTCCCAAGTAGCTGGGATTACAGGTGCCCGGTACCACACCCAGCTAATTTTAGTATTTTTAGGAGAGATGGGGTTTCCCCATGTTGACCAGGCTGTTCTTGAACTCCTGACCTCAAGTGACCCACCTGCCTCAGCCTCCCAAAGTGCTGGGATTACAGGCATGAGCAACTGGGCCCAGCCTCATAGTGGTTTTAATTTGTACTGTACAGGTAGTGAATCCTGCTGAACATCTCTTAAAACATTTACTGGCTATTTGGGTATTTGCATTTGTTCATTGTCCATTTGAGTCTTCTCATATAGTAAAAAAAAATAATAATAAATTCAAGTTGCACTGGGTGGTGTTTTGTCGGAATTCTTTGAATATTCAGAATGAGTCCTTTGCCAGACATGGGGATGGCAACTGTCTTCTCCCAGTCCATGGCTTGCTTTTTTACTTTCAATGTTGTCTTTTATTGAACAAAAGTTCTTAATTTTAATAAAGACCAATTTATCAATCTTTTCTATTATGGCTGCTGTTTTTGTGTCCTGTTTAAAAAATGTATGCCTACACGTAGTCTTAGGTATTCTATATTTTTTCTAGAGGTTTATTGTCTTATGTTACACTTTTGAGTCAATGGTCTCAGATTATGTTTTGTGTATGCTGTGAGGTGGAAGTCAAGGTCATTGGATGTCCAATTGAGCCAGTGTTTTACTTTATTGTAAATCAAGTGACTCTGGGTGTGTCTCTTCTGGATACTCTAATTTGCTTATTATTCTATTTGTTTATCCTTGCACAAATACTATAGTCTTAATCATTGCTGTAACTTCACAGTAGGTCTTGATATTTAGCAGCGTCAATCTCTAACTCTGTTCTTTTTCAAGATTGTTTGGCTATTTTAGGTTCTTTGTTTTTTCTTTCTTTTTGTTTTTTTTTCTTTTCTTTTTTTTGAGATGGATTCTCGCTATGTTGCCCAGGCTGGAGTGCAGTGGCACAATCTCCACTCACTGCAACCTCCACCTCCTGGGTTCAAACAATTCTCCTGCCTAAGCCTCCTGAGTAGCTGGGATTACAGGCACCCACCACCACACCCGGCTAATTTTTGTATTTTTAGTGGAGACAAGGTTTCACCAGGTTGACCAGGCTGGTCTCAAACTCCTGACCTCAGGTGATCTGCCCGCCTCTGCCTTCCAAAGTGCTGGAATTACAGGCGTGAGCCACTGTGCCCAGCCAGTTGTTTGTATTTTCATATAAATTTTAGATTTCATTTGTTCATTAAAAAATCCTGCTGAGATTTGATTTGGGATTTCATGAATCTGCAAAAAATTTTGAAAGGAACTGCCATTTTGTCATCGTGAGTTTTCCAGTCCATGAACATGGCATATCCCTCCATTTATTTAAGTTAAGATTTCTTGCTACAATATTTTGTAGCTTTCAATGTAGCATTTTTGCACATCTCTTGTTAGATGCATTCCTAGATACTTGATGAAATGGGGATTGTTTATGCTGTCGGAAATTGTATGTTTTTTCTGCACAATCTGTTCATTTCTTTATTTTAAAAAATTAAAGAGCTTTATTGATATGTTATATACTGCACTTATTTAAGTGTAAAATTTGATAGGTTTTGACAAATGTATACACCATCAAACCATCACCGCAATTAAGATAACAAACATATCAGTCTGAGAGGCCGAGGTGGGCAGATCACCTGAGGTCAGTTTGAGACCAGCTTGGCCAACATGGTGAAATCCCATCTCTACTTAAAATACAGAAATTAACCAGGTGTAGTGGTGGGCACCTGTAGTCTCAGCCGCTCGGGAGGCTGAGGCAGGAGAATCACTTGAACCCCAAAGATGGAGGTTGCAGTGAGCTGAGATTATGCCACTGCATTCCAGTCTGGGTGACAGAGCAAGACTCTGTCTCAAAATAAACAAACAAACAAACAAACAACCAAACATATCACTTTCAAAAGTTTTCTCCTGCCTCTGTGAAATCCTCTCTGCCTGACTTGACCTTCCCACCCTCCAGCAACCACTCATCTCCTTTCTAACATTATAGATTAGTCTGAACTTTTCTAGAATTTTTATGCACTCTTGTCTTTAGCTTGGGTTTTTTTTCCCACTCAGCATAATTATTCTGAGACTTCTCTGTGTTTTTGTACATATCGCTAGTTCAGTCTTTTCATTGCCTGGTAGTGTTCTACTGTGTGACTACCTCACAATTTGTTTAGCCTTTCGATGGGCACTGGGTTGTTTTCAGTTTGGGGATATTACAAATGAAGCTGCTATGAACATTTGTACAACTCTTTATATAAACATGTTTTTTTTTTTTCTCTTGGGTAAAACCCCAAGAGCAAAATGCTGGATCTTCTGGTATGTATAGGTTTAACTTTTTAAGAAAGTGTGAAACTATTTTCCAAAGGGATTATATTGATATTGGTTTTTAAATTTTATATTTAAATTGGTTTGTGTATGTAGAAATACAATTGATTTTCAGTATATTGACCTTGAATCCAGTGACCTACTAAGTTCACTCATCCTTTCAATTTATTAATAGATTCTTTGGGCTTTTCTGTGTATCCACTCATGTCATTTATGAATAATGACAGCTTACTTTTTCTTTCCTGTCTTTTTTTTTTTTTTTTTTGAGACGGAGTCTCGCTCTGTCGCCAGGGCTGGAGCGCAGTGGCCGGATCTCAGCTCACTGCAAGCTCCGCCTCCCGGGTTCCCGCCATTCTCCTGCCTCAGCCTCCTGTGTAGCTGGGACTACAGGCGCCCGCCACCTCGCCCGGCTAGTTTTTTGTATTTTTTTAGTAGAGACGGGGTTTCACCGTGTTCGCCAGGATGGTCTCGATCTCCTGACCTCGTGATCCGCCCGTCTCGGCCTCCCAAAGTGCTGGGATTACAGGCTTGAGCCACCGCGCCCGGCCTTCTTTCCTGTCTTTATGCTTTAATTTGTCTTTCTTGCCTGTTGTACTGGTCAGGTTTTTTAGTCCAACGTTGCATAGAAATGTTGATCATGTATTTTCTTTTCTTATTCCTTGACAGGGAAAACATTCAATATTTCACCATTAGAACAACATGATGTTATTCTAGATATTTTGTAAATATACTTTATTCCTAGTTTACTGAGCTTTTGCATTTTATGACTAGACCTCAAATTTTATAAAATAGTTTTTTAATATTACTGAGATGACCATATGGGTTTTCTCTTTTATTCGATTAATATGATGAATTACATTGATTGATTTTTAAATGTTAACTAACTTTGCATTTCTGGAATAAACCTCCATAATGTTTCATGTTGACAGCATTCCTAGGAAAAGGAGGTTTCCACATAAAGAAAGTTTATTATCACCTTAAGGAGAAAACTTCTTTAAAAGTTTTCTTTGGGGAAAGATATGTCTACATGGTGTTGCCTGCTTGCATGCCTTTTTAGTGACAATAAACTGAGGACAATTTCATTTTCTCCTGTGGACTCAGAGTTGCCATTGTCACTGATATTTGTTCCATTTTTGTATATATGTATTTTTTGGTAGAGACAGGGTTTCACCATGTTGGCCAGGCTGGTCTCGAACTCCTGGGCTCAAGGGTTCTGCCCGCCTTGACCTCTCAAAGTGCTAGGATTACTGGCGTGAGCCACCTCGCCTGGCCTGCTGATGCTGTTATTGTTGAGTACTTATATTGTTCTTTTCCTGTTTCTTGATATTTGAGTACCAAGCATTGCTTCTTGCTGCTTTTAGTGTATTTATTTCTGTTCTTTCTCTATTTGATTTTCTAATAAGAAGGAAATAACTAACCGTGTCAGATTTATGTATGTTGGCATATATATAATATTTAAATTTATATCTATTTATATAAAATAAGAGTAGCTTGTTTCTGAGTGAGGGCATATTGGATGTTCCAGGAAGAAGAAAATGTGTGCTCTTTGTATTATTAATTGCAGCTGGCTAAAGGCCCTGTTTGCTTATGATACGTTTTCCATTCTGTATTAGGTAGTCGATACAGTGGACTGAATGTTTGTTTCCTAGAAGCTCCTATGCTGAGTCCTAACCCCCAATACGATGATAAGAGGTGGGGTCTTTGGGTAGTCATCAGGTCATGAGAGTGAAACCCTCGGGGAAAATATTAATACCCTTATAGAAGAGGCCCGGTAGAGCTGACTCCTTCCCCTATGTGGGGATACAGTGAAAAGATGGACTCTATGAACCAGAAAGCAGACCCTTACCAGGCACCAGATGCTAAATCTGCTGGCACCTTGATCTTGGACTTCCCGGTCTCCAGAACAGTGAGAAATAAATTTCTGTTGTTTACAAGCCACCCAGTTTATGGTATTTTGTTATAACAGCCTGAAGGGACTAAAAGAGTTGAGATTGCTGGATAAGTAAATATTATGATATTTTAATGTATCACTGATCAGGCAGTTGGACTTAATTCAAGTTTGAATAATTGACAGTAATAATATTCAAGTCAAATACAGTCAGTACACATTTTATATAAAACATTGTAATTTTATGTAAAATAAAATATATCAAGGCTGGGTGTGGTGACTCACACCTGTAATCCTAGTGCTTTGGGAGGCTTGAGGCAGAAGGATTGCTTAAGGCCAGGAGTTCAAGAACAGCCTGGGCAACATAGCAAGGCTCCTGTCTCTACAGATTAAATAAAATAAATTAGCTAGGCATGGTGGTGTGTGCTTTTAGTCCTAGCTACTTGGGAGGCTGAGGTGCGAAGATTGCTTGAGCCTAGGAGTTTGAGACTACTGTGACAAAACAAGTGTTTTGTCTCTCTCGATATATATATGTGTGTGTATACACACACACGCACACACACACACACACTCCCTCTGTCCCGTGGCTCCTCTCTCAAGGAATTGCAATGTTCTTCACCTAGTGGATGGGGAAAGTGACATTGGAAAGCCCATCAGTTTCTTAACTGCCTTGCCTTGAAAGACACGCATCACTCCCACTAACATCCCCTGGGTAAGGGCTAGTGACGTGCCCTGTACTGATGCAGAAAGGAGCTGGGACACACAGCCTCTAAACAAGCAGCTGCTTCTCAGAGACAACACTACTCCAGGGAATGCATTGTCAAATTTGGTGAAACATCTGCCTTTGGTCAAATTCCCTTGGCCTCGGACTCCTCTTCTCTTCTTGACTATCCATCAAAATCCTACTCATCTTTGAAGGCTTGGCTTACAAGCCATCTTACGCACAAGGTCCTCCCAGATCTCTCTGCTGGGGTACGTTGTGCTTCCCCCCATACTTTGCTCATCCCTCACATATGGCCAGGAGCTACTTATGGACATGTGTGTCCTTTAGTACAGGGGGCACTTCTCAAGAGTGTGGACTGGAGATCATTTCTTTCTGTTTGTCCCACATCATCTAGAATAGCACTGCACACTCACACCAATATTCCTTCAGCTATTCTGAGAAGTGTTATGAGAATTTAAGCCCTTGAGTGTTAAGTATATGAAATTCCTCAGGACATATGATGTTGGCCAATCAACAAGCATTTTGTTGTCTGCTATGCAAACCCAGTTTCTGTATTAAGGAAGCTTATAATCTAATTTGGCAGAAAATCAATAGTTAAATTGTAAGATTGCTGACGGGGCGTGGTGGATCATGCCTGTAATCCCAGCACTTTGGGAGGCCGAGGCGGGCGGATCAGGAGGTCAGGAGATTGAGACCATCCTGGCTTACACAGTGAAACCCCGTCTCCACTAAAAATACAAAAAAAAAAAAAAAAAAAAAAATTAGCCAGGCGTGGTGGCAGGC
The DNA here is from genome assembly GCF_037993035.2 of Macaca fascicularis. Lineage (NCBI taxonomy): Eukaryota > Metazoa > Chordata > Mammalia > Primates > Cercopithecidae > Macaca > Macaca fascicularis. The sequence continues at coordinate 5,263,982 of NC_088391.1, read as the reverse complement.
GCTTGTAGTCCCAGCTACTTGGGAGGCTGAGGCAGGAGAATGGCATGAACCCAGGAGGCAGAGCTTGCAGTGAGCCTAGATCGCACACTGCACTCCAGCCTGGGCGACAGAGCAAGACTGTGTCTCAAAAAAAAAAAAAAAAAAAAAAAAAAGATTGCTAAACCAAGAATAACCCATTTTTAAAAAGAAGGCCAGGCATGGTGGCTCACACCTATAATCCCAGCACTTTGGAAGGCAAAGGCGGGCAGATCCCTTGAGCTCAGGAGTTCGAAACCAGCCTGGGCAACATGGTGAAACCCTGTCTCTACAAAAAATACAAAAAATTAGCCTAGTGTGGTGACGCACACCTGCAGTCCCAGCTACTTGGGAGGCTGAGGTGGTAGAATTGCTTGAGCCCAGGAGGCAGAGATTGCAGTGAGCCAAGATTGCACCTCTGCACTCCACTGTGGGTGACAGTAAGACCTGTCTCTAAATAACAAAACAAAAAGAAAGAAGAAGAAAGTATTTAAACTATTGGGGTACTTATGACAAGACCTTCAGCAAACTTGTATTTAACAACCTGGAAACTGGCAACATCTGAGGACTGAAGCCCTGCTGTATACACCACGTATACCTCAGACATTGTCAGTGAGTAAACAATATACCCCAAACCATCTTTATATTTTTTCAAATATGAACATTCGAATTTTAGGAGTTATGAAAGTCATTTAACTTTAACCAGAATGAATTTCTCCATAATTTACCTACAGGCCCCCAAAATCGGGATGAATAAACAGCATGTATTTTTTATATATATGTGTGTTTGTGTGTATAACATATATGTGTGTATGTTATATATATGCACACATTATGTTTGTATGTGTCGTATAGCTATACCCACACATTACATAGTGACCATCTCTCTATATATACATAGTTTATTGCAAAGTAATATGGTATAGTTATATTTCTATGTAGTGCAATGTCACAGCCTCATCTTAAAGGAGAATGCTCAAATGGGATGTCCTTTTATACAATTCACTAGGTGTAACATTAGTTATAAATATTTATATTATAATATTATAATATAAATATTATAAATATTGGTAAAATATTAATATTACCAATAAAGAAACTACAAGTAGTGATAAATTACATTGGGAGGAGGAGAAGGATGGTGGGAAGGGGTAGATGAAACATATCTTTATTTGTTACAGCAGGAAGTCAATAAATTACAAAATTGATAAACCAAGAAATAACTATGTACAATTATTATTGAAGAAAATCAACTACCAGAAACACTAAAACCAAATGATTAAGTGATTATCTCTGTGATCAGAACCAAGTTTAGCCTCCTGTTCAATTAGATTTTTAAAACTATGTATTTATTTTTGACTTAAAAATAATGCAATATAAATAAATAAGTCTTACCATTTTGAACAAATGTTACTGAATTTATAATTACTATTTTGTCATTGCATATTTTCACTTATGAATATTAAAAATAAACACTATATGTAAAGACCTAACATTTTGGTGAAAAGGTGATTTTCATATTTGAAATATAGTGGGAGATACAATAATAGAAAATGTAAAGAAAGACTAATAGTAAATTAATGATTTTTCTTTTTTTTTTTCACTGTTGAAGAAATTTTTATTAAAGCAAGAATTTTATAATCCAAACTATGTTTCCTTGCTCAGTTATCAATTCTGTTACTTAAAACAGAACTGACATTTTGAGCTATTCCACAGTAAAGAATTAAAAAATTAAAGAAGGAATGCTTTAAATTTTTGTACTTTGCTGAAAATTCTTTTCCCCAGGGTCTACAAAACATTAACTTGTTTTTATATTTTACTATTTTTTTGTTTTTAAATCAATTAAGTAATCTTTTTTGTTTTTTGTTTTTAAATCAATTTTTTGTTTTTAAACCAGCAGGTCTAGCATCATATTTGCTAGACCTGGCATTTGCACGGTACATAAGGTTCAAAGTTTCCTTTCCACTTTTAATTTATTTTAGATTTTGCAATTTTTTTTCTCATAGTATTTAAGTTTCTCGATGTTTAGATATTTTTCTTCGGTGAAGCACAAGGTTCTTTTTGTGGTCTCTGATCAATTTTAAACAGTTGGAACACCAGTGGCACTGTTAACTGCTTTCTGGGTAGCCTCTTTAGCTTGGTGGGCTTGTAGTACAGCTACAGCTTCATCAACCTTAGAACGGAGTGACTGTGGAGACTCCAGCATATGAAGAAGTTCTGAATTATCAATCTCCAACAACATGCCAGTGATTTTACCAGCAAGAGTCGGGTGCATGGCTTGAATAGGAGGAAAGAGCCGTTCACCCAACATTTGCTTCTGCTCTTGAGGAGGGGCAGATGCCAACATGGAAGCAGTCAAAGTTTCCTGACCCTGTACATGAACAGCAGACTGTTGCATTGTAACTTGTGGCTGTGCATTAAGATGTTGCTGAGGATTGCGAACTCCCGCAGCATATTTATACCGTGGAACCGTGCGCACAGCAGGGGTAGCTGCAGCAGCAGCAGCAGCTGCAGGACGTGGACCCACCGTCTGTGTTGATGTGTTAGCAACACGCTGCGTTGACATGACTCGTGGAACCTGTGAGGAAGTTGGTCTCATAGTACTAAATGGTAGTCTAGGAGCAGCTGGGCGGATACCACCGGGCTTATTTTGGAATGGATGAGGTCTGGCACCCTGAGCAGTCCAACAAGGACTTGGTCTTAGTTGAGCAATTTGGCTAGGAGGATAGTATGCAGCACGGTTCTGAGTCTGTGGGACAGCTGCCATGAAGTAACCTGAAGGAGGTGCTGGCTGGTAGGGGTTGATTACAGGGTTGGGCACAGCCCGTACACTTGCCATTCTCTGCATATACTCGTTAGTGAGGTGAGCCTGGCGCTCTTCTTTGCGCTGAGCTAAAGCTACATACAATGGCTTTGTGGCCACAATTCTACCGTTCATTTCTGTAACTGCTTTAGTGGCTTCTTCTGGGGAGGAGAAACAAACGAAACCAAACCCTTTGCTGCGACCACCTTCCATCATAACCTTTGCACTAGTGATTGTACCAAATGGAGAAAATGCTTTCCGGAGACGTTCATCATCAATATCATCATCAAGATTTTTCACATAAAGATTAACAACCTGGTATCTGGTGATCCTATCTTGCTTCATCTGTTCAAATTTGCGCTTAAGTTCCGTCTGCCGTTCCACTTTTTTCTGAGCTCGACCAACGTAAATATGTTTTCCATTGAGCTCCTTTCCGTTCATCTCATCTACAGCTTTCTGTGCATCTTCATGTCTTTCAAAGCTCACAAATCCAAATCCTTTGGATTTTCCACTTTCATCAGTCATTACTTTCACACTTAAGGCGGGCCCGAACTTGCCAAAGAGATCCTTAAGGCGCTCATCGTCCATGTCTTCTCCAAAATTCTTGATGTAAACATTGGGGAACTCTTTTGCCTTAGCTCCAAGTTCAGCTTCTCGTTCTTTACGAGACTTAAATCGTCCAACAAATACTTTGCGATCATTTAGGAGCGTTCCATTCATTTTTTCAATAGCTCTTTCAGCCGCTTCGTGTGTCTCAAAGTGTACAAATCCATAACCCTTGGAACCATTTTCATCACAAACCACCTTACATGAAAGGATGTTACCAAAAGCAGAAACTGTATCATACAGTACTTTATTATTAATGGATTTATCCAGATTTTTAACGAATATGTTGCCCACTCCACTTCTGCGAAGTGATGGATCACGCTGAGACCACATGATGCGTACTGGCTTGCCCTTTATCACATCAAAATTCATGGTATCCAGAGCACGCTCCGCGTCCTTCGGGTGCTGGAAGTTCACATATGCGTAGCTGGAGGAGCGGCGGGTGATCACGTCCCTACAGACCCGGATGGAGAGGATGGGCCCCGCCCGGCTGAACTTCTCATAGAGCATCGCCTCGGTCACGTCGGGGTGCAGGTCCCCCACGTAGAGCGAGGCCGTTGGGTAGCTGGGGGTGCTGGGGTTCATTCTCGGCACGGCTGCCCACAGGGACACAAGCCGCCACCTTTCCGTGAGAGTAGAGCGAGTGCCAGGGCGGGGACCGGAACCGGGGGGAGGGGAGCGAGGGCAAGCGCAGAGGGACAAAAATCATCCGAAATCGCAAACTACTCAACGGTCATGGAACGGGGTGGATCCGCTGCCGCTGGCTGCCGGGTGCCTACTGGGAGCCAGAGTGGCGGTGTGGGGTCCGGGCAGCGGGGAGGCCTCGGTCTCTTGGTTCCTTCTTGGAGCTGCTGCGGGGCCGCTGGCGGGCGGCTCGGGCTTAGCTCCTTCACCGGGTTATTTTGTAAAAGAGCATTAATGATTTTTCTAAGATGATTTTTATAATCCAAATTTAAAATGCCTAGGAAAAAAAATAAATGAATTTTTTTCTCCTTTCTACTTTAGTATGTTTTTATATATGTTCTACTTTGCACAAATATATTTTTATAAAATATTTTCTACTTTTTACCTCGTCTGTACTAAAAATACAAAAAATTAGCTGGGCATGGTGGTGCTCACCTGTAATCCCAGCTACTCGGGAGGCTGAGGCGCGAGAATCGCTTGATCCCAGGAGGTGGAGGTTGCAGTGAGGCGAGATCGCGCCACTGCTGTCTAGCCTGGGTGACAGAGCAAGACACTGTCTCAAAAACAAAACCAACCAAAAACAAAAAAACACGACTTTTTATATTATATAACAATATAAAACATAATAAATATGTATTTTATTTTATTTATTTATTTTTGAGACGGAGTTTCGCTCTGTCGCCGAGGCTGGAGTGCGATCTCGGCTCACTGCAACTTCCGCCTCCCAGGTTCAAGCAATTCTCTGCCTCAGCCTCCCGAGTAGTTGGGATTACAGGCACCCACCACCAAGCCTGGCTAATTTTTTGTATTTTTAGTAGAGACAGGGTTTTACCATCTTGGCAAGACGGATCTTGAACTCCTGACCTCGTGATCCACCCACCTAGGCCTCCCAAAGTGCTGGGATTACAGGCGTGAGCCACCGCACCCAGCCAATAAATACGTAATGTTAATATAGTATTATATGATATAGTCTCTTGAGGTCAGGTTGGGATTCATTGTTAAAGTTTTATAATTATAAGTACACAATCTTAATCTTGTGACCTAATATAGCTACATATCTAAGTAATCAATGATCTGAAATAATTCTATTTAAGAAAATCCTTTAAGAAAGGTCCAGTCCGACAAAAAATACTAGTTATGGGGAGGATCTGCTCATTCTGTTCATGTTACAAATAATTTATTATAGGCTTTTTTTTTTCTTTTTTTCTCTGAGATGGAGTCTCGTTCTGTCACCTAGGCTGTAGTGCACCGCCTCCCAGGTTCAAGGGATTCTTGCGCCTCAGCCTCCCGAGTAGCTGGGATTACAGGTGAGCACTGCCTTACCTGGCTAATTTTTGTATTGTTTTTAGTAGAAACAGGGTTTCGCCATGTTGACTAGGCTGGTCTAGAACTCCTGACCTCAGGTGATCCGCCCACCTCCGCCTCCCACAGCTCTGGGATTACAGGCGTGAGCCACCGTGCCTGGCCTAGCGGGTTTCTTTAAATAGTGTTTGCCACTAATATAAAATTCAATTAAAAGTTTAAAAATTAAGTTGATACACAGCTTTTTAGGAACACATCCATCATTTCAACAATGTAGGCTTGTAAAAAACAAGTGCTAGGAAGGGTGTGATTACTCAACAATATGAGATCGATTTTCTGCCTCATTCACAAAAGCAAAACGCTCTTCCAGAGAAAGGCAGCTTTGCAGAACCATGTCAGTGTGTTTATGGGCAGAAAAGCAGATTCACAAAGATGTGAGAATGGACTTGCTCTTCTTCCCAACAGACGCAGCCCACGGAATATACACTTGGGCGGAAGAAAACCCGGATGAATGTATCAAAATTCCAAGCTTCTTGGAGACCTATGATTTAATTTGTAACTTCATTTTCAGATTTCCCAGAAGTTTTAAGGATTGCAATCCCAAACCCAGTGATGGTAGAGCATTTGAAACAAGCCTAGACCATGCAGGAGGTCATTTCCACCGGGCAACTAATCTGCCAATTGTATTATGGTTTAGAGAAAACCCTGATTGCAGTTAGCAAACAAATTGATTTGTGTGGAAAATTTTTGTCTGGAAGGAAAAGGAACTGAATAGATAGAAGGGATTTATTTTGAAGACAAGGCCTCACTCTGTTGCCCAGGCTGGAGTTCAGTGGCCGTAGCTCACTGCAGCCTCCACCTCCCAGGCTTAAGAGATCCTCCCACCTCAGCCTCCCAAGTAGCTGGGACTAGAGGCTCGCGCCACCACACCCAGCTAATTTTTGTATTTCCTGTAGAGATGGGGTTTCGCCATATTGCCCAGGCTGGTCTCGAACTCCTGAGCTCTCCAAGTCCTGAGCTCAAGCAATCTGCCCACCTCAGCCTCCCAAAGTGCTGGGATTACAGGCATGAGCCACCATGCCTGGCCAGAGAAATTTATTCTTTCCCAGATCCTTCTAAGTTTATACTGGCATATTATATGGTTTAATCATAGCTCTCAGTCACCATGGTTTCCGAAGTAATAGGGAACAGAAATCCCCATGTCTAATTCCTACACTTTCCCTCTTCCCTTTTGTGGAGCTTCCTTTTCATTTCACAATTTTTAGCGATTTTAAGTTATTCCCTCCTCTCCTAGGAGAGTTGGTAATCTGAAAGAAAACATCTCGTCTTTGGTTTGTTGTCAGATAAAACTGAAGGTAGTCTTATGCACAAATAAGGCAGAATAAAGTTGGTTCTTATATTTAAAAAAATTAAAAATGGAAAGCCTCAAATATGGGCTGTCAGGCTACCCTGTTGACATATTGCGGTCAGTGGTTTCCAATAGTACAATGGGGTTTAAATGTTGCACCTACACATATTGTCCAAATAGAAACGTACAAAATGATACTTTTGTACTTGTCCAAATAGAGAAGTACAAAAATACACACTTTTGGGCAAAGAACATGAATAGACACTTCTTAAAAGAGGACATACATGTGACCAACAAACATGAAAAAAAGCTCAGTATCACTGATCGCTGCAGAAATGCAAATCAAAACCAGAATGAGATACCATCTCACACCAGTCAGAATGGCTATTACTAAAAAGTCAAAAAACAAAAGATGCTGGTGAGGTTGTGGAGCAAAATGAATACTTTTACACTGTTGGTGGGAGTGTAAATTAGTTCAACCATTGTGGAAGACAGTGTGGAGATTCCTCAAAGATCTAGAGGCAGAAATGTCATTTGACCCAGCAATCCCATTACTGGGTATATACCCCAAGGAATATAATCATTGTATTAAAAGATACATGCCCTCATATGTTCATTGCAGTACTGTTCACAATAGCAAAAACATGGAATCAACATAAATCCCCATCAATGATGGACTGGATGAAGAAAATGTGGTACATATATACCATGGAATACTATACAGCCATAAAAAGAAACGAGATCATGTTTCTTACAGGGACATGGATAAAGGTGGAGACCATTATCCTTAGCAAACTAACGCAGGAACAGAAAACCAAATACCACGTGCTCTCACTTGTAAGTGGAGGAAAATGATGAGAACACATGAACATGTAGGGGGAGAACAACACACACTGGGGTCTGCTGGAGGGTGCAGGGGGAGAAGGGAGAGCATCAGGAAGAATTGCTAATGGATGCTGGTTTAATACCTGGGTGATGGGATGATCTTTGCAGCAAGCTACTATGGCACACGTTTACCTATGCAACAAGTCTGCACATCCTGCATGTGTACCCCTGAACTTGAAATAAAAGTTGGAAATTAAAAAAATGTTTTGAAGAAAAATACACACTTTCAAGACTATGAAAATCAGCATAGGTAGGAACCCAAAAGACAATGAATAGAAAGCAAATCATAATTAAGACCATTTTCATTGGTCAGAGTCTGTAAGTCTGGTGAAGAGCTGAAGAAGCAGCATGTCTAATCCCATCTCATTAACCAAGCGGCCCAACAAAGACAGATGTCTGCTCTTGGTCCATTCTGTCTGAATGAGGCTAGAAAATGTTCATCTTACAACATGGGAGTTAACGGGCATGAGGAACTCTAAGCTTCCCAGCTTGGCCCTTCAAGCCGTTTTTCTGTTAGAAAAGAAATGGTTTGGGGGTTGCTTTTATTAAAAGAAAAAGCTTTACCAAGAACTTCATTTACCCTATCTGCCTAAAAATTATTTCTCAATAACTCCTGTATTATTTCCCCCAAGATAAGCAAATTTAACTACTATTAGGGGGTGTTGAACGATGATTCTTTTTGGCTACTTCCCACTGAAAAGGGGTGTCATGTGGAGGAACAGCAGCTGGGCCTTCTCCTGAGGTTGATTTAATGGTTCTTGGAAGAATGGCATGTCCATGTTTGGCTCTGCTCATAGCACCATTTGGAGTTTGATTGCTTCTAGGTGAAAAGAGATAAATTTTACAAGAAGATTTAAAATATAGGGTTAGAATATGAGCATTAAGATTACCACCGTTGGGGGGGGCCTTATAGACCTTAACTGATAGCAGAGTTTGGTACCTGTTACACCAATGGACTGCAATACCGATTGCCTGCACTAGATGTCGCTGTACATTACCAGAAATGTTAATAAAAAAGTAAGACTTTCCTTGAGAAATGCATCCATTTCCCTCTTGACTTGCCATTAGAGAAGAAATTTAGTCTAGGCCATCTTTATAACTTGCAATATGATTGGGAGAAATACATTATTGGGTGGCTAAAATAACTTTAGCATTAATTTTGACAATTCCTTTTCTTTATTAAATTTTTTCATGACTTTCACAGACCCTCTTAAAACACACTTCAACTTTACGACTTGTCTTAAACATCCTTCCTTTAAACAACCAGTCATTTCCTTCCAGGACAAATATTTACAATACAAAATCTTTTCTTATATAAAATTTATTTCTTTATAATCTTTTTTTTTTATAGCTTAGAGTGCATTATATTACCAACCTTTAGTAAAAAGTTCTGTTAATCTTAATGATAGCAAAACTTTTATGCTTGCTTCTTATCTGTAACTATTACTCCTGCTATAATCAAAACAGCCTTGACTAAATTTCTCCTGCAATTATTAATCCTTTTATAAGGATGATAATCAGCCAAAATATTACAGCAATTAGAATTTTACAACCAGAATTCCACACTGGGTGCCACAGTGTATAGTCCTATTGCAAATAGTAGCGTGACTGTAACAAGTTCCACAAGAGTGGCATAGTAAATAATTTTCGTTTAAAACTTTACTTGCCAAGATATAACATTTCCCTTCGGGGATTTACAAGGTTACAAATGCAATCTCATGTATAATTAAAATTTCCCTGCAAATATGTGTTAAAAAGAAGTTCTAATATTTGGTGGCAAATTTTGAGAGGAAAGGGCAGAAGTGACAAAAAGTATCTATTGAGGTAAAGGTGGGGTTGAGTAAGATGAGGAGCCCTCCCTCACTCAGTTACTTATCTTTCATGATTTTTAGCATAAGATCTTCTATTTCTCCACATTCCTATTCAGGTCGTTCCTCTGGGCTGTCAGAGGTTGCTCCCTCAGCTCTTCAGGCTTTGACTTGAGTGTGATGTATCCAGGAGTTGATTCCTGTAACTTTTACTGCTGAGAGGGTTGAAAGAAGAACAGTGTAGGGCCCTTCCCAGCTTGGCTTAGGGAAGGAAAGAGATGAGAGTTTTCACTAATGCCTAATTTCCTGGATTATATAAAGGTGGTTTTATTTCCTGGGGTTGGGCTTCTCCTAGTTGTGTTAATTCCTGTTGGAAATGAGCTAGAAGGGTTACATCCTTAACCAATTTAGAGGTTCTCTGCCTGAAAACAATCTCTGAGCACATTGATAAGTTGTATCCTTTCCCAAGTGAAAAGCTTGGCGAAGGATTTTAAGGACTTTCACTGACTGGAGGCTGGCAAATAGAGTTTGCCATCCTGACTGTAGGCATCTGAGGGCTGAAAAGTATGCCCTTGAGAAGTGGCCTATTCTATTTCTGCAGCAGAATACTGAGGTTTAATTTCTTTTATGGAGCCCTCCTAGATTAGAAAGGCTTGAAGTGTGTTAGTGCCTTGAGGCTTCCTTGCCTTTGACTTAGCTGCCTGATCAGCTTATCTATTTCCTTCAGCTATTTCATCCGTTCCCTTTTGATGTTCCCTACCATACTTCCCTGCTATCTCTCGTGGAAGAAAAACTGAGGATTATAATCTGCTAATTTCCTGATGATATTTTATAAGAAACCCATTAGTGGTAAGAAAATGCCGTTCCTTTCGAATGGCAGCATGAGCATGGAAAATCAGGAAGGCATACTTGGAGTCAGTATAAATGTTAGCTACGTTTCCCTTGCTTATTTTAAGTGCTCTTGTAAGAGCTATTAGCTCAGCTAATTGAGCGCTTGTGTTTGGGAAGTGACTACTACGTACTTCTTTGCTTTACTGGCTGTTTGCTACCTAAGAGCTCCCCCTAGAGGACAGTGATTTTGCCACGTTATGTGGGATGTAAACAGTTATTTCCTAGGGTTAACTTGAACAAGGCTTTCTGACTAGAACTATCATGACAATGGCTTGGAATCATGTGTAAATAGGTCCTCCAAACTACAACCAAGGTTGAGAAAAACACTGGATTAGAGTTTTTCCTGAGATGCCACTTATGGTCGTGCTATAGGAAGAGGGGAGGCCTAGATGAGAGAGGAGAAGGGAGAGAGAGAGACTGGCTCAAGTGTTTAGAAGATCTACTTTCATTTTCTCCCTCCCTTCCTTTGTGCTGTTAACATATATTTTTACTTCCACATATTGTACACTTCACACATTTTTATTAGTTTTGCTTTAAATAGAAATAAGATGTTTATTCAAATGAGAAAATAAGATGATTTTATATTCATACCAGAATTACTATATTTCTGGAGTTCTTTATTCCTTTGTGTAGGTCAGACTATCCATCTCTTATGCTCCTTCTGCCTCAACAATTTCCTTTACTATTTCTTTTGGTTCAACTTAGTTAATGATAACATCTCTATTTTCATCTGAAAATAACCTCTTTCCCCTTCATTTTGGAGGACAGTTTTACTAGCTGCAGAATTTAGAATTTCTTTCAGCAAATTGTCTTTTGGCTTTTCTGAGAAGTCATGGTCATCCTCTATTTGGTTTCCCTTTGATAACTTTATAACATGTTTTTCACCTTTGGCTGATTTTAATATTTTTTGTTTTATTCTTGAAATTCAGCAAATTGATTATGATGTATTTTGGGTGTGCGTGTGTTTAGCCTACTTTGGGTTGGTTGTGCTTCTGGGATCTTGGTGTTTGGAAAATGTCCTGCCTTTATTTATTCAACTACTTTTTCTGTTCCTTTCTCTATTTGCAGTTCCAAAGTAACTTATGATGCATGTAAGACTGCTTGATATTGTCTCATAGGTAACAGGCTCTCTTCGTTTTTTTGTTCGGCCTTCTCTTTGTGCTTTAGTTTGGATAGTTTCCATTGCTATGTCTTCAAGTTTTTATTTTTTATTCTGCAGTGTGTAATCTACTGCTAAACTTATTCAGTGAAGTTTCCATTTTATATATTGTATGATTCAACTCTACCAAGATTTATTTGTTTCTTTTATTATGGTTTCAATTTCTTTCCCTGTCATATTATCTTTAATACCTTAAACATATTTACAATGGCTCTTTTAAAGTTCTCACATACTAATTCCATCAATCCCTGTCATTTCTGTGTCTGCTTCCATTGACTGACTTTTTTCGTGATTATGGATGGTGTTTTCCTGTTTTGAACAGCATTTTTGACTGGATGTTGGACATTGTGATTATTACATTCTTAAGTGTCTGGATTTCGTTTTCTCCCACTAAATTTTTTTGGTTTTTTGCAGGCAGTTAAATTCATTATGAAGCCCCTTGATGCTTTAGAGGCTTTTTTTTTTTTTTTTTTTTTTTTTTTTGAGACAGAGTCTCACTCTGTCGCCCAGGCTGGAATGCAGTGGCCGGATCTCGGCTCACTGCAAGCTCCGCCTCCCGGGTTTACGCCATTCTCCTGCCTCAGCCTCCTGAGTAGCTGGGACTACAGGCACCTGCCACCCCGCCCAGCTAGTTTTTTTGTATTTTTTAGTAGAGATGGGGTTTCACCATGTTAGCCAGGATGGTCTCGATCTCCTGACCTCATGATCCACCCGCCTGGGCCTCCCAAAGTGCTGGGATTACACGCTTGAGCCACCACGCCCAGCCTAGAGGCTTTTTTTTTTTTTTTTTAAGATTTAAGATAAATTTTGTTAATATTAAAAGTCTGGAATAGTTCTTGCTTTAGTGCTAGTTTTGCTCTACTTTCAAGCTATGGCCCTTGTGGGGTCTCCGCGGAATATCTCAAGTATTCCTCAAGGTCTTTCCATTCTGAATGGTTAGATCTAGAATCATGTGGGAGTTCTAAGAATTGTTCAGCACAAACAACCCGAAGCAGGCTAAACATGCGCACACAATACACCATGATCGGTCTGCTGAATTTCTCTGGTAGTTTGTCTTTGTTCAACTTCATTGAGTTTCACTCTAAACATGTACGACTTAGCATCCAGCTATTCACTCTACAATGTCCCTGTGGAAATTCCTAGAGCTCTTTCTGTGTATGGCTTGTTTCTCAACAGTACTCTGTGCAGCAGACTCCAGCTGCCTTAGCCTCCCCAAACTTTGCTCTCTGTTTCCTCAACTTAGTGAGAATATTAAGCTTTGCATAGGTACTACTTCCTGGCACCGTGGTCCAAAATCTGCCTCTAGGCAGAAGGGCTGGCAAAGGTTTGGCTCATTTAGTTTATTTCCTTTTCCTTAAAATTATAGTTTTGTGCTGCCCTTTGTCCAATGTCTGAAGATAATAATTTCATTCATTTTTTTCTCAGTATTCTTTTTTTTTTTTTTTTTTTTTTGAGGCGGAGTCTCGCTCTGTCGCCCAGGCTGGAGTACAGTGGCGGGATCTCGGCTCACTGCAAGCTCTGCCTCCCGGGTTCCCGCCATTCTCTTGCCTCGGCCTCCCGAGTAGCTGGGACTACAGGCGCCGCCACCACGCCCGGCTAATTTTTTTGTATTTTTAGTGGAGACGGGGTTTCATTGTGTTAGCCAGGATGGTCTCGATCTCCTGACCTCGTGATCCCGCCTGTCTCGGCCTCCCAAAGTGCTGGGATTACAGGCTTGAGCCACCGCGCCCGGCCCTTTTTCTCAGTATTCTAATAGTTTTAAGCAGGATGACAATTTCAGTACTAGTTACTACATCATGAGTAGTAAGCTGAATTCCCCTCGATTTCTAATTATTTGTGGAGATGGGGTCTTGTTGTGTCACCAGGGCTGGAGTGCAGTGGCATGATCATGGCTTTCTCCAGCCTCTGAATCTTGGACTCCAGCGATCTTCCCACCTCAGCCTCTGGAGTAGTTCGGGCTACAGATGTGTATCCTCATGCGTAGCTGAATAATTTTTAAAAACAGCTTTATTAAGATTGTAATAACCAATTCATTTTAAAGTGTATAATTCAATGATTTTTAGTATATTCATGAATAGTGTAACCATCACTGTAGTCAATTTCAGAAAATTTTTATTGCCTCAAAAAGAAACCCTATGTACTTAAAAGATTAACTTTTTACCCCCTCATCTTCCTTCCTGACCTAAGCAAGCACTAATCTACTTTCTATTTCTCTAGATTTGCTTATTATGGACATTTCATATGAATGGAATCATGTTGTATATGGCCTTTTGTGAACAGGGTGAAATCCTGTCTCTACTAAAAATGCAAAAATTAGCTGGGTATGGTGGCCTGTGCCTGTAATCCCAGCTACTCAGGAGGCTGAGGCAGGAGAATTGCTTGAACCTGGCAAGTGGAGGTTACAGTGAGCTGAGATCACACCACTGCACTCCAACCTGGGCGACAGAGCAAGACTCTCTCAAAAAATAAAATAAAATTAGCGAAATGTTTTCAAGGTTGATCCATGTTGGAGCATGTATCAGTACTTCAGTCCTTTTTATGGCTGACTAATAGTCCATTGTATGGATATACAACAAATTGATAATCCATTCATGGATAACTTTTTGAAAATTTCATTGCGTTTTACTTCCTTTTTCCTTTTCGCTTTATCTTCCTTCAAACTGGTATCAGGATTTTTAGTTCATTTGCTCAGAGGTGTCATTTTTGGCAGGAGAGAAAATAGAAGTAGCCTTCAAGAATTTCTGGTCTTTGTTTGTAAGAACCCACTGAATAGAATAGGGTCTGACAAATGGGGTTTGTCCTGGACTAGAGGAGAGAGTTGAAAGGCATCTCTTTGTTCCTGGGAAAAGCCCCAGGAAGACAATGTGCTCCAGGAGTGGCGCGGGGGTTTCCTGGGGATGTGAAGCGTGGGTATGGGGATTTCCAACCTCCCCAAAGGTTCCAGCTCCCCACACCTGGTACAGAAGCCTCATCCAGCTGCCAGACCAAAAAGGACCATGTGTCTTACTGGAGACTGTGTGGGCAGATGACAGAAGAATGAAGTGTTCCGATGCTTTGCACTGTGTAAGACCCTGGAAAGTTGGTACTTCTTGAGGCAGAGCTGCAAGAATGATTGAGGTTGAATTTTTACTAGTCGTGTTGGACAGGGAAATTGGAATGGAAACTAAACTGATTTATAGAAAATAATGAGATATATACATTCTTGCACACCTGATTTTGAGGCCTGAGATGATCCTCACTATGTGAGTTCATTGAATTCAAGAATACAGTGTGAATTTCATAGAAACAAAAGAGACAGGACATTATGCTTAGAAAAATGTTTTCTATGCCTCATCTTGCCTTTAATCTGTGAGTTTTCTTCATGACCTCTTTCCTATTAGGCATGATAGCTTTATTATGCAACACAAAGTCTTTTAATCATTTTCCAAAAACAACTTGTATCAAAGTTTAAATTTTGGTGAAACATAATGCTCTCAATTTTATACTTTAGGCTGAGCTGATAAACAAATTACCTTTCAGACACGGAAAAAAAATACATTTGGTAAAACATTGAAGACACATTAAGAAAAAGCAAATAGGGGTCACCCAAGGATTTTGAGTGTTTGGGAGTGCCAGTGCATTCTACCAGTCTCAGTGAAGGACATGAGCACACACTACAGTAATCGGAATCTTAGTCGTAGGTGAAATCAGGAAAAGCAACTCTTCTTGTGTTTACTTTTAGTAGTGTCATAAGAATGAACTAGTTCTTCCTGTGTGACCGCAGATGCTCCTGTTTGAGAAAATGCATACCCACCTGGAAGAGAAAAGCACAGGGAAATCTGTTAGGAGCACTAACACCCAGTGAACATTCTGGTGACAGAGATGAAGACTCCAACTGGATTGGATATGTTGGATACATAAGCCAGGCAAGCAACTGGGGCAAGGAAAGTGGCAGCTGTGATGAGGGTGTGGTGACGGAGTGGTCTGCAAACCCGGCCATATTAGAACTACTTAGGGATATGTTTAAAAATATCTATTTCTGGATCCACAGTTGCTTTGTGGGGAGCTGGATGTCGGTGTGTGCTTTTAAACGCTCTCCCAGTGATCCCAAGGTACATCACGTCCTACGCAGAAAACTGCTGTCCTACAGGATACAGCCTGGCTAGGGCTATGTCAGTCTTGCTGTTTTGACCATCTTGGGCACTTGCTGAGACTGTGAGGGGGCAACTGCTCCTCTCTATGTGGCTGAGCAGTGGCCTCATGGGCCCCTGGCTTCCTTTCCTTACCACCATTGGAGAGGAGCAGCTCTGGAGATGTTTGAATCTTGAAACTAACATTTGTAATTGGAACCCAGAAAAGTAGTTTACAAAACTGAAAATTTGCTGGGGGATGACACATAATATTACATTTGGTAAAGACTTCATCATGCTGGAAACATTCCTGTCTTAAAACCAGGATGATTTAAATAGGTTTTCAAAGTGGTTTACACGCGTTTAAATAAATAATAAGATATTCCCAGAGGTGTCAATTCATTGATAAGCACAGTGTCCTCTGGAGGATCTTATAATCATTTCTGAAAGTAGTTCAGGCACTCAGTGTAACTCACTACAGAAAGCTAACAGGTGTTCCTGTCCTTCTGTAACTCTTGATCTTGATAGGCTGAACAATAGAGTGGCCACCCTCGAATAATACATTCCGATTAAAACGCAGCACATCAAGCTAGACAAACGCTATTTCCACCCACATGTAGCTAAGGTTTATCGCTTGGCTCATTAATGACAATGGATTTACTAGCAGACAGCCACGCTCTTTGAAAGAAGAAAAATAAATTATACATGGAACTTCTATCCACATGTTATCTGCTGAATTATTAATTAAATGAAACACTTCTGTGTGGAAAGAAGGCCAAGTGTTCTGCAACCTTCTCTGTACATTAGAATCCCCTGAGGATTTGGGAAAACTCGGAGTAGCCTCCCCAAGCACTAGACCAGCAGTTCCCCCAGTGAGCACCAGGAATTCACCTGGTGATGGCGGGGCCCCAGCTTGAGTTTCTGAGTTAGTGAGTCGGAGGGGGGCCCAACAACTGGCATTTCTAACAACTTCCCAGGGGATGCATCTGTCAGAGGTGTTCGAACCAGAGCGACTCCATCTTGAATAGGGGCTGGGAAAATAGGGCTGAGACCTACTTGGCTGCATTCCCAGGAGGTTAGGCTTTCTAAGTCACAGGATGATGACATAGGTTGGCACAGGACACAGGTCATAAAGACCTTGCTCACAACACAAGTTGCAGTAAAGAAGTTGCTAAAACCTACCAAAACCAAGATGGCAATGAAAGTGGCCTCTGATTGTCCTCACTGCTCATTATATGCTAATCGTAATGCACTAGCATGCTACCAGACACTCCCACCAGCACCAGGACAGTTTACAGATGCCATGGCAACATCAGGAAATTACCCTCTATGGTCTAAAAGGGGAGAAATCCTCAGTTCCAGGAAGTGCCCACACCTTTCCTGGAAAACTCAGGAATAATCCACCTCTTGATGAGCATATAATCAAGAAATAACTCTAAATATTTCTGGTCAAGTAGCCCATGCTGCTGCTCTGCTTATGCAGTAGTCATTCTTTATTCCTTACTTTGCTAATAAACTTGCTTTCACTTTATGCATTCACCTCTAATTCCTTCTTACACAAGAGCCAAGAACCCTCTCTTGGGGCATGGATTAGGACCCCTTTCATGTAACACATCTGCTGCTGCCTAGGACTCTGCATGGAGAGTCACTGTTTTAGGTCAAGGTCGTCACAGTCTCTTGATGGACACTGTTTATCAGTATTTCCTAACCCTTTGGGATTTCCTCCCATCTGACTTCCTTCTTTTCCTCCTTCCTTCCCACTGTGTCCGGAATTGGTGGGTTCTTGGTCTCGCTGACTTCAAGAATGAAGCTGCGGACCCTCGCAGTGAGTGTTACAGTTCCTAAAAAGATGGTGTGTCTGGAGTTTGTTCCTTCAGACGTTCAGATGTGTCTGAAGTAGTGGGTTTGTGGTCTTGCTGACTTCAGGAGTAAAGCTGCAGACCTTTGCAGTAAGTGTTGCAGCTCTTAAAGGCAGCGCGTCTGGAGTTGTTCATTCCTTCTGTTGGGTTTGTGATCTCCCTGGCTTCAGGAGTGAATCTGCAGACCTTCGTGATGATTGTGACAGCTCAAAATGGCAGCACAGACCCAAAGTATGAACAGCAGCAAGATTTATTAGCTGCAAAAGAACAAGGCTTCCACAGCATACAAAGACACCCAACCAACCTGGTTGCCCCTGCTTGCTGGGGTGGCCTGCTTTTATTCCGTTATCTGGCCCCACCCACATCCTGCTGATTGGTCCATTTTACAGAGAGCTGATTGGTCCATTTTGACAGAGTGCTGATTGGTGCATTTACAAATCTTTAGCTAGACACAGAATGCTGATTGGTGCATTTACAGTCCTATAGCCAGACACAAAAGTTCTCCATGTCCCCACCAGATTAGCTAGACACAGTGCTGATTGGTGTGTTTACAAACCTTTAGCCAGAGGGAAAAGTTCTTCAAGTCCCCACAGGTCCCAGAAGCCCAGCTGGCCTCACCTCACTGGCACTCCCGGCTGCACCCTGGGGCACCCAGCGCAGGCACTCCGGCAGCCCGGGTTCCAGACAACCAAGAGGAAAAGAGGGGAAGCGAGAAAGAGATGGAGACCCGCCATCGTGACCAACGACCCCACGAAGAGGCAATGGCAGTCCATGCACCGGACCCGCCTCAGACCAAGCACAGCAGGCGCCCGCTGGCAGCCCTGAGTGTGGGCCCGCCAAGCCCACGCCCACCCGGAACCCGCGCAGGCCCCAGCGCGGCGCACAGCCCTGGTTCCCGCCCGTGCCTCTCCCTCCACACCTCCCCGGGAGCAGAGGGAGCCGGCTCCGGCCTCGGCCAGCTGCAGAGAGCGGCCCCCACAGCGGCCGGAGTGCACGCGGAGGCCAAGGAGGCGCCAAGAGCGAGCGAGGGCTGCTAGCATGTTATCACCTGTCACCACTTGAGGAAAATGTCACTTAGAATCTCCAGGTGGAACTTTAAAGAGTTTTATAAAAGCACTCAGGTGTTTTTCGGAACAGCCATGGATGAAGGACAAGCGGTTCGGAAGCAGCACGAAGCAGGAGGGAATGCCGGTGGTGAGAGGATTGCCTGGGGGAGAGGGGACAGCACAGTGCCTGGGTGTGGTGGGAAATCCACGAGGAAGGTGCCCTGAGCTCCGCGTGTGAGGAGCGGCCCACACTAAGTCAGCTATGCAAACAACCATAGTGGGAAAATGGCCGTCCCTTCTATTTTATTTTTAATGTTCTGATCATAAAAACATTTAGGACTATAAAAATGAGCAGATAAAAAAATGTTCTGCTGCCTCTTAATGGAAGATGTGTGCGCATTTTAAATAGTCTCTTCCCCAAAAGGAGAAACCAAAGTTCTCTTTTTGCCAGGCTCATTTCCCTGCTTTTCATTCTTGACCTAATACCAGCCCGGAGCGGGATGGCTGGATCTGGCCTGAAGGGAATGTTTCCCCGCCAGGCCCACCAAGACGCATGCGCATCCGGGGACTTTCCGGAGCTGATTGTTTCTGCTGCATCACCCCATCCAAGGCTCTGGGCGATGTTTTGGAATTTGTCAGCTTTTGTACATTAGTAAAATATGATTATGTCTTTCTCATTCTAAATTTGTTTTTGAACCTAATCTTGCATTTGTAGTTTTGTATTCTTTTCCTAAAAAGGGTCCTGCAACTACATAAAGTTTTGTCCTCACAAAACCTAGTTCTGACGTTTATACAGAGGCAATATATATCATTTGGAAACCTGAGCTGTTTTCCTTTTCACAGTCTCCCAAGGAAGAAGAATGAGAGCTGATGTTAAGTGGGAGAACGGAAATCCAGGCCAGCAGCCTCCGCCACACCTGACAAAGATGCAGACCTGCTCCCAGCTCTTCCTACTGAACCTTTAACTGCCATTTACATCCAAACGGGGAGCTCAGAGGAAGCCTCCAGCTCTTTGCATTCCCCACTTTCATTCATCTTTTGGTAAGTCCTGACACCCCGAGAGTCTTTTTTTTTTTTTTTTTTTTTTTGAGACGGAGTCTCGCTCTGTCACCCAGGCTGGAGTGCAGTGGCCAGATCTCAGCTCACTGCAAGCTCCGCCTCCCGGGTTCACGCCATTCTCCTGCCTCAGCCTTCTGAGTAGCTGGGACTACAGGCGCCCGCCACCTCACCCAGCTAGTTTTTTGTATTTTTTTAGTAGAGACGGGGTTTCACCATGTTAGCCAGGATGGTCTCGATCTCCTGACCTCGTGATCCGCCCGTCTCGGCCTCCCAAAGTGCTGGGATTACAGGCTTGAGCCACCACGCCCGGCCGAGTTCTACTAATTTATCTATAGATTCTTTTGGATTTTATGATAGATGATTACATCATGTGAAAATAATAAATTGTATTTTTTCCATTTCAGTGATTTCTCTCCCCTAGCACTGGCTAGAACCTTCAGTACAGTGTAGAATTAGAAGTGGCAATAGCAACCATCAACATACAGTTCCATTCTTAAAGGAAAGGCTTTCAACGTCTCTCCAATTGCTTTACGAATGTGTGTGTGTATGTTTTGTGTTTGTGTGTGTGTGTGTGTGTGTGTGTGTTAGCTACCATTTATCAGATTAAGAAATTTCTTGGCTAGGCACCATGGCTTACACCTGTAATCCCAGCACTTTGGGAGGCCGAGCGGTGCAGATCACTTGAGACCAGGAGTTTGAGACCAGCCTGGGCAACATGGTGAAACCCTGTCTCTACTAAAAAATACAAAAATTTGCCAGGTGTGGTGGCACATGCCTGTAATCCCAGCTACTCCGACTGAGGCATGTGAATCACTTGAACCCAGGAGGCAGAGGTTGCAGTGAGCCAAGATCGCACAGCTGCTCTCCAGCCTGGATGACAAAGTGAGACTCTGTCTCAAAAAACAAAACAAACAAAAAAGAAGGAAAGAAAAAAGAAATTCCTTTAGTTTGCTAAGAGTTTTTTTTTTTTAATCATGAATGGATGTTGAATTTTTAAAGATTTTTCTGAATCTTTGCGTTGATGTGGTTAATTGATTAAGTGGTAAACCAACACATTCCTGGAAAAAAACATAATTTAGTTGTGCTGTATTATTTTGTATTATTTTGTTAAATAATTATTAAATTATTAAATTATTTTATTATTACATTGCCAGATTCTGTTTGTTAATATTTTGTTTAGGATTTTCAAATTCATGTCATCTGGGAGATTGGTTATAATTTTCCTTTCTCATATTTTTTTCAAATCTTGGCTTCGTAAAATGAGTTAGATTTCATTTTCTCTGTTTTTATTCTCTGGGTGAATTTATGCGTGCTGATTTTTTTCCTTCTTAAGTGTACAGTGAAATTCACCAGTGAAGGCACATTGGCCTAGAGTTTTCTCTGGAGAGAAGTCTTTAAATTATGGCTCAATTCCATATATAGAATTTTTTAATAATTTTATTTCTTTTGCCCATTTTGATAGATTATAGTTTTCCCAGCATTTGTCCATTTAATCTAACTTTGCAAATGTCATGACATCAAATTGTTCACAATATCATTTTTCCATTTTAATGTCTATGAGGTGTTCCCTTTTTTATTCCGTACATTGCTTTCTTGATGCCTTCTCCTTTTTTTTCTTTTCATTAGTCTCACCAGGGATTTGTCAATTTCACTAGTCTTTTAAAAGTACCAAATTTTTGGCCTTATTGGTGGTCTCTATTTTTTATTTATTTTTTGTTTCATCAATTACTATTATATTTCGTATTTTCTTCTGTACTCTTTGGGTTAATTTGTTCTTTTCCTGACTTCTTGACATGGATAATTCTTAGAGTGTCAACCACTCTCTTTTCTTTTTACCGTTTAAGTTTTCCTCTAAGAATTGCTTTAGCTTCATCCCATAAATTTTTATTTGCAGTGTTTTTATTTTACTTAGTTCAAACTGTTTTCCAATTTTCACTGTGCTTTTTTTTTTTTTTGACTCATGAGTTATGTAGAAGTATAATTCCTTATTTCCAAACATTTGAGAATTTCGTATTTATCTTTAAATTTTTGATTTCTGATTATATTGTGTTGTGGACACAGAACATACTATGTATTTTTTTATGTTAGTTCTTTGAAATTTGTTTAGACTTGCTTTATGGCCCAGAATTTGGTCGATATCGTCAAATGTTTTCTGTACATTTGAAAAGAACACGTATTATGCATTGTTGAGAACAGCATTCTATGTACATCTATTTGTTAATTATTTTATTTAACTCTTCTATATTCCTACTGATACTCTGTTTTCATTTGATTGAATTTTAATAATGTAATTTTTTCCTTCTCACCCTCTGTCATTACCTTCGAAGTCATATACTCGTTGTCTGTTTTTAGTAATTACTGTAAAGATTTCAACCTGCATCCTTGATTTAGCTATTAATTTTTATTTATGTTGAGCCTGCATCTAGAAATCTTCCTAAACTCTCTCATTAGATTAAGGAGTTATTCTACAGACTTACTTGCTACACTGACTTTCTACACTGGTTAGGCTCTGCGGTATATTGTTAAATGGAAGCAGTGAACAGATGGCATTTTTGTTTAATTCCAGGCTTTAAAGAAAATGCTGTCAATATTATGTCATTAATTATGGTGTTCTTGGTAGGTATTTTGGTAGATTCTCTTTGTTGAGTTAAGGAGGTTTCCTAGTGTTTGTTAATTTTTAAAGCCACAGGTGCAGGCTGAATTTTAGTGAATGCTTTTTCCTGCATTATTGAGATAATTGTAAGGTATGTCTTCTTTAATCAATGAATATGATAAATTGCATTAATACAGATTTCTGATATAGGATGATTCTTGTATTCTTTTACTATTTGTTTTTTAACGGGCAAAGGACTTTTTTTTTTTCTTTTTGAGCTTAGTTTTTTGGTACAATTTAACTTTTATTTTAGATTCGGAAGTACATATGCAGGTTTATTGGTAATATTGTGTGATGCTGAGGTTTGGGGTATGATTGATTGCATCATCCAGGTACTGAGCATAGGACCCAATAGTTTTTCAACCTGTGCCATTTTCTGCTGAGCCCCCTCTAGAACTCCCCAGTGTCCATTATTGCCACCTTGATGTCCATGAGCACCCATTGTTTAGCTTTCACTTATGAGTGAGAACATATGGTATTTGGTTTTTTGTTCCTGCATTAATTTGCTCAGGATAGTGACTTCCAGCTGCATCCATGATGCTGCAAAGGACATGATTTCTTTTCTTTCTTTCTTTCTTTTTTTTTTTTTTTTTGAGATGGAGTTTCACTCTTGTTGCCCAGGCTGGAGTGCAATGGTGCGATCTTGGCTCACTGCAACCTCTGCCTCCCATGTTCAAGCGATTCTCCTGCCTCAGCCTCCCAAGTAGCTGGGATTACAAGTGCCCGCCATCATGCCCGGGTAATTTTTGTATTTTTAGTAGAGATGGGGTTTCACCATGTTGGCCAAGCTGCTCTCAAACTCCTGACCTCAGGTGATCCACCCGCCTCAGCCTCCCAAAGTGCTGGGATTACAGTCGTGAACCACTGAGCCCAGCCATTATTTTATTTTATTTTTTATGAATGTGTAGTATTCCATGGTGTATATGTACCACATTTTCTTTATCCAGTCCACCATTGATGGGCACCTCAGTTGATTCTATGTCTTTCCTATTGTCAGTGGTGCTGAGATGAGCATACAGTGCATGTGTCCTTTAGGTAGAACTTATTTTCCTTTGGATATATACCCAGTAATGGGATTGCAATGTCAAACGGTAGTTCTATGTTCTCATATGTTTGTTGGCCACTGGTATGTCTTCTTTTGAGAAGTGTATGTTTATATCTTTTACCCTTTTTTTTTTTTTTTTTTGAGACGGAGTCTCGCTCTGTCGCCCAGGCTGGAGTGCAGTGGCGGGATCTCAGCTCACTGCAAGCTCCGCCTCCCGGGTTTATGCCATTCTCCTGCCTCAGCCTCCCGCGTGGCTGGGACCACAGGCGCCGCAACCTCGCCCGGCGAGGTGTTTTTGTATTTTTTAGTAGAGACGGGGTTTCACCGTGTTAGCCAGGATGGTCTTGATCTCCTGACCTCGTGATCTGCCTGTCTCGGCCTTCCAAAGTGCTGGGATTACAGGCTTGAGCCACCGCGCCTGGCTCTTACCCATTTTTAATGGGGTTGTTTTTTTGTTTTGAAAATACAATCAATTTACGATCCTGGGAGAGCAAGAAGCAAGGAGCCAGCAAGTCTGGACACATTCCAGAGGCCACTGAGGGGTTTTATGCCCTGAGTCCTGGATTCCATCCAAGCCACGAGGGGCTTTATGCCCTGGGCTTAGGCTGTAGTGCAGCCTTCCACTCTTAAGCACAGAGCCTGGTATTCCATAGGCCACAAGAGGTTTTAAACTCTGGACTCATAACTTGTTCCAAGGCTCTTTTCATATGATACCAGACTAGAAGTCTTGCCTCAGCTTTTCTCCCAGCAATTGGACTGATGGGATGTTCCACTGTGCACAAGCATCATGGGTTCTTAAAACAAGGCCCTGCACAAGCACTAAATATGTTCCTGTCACCGCAGTCCACTAGCCCTTCAACTATAAACATGCACAGGAGTCGCCTGGGGGCCTTGCTAAATAAAAATGCAGCTTCTGATTCAATAGCCTCGAATGGGACCAGAGATTCTGCCTGTCTTGATGAGCTCCCGAGTGAGGCAGACAGTGCCAGTTCACAGACTCACACTTTGAGATACGGCCACCTGGGCCATTGTGTTCAAATGTGCTTGATAATCTGGAGCACTTATTAAATATCCAAGTTGCCAGGATTTTCTTCTGGAAATCTTGATTCAGTATGTTTTGGTTGGAGCATTGGACGTTTGGGAAAACTAGAATTTCTTTCTCTCCCTTTAGACAAAAGTCAACTACTGCTGAGGCATGGGCTTAAGAAATGTTGACTAAAATATCCAACTCAGCAACCAATCCTGTGTAATTTTCAAACTGTCAGTAACTTGCTGGGGGTGACCTACACACCCTGGCCATGTGACGGATGAAGAAATGCACTCAGACAGAGGTATCCCATGAAAGAGCAGGCTAGGGGACTGGGCAGCTCCCAGACACCGAGGAGGGTGCTATAAAGAGTCAGCAGCCATGGCCCTGACAGGCTGGGGCTCCAAGCATTTATTCAGTACAGATTTAATGACAAAGGTCTCAAGTAGACACCACTAGAGGGTAATTAACATTGCTGACCTTCTGAGTAGAGAGCAGTCATGTGCCCACAAATGATCAAAGGTCAGTCTTAGGAGCACATGAGTAAATAAGCTATTTAAACTCCTCTACATTGCTATGTATCCATGCCCTAAGCTTTTAAGAGAATTCAGCTGCCTTCAGCCAAATCTTTTACTGAAGCTATGCAAACCTCCTGACCCTCCAAGAAGGTTTGTGTCTATTTCCTACAACTTAATTTTTATAATTTCTCCCACCACCCTGACAGATCCCCTACAAAAGACCATGTTTCTTCTCAGCTTGCTCAGTCCAGCTGAGCCAGCTTTCCACTGGACTCCTGAATGTGAGGACACAGGCTCCCAGGACCATCCAGAAGCAAGCATCTCTCAGCACCTTAAAGCTCTGAAACACTAGCTGGGTGCAGACGCTCATGCCTGTAATCCCAACACATTCAGAGGCTGAGGTGGGAGGATCGCTTGAGGCCAGTAGTTCAAGACCAGCCTAGGCAGCATAGCAAGACCCCATCTCTACAAAAAGTACACCCCAAAATTAGCTGGGTGGGACTACATGCCTGTAGTCTCAATTAATTGGGAGGCTGAGGCGGGACTATCCCTTGAACCCATGAGTTTGAGGCTGCAGTGAGCTATGATCGCACCACTGCACTCCAGCCTGGGAGACAGATTGAGACCATCTCTAAAACAACAACAACAGGCTGGCGCAGTGGCTCATGCCTGTAATCCCAGCACTTTGGGATGCCAAAGTGGGTGGATCACCTGAGGTCAGGAGTTCGAGACCAGCCTGGGCAACCCGGTGAAATCCTGTCTCTACTAAAAATACAAAAAATTAGCAGGGTGTGGTGGCAGGCGCCTATAATCCCAGCTACTGGGGAGGCTGAGGCAGGAGAATTGCTTGCACCCAGGAGGAGGAGATTGCAGTGAGCTGATATCACGCCATTGCACTCCAGTCTGGGCAACAAGAGCAAAACTTTGTCTCAAAAAAATAAAAAATATTAAAAAAAAATAACAAAAAACAAGGAGACACAGAAAACTGAAATATTTTAAGTTTTATTTTATTATTGCTTGTTAGTTGATGAAAGTAATTCTGCTTCCACTTTATTTTTAAAGACAGTAATTGCTACACTGAATAAAACTTTAATGAAGTTTCATTATAAGCATCTATTATCATTTTATTATTTTCTACATAGAAGCATGCAAAAAGTTTAAAATTCAGTTTCATTTGATTTAGCCTTGACTGTAATGAAGGACTCTATGAAGAGGGGACACGGTGTTTATGGGCTGGAGTCCCAGCAACTGCTTGGTGGCAGAGTCCCAGTCTTTCCCCAGTTCAAGCCGTGGGCAGATAGATGGGTACTGTCCTTCAGTTCTTCTTACCCATTCACTTGCTTTCTTTATAGCCTCAAAAGCCCAGGGAATATTCCTAGATGTAAAAAAAAAAAATGTTTCAGATTTCAGAATATAACAACATGTGAAATGTAATATGGTACTAAACCCATCACATTGTATCAGACAAAATGATTCTGCCAAAAATTAAGATATTTAATAAAAGCAGTTTTCCTTGACATCTTACGGGACTTCTTCTACCCGTCTGACCTTGAGTTTATTCACTGCATTGTCAAGTGTCCCGTGCCCACCACTTCCCGGCTTCCACGTGCCTCCAGGCATCCCTGCTGCCTACAGGACAGCTCGAGTTCCAGCTTCTTTACAGTTGTTTATGGTTGTCCCCTTTCCATGCATCTCAATCTAAATCCTATCCATTCTTCACACACAAACTCAAGTACTGTTTTACAAATGAGGCTGCTGTTTCTCTCTCCTTCCCACTGTACCAACTTGATTAGGTACCTTCAGAATATCTGAGAGTCCGCCATGAAACTGGCATATATTCAGTTGTGTCACGTAAACCAGGAATAACTTGGTAGAATAAGCATATCGAGTCAAGTCTGTGTCCACTAAATGGTGTCAAATATTTGAGACTGTTGAATATTCAGGTCTATTCAACACTCAGAAAAATTCTGAGATTGTTAATTAATATTAATTAGCTACTTCCTCACTTGTTCTATCATCTGCTAGAACTTGTTGGTGAACAAGTGGCAACATACACCAAAGTTCTTCAGAAAATTCTATGGGGGAAACTTAATATTTTGAAAATTCTCTCCCTGTTCCCGATTTTTCCCTGTGAACTGGGAAAGGGCCGTCAGTATAGCGTGGTGGTTAAGAGCTGGGTTTGAGTCCTGACTCTGCAATCACATGATATTGGTCATGTGATACTGTGTGGCTTTCATTCAACACTGGGAATCTCAGTTTCCTCTATTACGAGAATAACATGAGGTCCTATGGGTTTGTGGTGGAAATTAACAAAGCATATAAACTTAACATGCTTACTAGTCCCTGGTCCACAGTAGGCACTCAATAAATGTTCACTGAATGTCATGACGGAATGAACATACTAAATAAGAAGCATGCCAAAGTGGGTAAAAGACCAATGTTTCC
Source organism: Macaca fascicularis (assembly GCF_037993035.2). NCBI lineage: Eukaryota > Metazoa > Chordata > Mammalia > Primates > Cercopithecidae > Macaca > Macaca fascicularis. Next base: position 5,236,720 of record NC_088391.1, on the reverse strand, counting down.
TGGTAAATATTCATCTACTTATAGTTACTAACTGCTGAAAACAACAAAACTGGCTTTGAATATTTTCACTAATTCAGCTGGCCTCCTTCAGTCCAGTGGCCTCTATACTTTTTGGTTCACCATTCCACTAGTAAGAAAATCTTGTGCCTACACCCCCATGTAATGTGCTCCTACATCAATGTTACGTACATCTTGAAATAGAAAATATAGAAAAAGCTTCAAATATGCAATAAACAGGGAGTAAAAAAAATCTATTTATTTATTTTAGATGGAGTCTCACTGTGTCACCCGGCTAGAGTGCAGTGGCACGATCTCAGTTCACTGCAACCTCTGACTCCCTGGTTCAAGCGATTCTCCTGCCTCAGCCTCCTGAGTGGCTGGGATTACAGGCACGTGCCACCATGCCTAGCTAATTTTTGTATTTTTAGTAGAGACAGCGTTTCACTGTGTTGGCCAGGATGGTCTCAATCTTTTGATCTCGTGATCTGCCCGCCTCAGCCTCCCAAAGTGCTGGGATTGCAGGTATGAGTCACCATGCCCAGTCTAAAATTATTTTGTCTTACGTACTAAAGTGCCAACAAACCATTTTGCTGGCACAATAGCAGTAATGTGGTAAGAGCAATATGCTGGAATATACTTGATCAATTTTGAAAATCTTGCTTTAATACTTTGTGATATTACAGTTCAAAAGCAGGTTCAAAGTTTATACTTGTTCTAACAGCTATAATATTAATAATTGGCAATGATCTAAATAGAGTAAGTGCCTCTTTGGATGTGCCTATTAAGTCAAATACTAATTTGTTAGTCCCTTCTCCTAGCTGTTCAAAGTGTTTTTTCTTTGATATTCATTTAATTAATTCTCTTGGCAAGTGGCACTGGTTTATTTTAAAATAAAATACAAAAATTAGGCTGATGCAGTGGCTCACTTCTGTAATCCCAGAACTTTGAGAGGCCAATGCAGGCAGATCACTTGAGGCCAGGAGTTCGAGACCAGCTGGCCAACATGGCCCGAAACCTCATCTCTACTACAAGTATAAAAATTAGCTTGGCATGGTGGTGCACACCTGTAGTCCCAGCTACTCGGGAGGCTGAGGCATGAGAATTGCTTGAACCTGGGAGGTGGAGGTTGCAGTGAGCCAAGATCATGCCACTGCATGCCAGCCTGGGTGACAGAACGAGACCTGGCCTCAAAAAATAAATAAAAACAAAAAAAAGAAAACCCCTAAAATAGAAAAAAAAATAAAATAAAATGTTATCTTTCTTGGCAAACTAATGAAAAGGTATTGCTTTTTTAAAAATGGAAGTGTACATTACATATAGTAAATTATGATTTTCCTTTTTTTTAGACAGGGTCTCACTTTGTTGCACAGGCTGGAGTGCAGTGGCAGGATCACAACTCAGTGCAGCCTCGACCTCCTGGGCTCAAGCAATCCCCCCACCTCAGCTTCCTGAGTAGTCACACACTACCACACTTGGCTAATTTTTAATTTTTTTGTGGAGACAGGGTCTTTCTATGTGGTCAAGGCTGGTTTTGAACTCTTTGAAGCAAGCAATCCTCCTGCCTTGGCCTCCTAAAGTGCTGGGATTACAGGTGTGAGCCACTGTGCCCAGCAATGCCTGGGTAATTTTAAAAAGGTTTTTGTAGAGATGGGGGTCTCATTGGTTACCCAGGCTGGTCTTAAACTCCTGGGCTTGATCTTGCTGGGCTCAAGTGATCTTCCCGTCTCAGCCTCCCAAAGTGCTTGGATTACAGGCATGAGCCAATTTGCCTAGCCCAGAACTTCCTGAACACCTGTTTTGTGTTTGAGAACTTTTTCTTAATCATGACACTTAAAAATTGTTTTAATTTTTAATTAAACAATTAAATTTTATTTAATTAAATTTTATTTAATTAAATTTAATTAAATTAATTTAATTTAATTTAATTTTCCCTGTCTCATTTTTTTAAATGCAGTGGGTTTTGTTCATATCAGGATCTAAACAAAGTCTACCCTTGCTTTTGGTTGATATGTCTCTAAAGGTTTATTTACAAGTTCTGATCCTCAACCTTTTTTTTTCTATTGCTATTTATTTTTCTCTTGCCATTTATTTCCCCACATTTCAGACTTTGCTGACTGCATTTGCATGGTGTCATGTAACATGTTCCTCTATTCTCTGATCTAATTCAAGAAATCAAGGGGTTTCGTTTATTTGATTTTATACATATTAGTTTCTAACAATATTAATATCTACCTTCCAAAATAACAAATCAAAAGTATTATTAACACCATGGCTACTCCCAGTGAGATTTCTTCGTAATATTTTTTAATCCTTAGGTACTATCCCACTAGGGAGATATAGTCAAATTATGTACTAAGTCACCTTAAATTAATACCCAGACTGGGCACGGTGGCTCACATCTGTAATCCTAGCACTTCAGGAGGGTGAGGTAGGAGGATTGCTTGAGCTCAGGAGTTCAAGACCAGCCTGGGTAACATGGTGAAGCCCAGTCTTTACAAAAATTACAAAAACTAGCAGGGTATGGTGGTGCACACCTGTAGTCCCAGTTACTCAGGAGGCTGAGGTGGGAGGATGGCTTGAGCCCAGGGGGCGGAGGTTGCAGTGAGCTGAGATTGCACCACGGCACTCCAGCCTGGGCGACAGAGCCAGATGATCTCAATAAATAAATAAATAAATATCAATCTTATCCATTATTATGTAAAATATTTACATAGTTCCAAAGTCAAAACTGCAAAACAAAGCACACTAGGAGAAACTTAGCTTCCATCCTTGTCCCCTCTACCAAACCCCCCTTGCAATAATATTTTTATTAGTTTGATTAGTTTCCCCTTATCTTGCCTTTAAAAGAACATAAGCCAATTACATGTGTATGTATGTATATGTGTATATGTGTATGTATGTGCATATGTGTATGTATACACTTATATATATGTATGTCAGAGGGATCCTGCTCTGGTCTTGCCCCTCTCGCCATGGGGTGGGGGTCTGCAGGGACAAGAGAATGTGCCCACCCCAGAGCCCATATCCTCCTGTTTAGACCCTGCAACTCCAGCATCCCTGACCACATGGCCCTGAGTCCACTTCCACGGTCTTCCCTGGGTCTGTCACCCTGAGTTTGAACAGTGCTGCTATCTCACTGGTGCTGCAAGGTGGCTGGGGTGAGGGGGCACTGGCATGGGGTCTGGATGGCATTTTGATGGGTAGGGTGGGGTATTCATGTGTGCATGCAAGGCCTCTTCGGGTCCTAGGGGTCAGCCAACGGCTGAATTTGAACCTGGCCTTCCAGGTGGTTATGAAGTTGTATTTGCCAAGGTAGGAGATTAGAACACATTTAATCTAATAGTTTGCTAGTTTGATTTATAACTTTTAAATACTTAGACATATAGTATGTGGGTTTCCATTTGTATTCTTTTTTTTTTTTTTTGAGACGGAGTCTTGCTCTGTAGCCCGGGCTGGAGTGCAGTGGCCAGATCTCAGCTCACTGCAAGCTGCAAGCTCCGCCTCCCGGGTTTACGCCATTCTCCTGCCTCAGCCTCCGGAGTAGCTGGGACTACAGGCGCCCGCCACCTCGCCCGGCTAGTTTTTGTATTTTTAGTAGAGACGGGGTTTCACCGTGTTAGCCAGGATGGTCTCGATCTCCTGACCTCGTGATCCGCCCGTCTCGGCCTCCCAAAGTGCTGGGATTACAGGCTTGAGCCACCGCGCCCGGCCTCCATTTGTATTCTTGTCTCAGGCCCTGCCATTGTTGGGAACAGGGCTGGGCCCAACAGTCATATTGTGGGTCCTCTGGAGGCGCCCAGGATCAGCGCACTGCAGCGAAGGGTACCACATCCAGAGCCAGAAGCGCCGGGCTCCAGCGCCGGGGATCAGCGCACTGCAGCGAAGGGTACCACATCCAGAGCCAGAAGTGCCGGCCTCCAGCAGGAGCTGCACTAAAACTCTCTGAGCCTGTTTCCTGTGCAGCCCAAGGTGCAAATACCACATCAGCCCTGCCCGCCACAGGAGACTGTGGGCAAGCTGTCACCTGCAAACAAATTCTCTTCCTACATACTTATAAAGTAGTCTACACATGAAAGATAATTCCCTATAGCTATTTGTAAGGTTTATTAAATAAGTTACATAATACTATAGTTAAAGCCACCTGGAAGTAGAAGCGTCATCCAGCTTCATCAGTGATTTGAACACTATTCCCTCTTTTTCCAACCTGGTGCGAATAAACTGTAGTACCAGCATTGTGGCAATTAGGTCCAGGAGACGTTCTCTTCCTTTTACACCTAAAAGGAAACAAACTCCATTAAGTCCGTTGGGAATTCTGCATCTCAAACTGTGCCTGTTTATAAAATTCCCATTAAATAATTATAATATGGTTAAATCACAGTACATGAGCAGATCATGAAACTCTCTAATACTCTTCAAGGTCCTTAATTAGCCTGCTATTTAAATAAAAAATGAGGACGGTTGGAACCACGTGCCTATCATATTATCCTGATGGTCGTCAGGAAACTGGACTGTACCCAGAGTGCCCCTTGCTTGCCATCTTCACACAGAGAGCCATGAAGTTCAATGAAAGAAATCCAGTTTTCAGGCTCCTGTTACAAATAGCTTAGAAGAGTAAACTTAAATATTCAACAGATAAACAACAGATATGACCAGTTACACTGGCGTATCAAATTATTTCTAGTGGTTAGTACCTATAGGTATCCAAGATATGTTAGTATATTACAAAATATCAAAATTGAAAAATGAATGTTTACATGTGTTGAACTCAGAATTAACAACCCATTTTTATTTAAAAAATGCAAGCAGCTTTTTTTGTTTGTTTTTTGTTTTTTTTTCAGTTTTTTTTTTTGAGAGACCCATCAAAATGCCATTTGTTTTTCTTTGGGCTCGCTCTGTCATGCTGGAGTGCAGTCTGTGTGATCAGAGCTCACTGTAGCCTCCAACTCCTGGACTCAAGTGATCCTCTTACTTTGGCCTCCCAAAGTGTTGAGATTATAGGCATGAGCCACAGCACACAGCCAAAAAACAGTTTTAGGGAAGGAAAAAAAAAACCAAATCTCTGTCTTATAATTAAGAATATACAATTACTTTGAGAAAAGACAAAAGGACCTTGCAGAGTATGCACATATCTGCATATACACCATTAATTTTTACATCGTTGAGGTAGCCAAAACTGCTCATAAGAGGGCTTTTATTAAGTAATATAATGTTCTTAGTAGAGAAAAAAGGAATTGAATAAATTTTTAAAAACAAAATAACAAGACCAAGCCATTGTCCCACAAAAGAAAAATCAATGGAGACAAAGCAGTTTAATTTGCTGGATTCTTTTGTGGCTTATTTTTTGGGTATTATTTACAAAATGTTAGACTAATTTTTAAGCAATATTCATAATAAGCAGCATACAACTCCAAGAATAATATAATAAATAGTAAACTGATGAAATGCCTAATGTGTATCAGCGTCGCTTAAAAAACAAATTCAGAAGGAGAAGGGATGATAAAAGAGAAACGAAGAAGAGGACACAAGACAAAGTTGGGTACAGATATAAAAACAAGTCAGAGAAAAAAATCAGACAGCTTGAGGCTATGTAGAGGAAGAAAGGCAGAAAAGCACATGCTTACAGAAAAATAACACAGGCAATACACAGCAATACAGAGAAACACAGGAAAAGCCCATGGAAAAGTTACATCCATGAAATCCCATCCCCTTGCATCTGTGACTCAATTTTCTCCAGTTTTCCTCTTGTTTCTCCGCTCCTTCTCAGCGTCTTTGCTGTTTCTTGTCCAGTCTGAACACTAAACACTGTCGTGTGGCAGGCTGGTCCTAGCACCTGCTCTGCTCAGACTACCTTCTTTCTTTGGGTGACTTCATCCAGAGCCAGGCTTTAAATACTACTCACGTTGAGAATTCTCCCTGTCTTTTCCAATTCTGACCTCTTCCCTGAGCTCCAGCCTCACGTGACAATATATTTATCTTGAATTTTTATCTCACTCTGTCACCTGGGCTGGAGTGCAGTGGCACAATCATGGCTCACTGCAGCCTCAACATCCCAGGGCTCAGGTGATCCTCCCACCTCTGCCTTCCCAGTAGCTGGAACTGCAGGTACACGCCACCATGCCTGGCTAACTTTTGTATTTTTGTAGAGATGGGGTTTCACCATGTTGGCCAGGCTGATCTCGAAATCCTGAGCTCAAGTGATCTGCCCGCTTTGGCCTCCCAAAATGCAGGCATTACAGGTGTGAGCCACCGTGCCTGGCTTATCTTTGGTTTTCAACAGTTTGACTCTGGCCTATCTAAATGTGGTCATTTTTGTATTTATTGTGCTTGGAGTTCTGCTGAGTTTCTTGGATCTGGAAGGTGCTGTTTTTGATCAGTTTTACAAAAGTGTTCAAATATTTTTCTGTCTACCCTTTCACTTTCTGAAACCCTAGTTACACAAATGTGAAATCTTTTGATATCATTCCACAGTCTTGGCTCCTCTGTTCATTTTTCATTCTATTTTTTTCTTTCTGTATTTCAGTTTAGATAAGTTTATTGAGTACATTGTCAATTGAATTAAATGATTTTTTTTCCTGTTCTGTCCATTCTGTTGTTAAGCTCATTCAATGACCTTTTCATTGCAGATACTATATTTTCCAGTTCCAGGATTTTCATTTGGTTCTTCCTTATAGTTTCCATCTATTTGCTGAGATTCTGCCATTTATTCACCCATTCCATCCTTTTCTGGTAAGTCAATCCTTCACTATATTTTTAAAAGCAGTTTTAAAGTCTGTGTCTGCTAATTCTAACATCTGGGTCATCTGTGGGTCAGCATTTATAGCCCATTTTCCCCTTGATCACAAGTCACGTTGTCCTGCTTCTTCATATGTTAAATTTTCATTCCATACTGAACATTAAAAATGACACCTCGTAGAGACTCTCAGCTATGCTATCTTACTCTAAAGAGTGTTCAGTTTTGTTCTGGTGGATCCTGTGTAGGCTTTGTTTTAGGCTTTATTAGGATGGGTCTATTTTGGCTTATCCCTTTGTCCTGGGGTATAGTCCTTGATCATGAGATATGATCCTTATGACCCTTTTACGGTTTCAATGGAAAGATATTCATAATGTCCGATTTGGTGCAACTTGAACTCTAAACTCTGGCCAGTACTAGGCAGCAGCTGCAATCTCTGGTTAGCTCTGTAGCTTCCCAGCTGTTGCTTTTTTCTGGATTCCTTGAGGTTGCACCCTGTATATGTATAGGTTAGGAGAGAGCCAAGGATCTGAGGGGCATTTGGATGCAGATTTCAGAGCTCCCTGCTCTGTGGTTCCCTCCTTTATAGGATTTTAATCCTTAACTTCCAGCCACTTTGGCAACCTCAAACTCCAACCCCATGTCCTCATCCCAGAAAGACTTTCTGTTTTAGTTCAAACCTCCCACTGTGTCTCATGAGCTGAGAAATGCCTTTAGGTGACAAGCTGGATACACATAGAGCCCACCTAGTTGGCTTGCTTTCTTTCAAAGATTATGTTCACTCTAGTTTCTGCCTGTTTTTGATTATTCTCCTGGCCTTCAAAGAATGGTTTTGAACATTTTCTTCAAAGTTAGTAACTGTTATTGGCAGGAGAGTTAGTCAGATACAGGCTCTTCTATTATTCCAGGAACACTCACTCACTCCTCAAGTAAATTGTCATCACTCCTTTTCGGCCGAGTGCAGGTCACGTCAAACAGGTTATGCATTTGCCCACTCACCCAGCCTGGAATATGAAAACTCTGGCATTTTAGAGGTGATGGTGGGCCAGTGAGACACTGCTGTTCTGTCTATCCATGCATATTGGCTAGTTGTTTAATAATGTGTATTTTATTTAAAAAAAAAATCTCCAGGCTGAGCACAGTGGCTCATGCCTGTAATCCCAACACTTTCGGAGGCCAAGGTGGGCAGATTGCTTGAGCTCACAAGTTCAAGGCCACACTGGACAACATGGCAAAACCCCATCTCTACCAAAAAAAAATACAAAAATTAGTCAGGCATGGTGGCAGGTGCCTATAGTCCCAGCTACTCAGGAGGCTTAGGTGGGAAGATCCCTTGAGCCTGGGAGGTGGAGGTTGCAGTGAGCCAAGATAGTACCACTGCACTCCAACCTGAACAATGGAGCCAGACCTTGTCTCAAAACAAACAAACAGCTCCTGTCTTAGGGCTAGCATTTGACCTTTAAACTACTTGCTGGGTCAAGGATGCTCAGGACTTCCTCACCTATCCCCTGTGTTGTCATGACAGGAAACAGATCCAGAGGTTGAACAACTGCCTCTGGCAGAGGCTGGCTAGGTGCTCATCAGAGCTGTTTTCTCCTCCTGGACACACAGCTTAACTGTACATTTCTCAGGCCTTCGTACATGGATGGGGCAATGTGACTAGTGTTCTTCCTCTTGTCTAGCAGGGGGACGATGCCAGGGTAATATTTGTTCTTCTCTCTTACCAGAATAATTTTAAAGACATATATTGAAGATGGGGGAGTCACAATATGGAAGGAGTCAAGGTCTCTAAATGACCACATCAGTGGAACTTTCTTCCTGACTGATATTTTACTGTGATAGGGACAAGAAAGTAATATTTGATTATGTTAAGCTTCTGAGATTTTTTTTATAGCAGTTGGTGCTATTTATGCTAATAAATTTGCTCAGATAATACCCTAATTAGTGGCAAAAATATGACTAGAAACCCATCTCCCATTTCCTTTGATGGTTAAATATAATTCCATTCAAATATAACTTTCATAATTATTACATTAGTACACTAGTTTACAAAATAGTTTATAACAATTAGGAGCATGCTTATGAATGAGTGAAAATAATGACTTAATAAATGGGAAGATAGTGACTTACCCAGAGATTGAATGCCTTTTTGTTTAAGAAAGCTGTGCAAAGCATTTGTATCAAGATTTAATATAAGTCCCAGTTCTGGTGTAAGTTTCCAGAAGCCATCCTACAAAATTAAGAAAACGAATGCAAGTTATATTATTCACATTTTATCACATAAGAAGTTATGTAGTGGGGGAAGGAGAGAGGCAAGGGTTGAAAAACGTATGTTCACTACTTGGGCAACAAGATAATTAGAAGCCCAAACCTCAGCACCACACAGTATGCCCATGTAATAAACCTGTACATGTACCTCTGCATCTAAAATAAAATTTTAACAAATTAAATGAAAAAAGTTATGTAATAAATATGTTTCCATTAATTTTATTTCAGTTAATCAAAGCATTTCTAATATTTTTATTACTGTAAAATAAAGTTCTTCATACACTAGTGACATAGTATTGGTTGGCACCTCATAAATGCTATGAATACTACATATCTGCTGGCATTTATAAAAAGTGTGGGAAGAGGTTCATGTGTAGAGATTGTTTTAAGTGGTACTTTTTTTTCTTCTAGCAATGCTTTATTTCATTTTTTATTGATACATAATACTTGTACGTATTTTGGGGTACACATGAAATTTTAATACATGCATAGAATGTGAAATAGTCAGGTCAGGGTATTTAGGATTTCCATCTCCTTGAACATTTATGATGTCTTTGTGTTGGCAACATTTCAAATATTTTCTTCTAGCTATTTTGACGTATTCAATGTATTGTTAGCTAGAGTCACCCTACTGCATTGTCAACTAGCAATAAGCATTGAACCAGTATTTCTCAAACTTTTAAATAGCATGATTCCCTCTTTAAAAAAATCCCACTTTACTGAAATATGATTGACCTACAAAAAGTCACCAATATTTAATGTATACAACTTGATGTGTTTGGAGATAAGTACACACCCGCGAAACCATCAGACCATCACTTATCAATGCCATAAACTCAGCCACCACTTCCAGAACTTTTCTTCCACCCCTTTTGTTTTGTTTTGTTCCCTTTTGTGGAAAGAGTACTTAACATAAGATAGACCTCTTAGCAAATGTTTAAGTATACCATATCCAATTGTCAGTCATAGGCCCTGTATTATACAGGCCTATGACCTCCAGCATGATTCCTTTTGTTTAACCTAAAAATGTACCCTGATGTAGTCTGAAATAAGAAAATGACAGTTTTTTTCTAAGTATAAAATTGTTACATTAAACATGTACTTTAAAACTACCTTCCCTGCACCCCCCATCATCTGCCTGCCCCATTACATGCAGAGGAGGGTGTGCTAAGCCTGAGCTTGGGAATATTAACCTCAAAGGAGACAGAATCCAGGCCCTAGGGAAACTAACACAGGGAGCAGAAAGCAGGGTGTGGCCCTAGGCAGGTGCACAGGTTGAAGAATCTATGGCAATACCTTGAAAAATGACAGCAGTAATAGTATGTACCAACCCATAGAGAACTGGTACCAAGTGCTGTTCTTTTATATGTTTAGCCACTTCCTGCGGAGTACTATTGTTGGGAAAAAGCTGAGTATTGAGAGGGAAACTGAGGCAGGGCTTGCATAATGTCCTCTGGAATGTGTCTAGACTTGCTGGCTCCTTGCTTCTAGCCTTCCTAGGCTCCTATTCCCATTATCTCAAGTAGCAGAACATGTTCCATATAAATGCTAAACCATCACAGCTGTAAATCATGTGCTTAATGCAACGTGTCCTTTCGACCTCCACATTCCCACCGCCTGTTTCTTTGTTGGATTACCAATAAATACTGTGGGCTCCCAGAGCTCGAGGCCTTCATAGCCTCCATGATAGCGATGGCCCACTGGTGTCCCACCTTTCTCTCTCAAACTGTCTTTTTCTCAATCCTTTGACTCCACCAGACTTTGTCACCTCCATGACCTGGTGTTGGGTCTGATCACCCCAACAACTATTATCACACCCACACTGGAGATGAGAACATGGTGGCACAGAAAGGTGAAGCAATTTGTCTAAAGTCACATAGCTAACCAGCAGCAGAGCCAGGAGTGGCCATGGGATCCACACTCTTGACCACCGGCAGTATGCTCGCGGCAGGCTTGTGCGTGCACTGTCTCAAGTAGGGAAACTGGGCAGCTGTCATTATCCTGTTTAAACCTCAAACCCATTCTGTGAAGTAGACACTATCATTATCTCCACTATATGGATGAGGAAACTGAGGCTCAGACAGGTTACCTGACTTGCCCCAAATCACAAAGTGGGCTGGGACTCACACTTACTTTTATGCTACATCAAGGCCTTTCCATTTCACTAAACTACTTCACATCAAAACAAATAATCGCAGGTGCAAGATTGGGTCTTAGTACCAGTGCAGAAGCCAAATCTACAGGGTGTTTATTAGCATAACAAACGGAATGATAAGCTCTAACACAATATACATGCTGAACAATAGCTGTATTCCCATGACCTTATGTGAAAATATTTAGAGTATATGTACAAGTGCTTGTGCTGTACTTCACAGTGGGAAATTTAAATGGATTACAATCCATTAGTTCTAGAATCTAGGAAATTAAGATTTCACCCCATCATCTGTTCGGGGATGTTCATTTTCATGTGAGGAATAGTAACATTCACCAGCATGAGGTTCTGGTCTAATGTTGGTAGAGAAACACCAGCCAGCATCAAGCACACTGTTTCGTTCAGCTGTCTGTTTTGTTTTGTAGCAAGAGTTCCTCAATGAAAGAAGCAGTATGACTTATACCCCAGTGCACAAGCCCCTTACTTCACTACAGACTGACGACAGACAGTTCCTTGACCGGCTGCTTTGAGTAGCACTGTTCTAAACTATGAAGCCAGCTAATCACAGATTTAAGGAGAAATAAGACACATACCTCTGTCTGTAGACTGAAGAGTTCTGTCCAAGGCACAGCATCCTGCCAGTGTTGTGTGCACACTATTTCATCCTCCTCTATTACTTCCGGAAAGCATGGGATACTGTCATCTGCTGTATCACATTTTATTTGTAAAAAGCAGCTGTCTAGAAGCACTTCTGATAGTTCATGACTTTCTGTTTCAAAACTTTGAAAACCAAAGCCAGGCAACTGACTTCCTTCGAGACTGTCTACTGATTCTTCTAGAAGACAGAGATCTACTGGGGTAGTCCAGGACTGACTGCAAAGAGTCTTAGGTAAGGCAGGGGCTATTGGCACCCTACGGTTGGCAGTCAAAGAGGCTGCGGAAGGTTGAAAATGAAAAGGAGAGGAAACAGAGGGATGATAAGACCCAAAACCTCTGATGGGATCAGGATCTGTAGGAAGAGAGAAATGAAGCTGGGGAGAATCTAGCTCAGGGAAGGTGCCAGCAGAAGGCCTGGGGGTATAGCCTCCAGGAAGTGGTGGCGGAGCAGGCTGTGTGGAGCTCAATGAGCCCTCTGAAAAAGGAAAGCCACAGAAGGGTACACAAGGTACGTTCTGGAGAGGTCCTGTGGGATGAGATCCCAACAGTGGGATCCAGTCAGCACAACTGCCAGGCACAGGGCCTTGGCTGAATAGAGATGCAGCCAACTGTCTGGGAGGAGGAGCAAAACCAAAACCAGCTCCCTGACCATGGGAGGCAAAAGGCATGGAAGCAGGACTGTAAGAGCGGGCAGCCGGGGGAAGAGAGGAACCAAAGGCTGGAGCAGAAACACGAAAAAGGCTAGAAGTAGATGTTTCCAGTAGACTGACTTTCCTAAATAGTGGTTCAGTTGCTGTTGGTTTACATGACTCTGTCTGACTTAAATCCAACAGCTTTTCCACACCTTCACATTTCAAACTTGATGTAAAAGCTGGTAGTACATCTAAGCCATCCTCTTCAAAATCTTCAAAAACTTTTGGCTGAGATAATTTCATTTTTCTTTTAGCCCGTTTGGATGAACGTACTTCTTGCCACTCAGAGGATGCTAAAAGAGACTGCCCAGAAGAGAGAATTATTAATGTAAGGAGAAAACACAGAATAAAAAGCACAATCAAGCAAACATTCTTCCTAGCACTTGACTTCCCACCCACCAGGCAGTTGCTCATCCAGAATCAGGATCATCGATGTGAGCTGGGATGTTGAAAATAACACCAGTGCTGGGTGCGGCAGCTCACGCCTGTAATCTCAGCACTTTGGGAGGCCAAGGAGGAAGGATCGCTTGAGGCTAGGAGTTTGAGGACAGCGTAGGCGACATAGCGAGGCTCCATCTTTACAAAAAATAAAAAATTAGCCAGGTGTCGTGGCTCACACCTATAGTCCCAGCCATCTGGGAGGCTGAGGCAGGAGGAGTGCTTGAGCCTGAGAAGCTGAGGCAGCTATGAGGGCAGATTTGTACCACTGCTCTCCAGCCTGGGTGAGAGGGCAGCACTCTGTCTCAAAAAAGAAAGAGAGAGAAAGAGAGAGAGAGAGAAAATAATGTCATCAGAGACATTCAAGATCATTTTAGTACAAGGCCCTCTTTTTCTAGACGTGGAAGCTGAGACCTGGAGAGAATATCAGCAATCAATATATTGAAAGACTTCTCTCGCAGTTCTTGGAATTGTGGGATTTTAAACACCCCTCATTTTACACAGGAGCGAACTGCGGAGCACAGAAGTGGCTTGCCCAAGATTTTACAATGAGCAGCATCACAGTGTGTAAGTTAGGCCTCAAACGAGACAGTCATTTGAAGTAAATTATTCCGGTCTTTTATACTGCTTTACAGCAATATTAAGAAAATGAGAAAATAGAAGAACGTTCTCAAAAGCTTTATTTAGTTTTGAGACAAAGTCTTGCTCTGTTGCCTGGGGCTGGAGTGCAGTGACGCAATCACAATCACTATAGCCTCGAACTCCTGGGTTCAAGTGATCCTCTTGCCTCAGCCTCCCCAGTAGCTGGGACTATGAGCATATGCCACCACGCCCGGCTAATTTTTAAATTATTCTTTTGTAGAGATGTGGTCTCATTATGTTGACCAGGCTGGTTTTGAACTCCTGGGCTCAAGTGATCGTCTCAGCCTGGCCCCTCAAAGTGCTAGGATTACAGGCATGAGACACTGTGTCCAGCCAAAAGCTTTAAAGTAATTAAATGAACATATAATTATACCAGAATATGAACAATATGTATGTAAAACAAATTTTGAGGGATGCTGTATTACTATTATTGTTTCAATCTAAATGTAAAGAGTGTTCCTTTAAAAGTTGCATGTATAAAATCCAGCTTTTTTTTTTTTTCTTTTTTTTTTTTTTTGAGACGGAGTCTTACTCTGTCGCCCAGGCTGGAGTGCAGTGACTGGATCTCAGCTCACTGCAAGCTCCACCCCCCGGGTTTACACCATTCTCCTGCCTCAGCCTCCCGAGTAGCTGGGACTACAGGCGCCCACAACCTTGTCCGGCTAGTTTTTTGTATTTTTTAGTAGAAACGGGGTTTCACTGTGTTAGCCAGGATGGTCTCAATCTCCTGACCTCGTGATCTGCCCATCTCAGCCTCCCAAAGTGCTGGGATTACAGGCTTGAGCCACAATGCCCGGTCTTAAAATCCAGTTTTATATGGATGACAAGACCTTGATATTTTTGAAATAATTAGCCTGTAATTTTACCTGTGAATATGAACTATTTAAAAAAGGAATAGTCCTTTCCCAACTCAGTCAAATTTCAAGTATACATCTGAATAATTATAGAACATATGAAAAGATATATTTAAAAATAATGCTAACCAGAGGTTAAATTTTTAAAAATTAGAGAGGCAAACTGGAAAAGACCATAGTGATAGACTAGAACTATCAGATATTAAAGTCACTTATAAAATTACAATAATTATAGTAGATGAATCAAGGAACAGAGTAGGCAAGTCCAGCAATAGCTCCTAAAACTGAGAATTACTACATTATGAAGGTGGCATTTCAAGTCAACAGGAGGAAAAGGAGTAGCCATCTGGAAAAGAAAAATGTTGGTTCCATATCTGTTATCCTATGCCAGGATAAATTTCAATCGGATGAAAAATTAAATGTAAACATGAAAACATAAAACTATTTAAAGAAATAGTGGGAAAATTTTTTAAAGTATAATCTCTGACTAGGAAAGGTATTTCTAAGCATGATGAAAAGCAAAACAACACTAAACAAAAAGAAGAAACACAAAGATTAAAAATTTGACTGCATCAAAAAATCTGCATGACAAAAAGATAATAAGCAACATCAAAATAACACGTGGAAAACTGGGAAACAGATTTTCACAACTCATAGCACAAAGGGCTAATTTCTCTAACAGAGAAAGCTTTCCTAAGATAAATAAGAAAATGACTAAAATCTCAATACAAAGATAAAAGACATGAACAGATAACACACAGGAAGGGACACATAGGGCTGTAAGAATATAAAACATGCTCCTCTTCATTCATAAAGAAACAAAAACAAGTCACCAACCAACATGCTTCACCTGTAAGATTTGCAAAGATCAAAAATTTGATTAAGTCAGGTATTGTGGAGCATCCCAGCTACTCAGCTACTCAGAAGGCTGAGGTGAGAGGATCGCTGGAGGCCAGGAGTTCAAAGCTGTAGTGCTCTGTGATAGAGCCTGTGAATAGTCACTGCACCCCAGCCTGCGTGACAGAGCAAGACTCCATCTCAAAAAAAAAAAAAAAAAAAAGAATCATACTGAGAAATATGGGTTATTTTTGTTTAATTTTATAAAATTGTTTCTTGGATAGTATTTTGTATTTTTCAGTAGAGACAGGGTTTCACCATGTTGGCCAGGCTGGTCTTGAACTCCTGACCTTGGGTGATCCACCCACCTTGGCCTCCCAAAGTATAGGGATTACAGGTGTGAGCCACCGTGCCTGGCCTCATTATGATTCTTCTATTGGCCAAAATCACTCACTTGCTTCCTCTTTCCCTTCCCCACCTTGATCACCTAAGGTATGGCCCCCAATCTTTATGGCAGCAGGGACTGGTTTCATGGAAGGCAATTTTTCCATGGACAAGGGTGGGGCAGATGGTTTTAGGATGAAATGATTCCACCTCAGATCATCAGGCATTAGATTCTCAGAAGGAGCACCTAGACCCCTCCATGCGCAGTTCACAACAGGGTTCGAGGCTCCCATGAGAATCTACTGCCACTGCTGATGTGACAGGAGGCGGAGCTCAGGCGGTAATGCTCGCTCACCGCCCCTCACCTCCTTCTGTGCAGCCCAGTTCCTAACAGGCCACGGACTAGGGGTTGGAGATCCCTGATTTAAGGAACAGCATGGGCTCTGGACCCTCAGCTTCAGTGCCTTCAATTTCTTGCTAAGAGTTATAGCACTGAATTTTACAAATGATTTACTTTAAAAACTGGGATTAGGAGCTAGGTTTTAAAAATCTCTGCCTCTTGCGTCTTCTCAATGTGCTTTCATGAGCGGGAGGGAACAAAGTGGACTCGGGGTTGGTGCAGAAGACACTGAGCCTAAGCCCAGGGGTAGCTGCGGGAGGACACAAGCACCCAGCACAGAGTGCTGTTCTTGCTGAGCATGTCCCAGCAGAAAAGGTGTTGCACTCCCTGGAAGGTCTCATTTCACAATGAAGACGTATCAAATAAGGAAATACCCCAAGTTTCAGTGAGTCGGGAAGGAACAAACAGACCCGGTTGTCCCGGGCTCTATCGTGGCTGGCTTCTGTTAGTGAATTCGGTGGAATGACTCCATGCGGAATGCTGCAGGTGCCACATTTTAGTAAAACAGATACTGAGGGAGAGTAACAGAGGCTTGACATTTTTGCTAAATTAGATGGGTGCATTCAAAAAAATTATTGCAGCTAATATAAATTTTCAAGTCATCAAGCTAATGGATAATATTTTTCATCTGATATGTTTGGATCTGGAAGTATTAAGATCCAAAGTATTGGCAAATATACTATGAAATAATTTATCACCACACTGTATTAAAACGTAAATTAATGTAGAACCAAATAACTTCAAAAATTTCTATAAACAGTCCAGGCATGGTGGCTCACTCCTGTAATCCCAGCTACTTGGGAGTCTGAGGTAGGAGGATCTCTAGAGCCCAGAAGGTCGAGGCTGCAGTGAACTATGATTGTGCCGCTGCACTCCAGCCTGGGCAACAGAGTGAGACCCTGTCTCAAAAAAAAAAAAAAATCTATAAACAACACACGTGCACTATGAGAAAATTAGAAAATACAGGCAGACACAAGTAGACAGACACAAAGAAGAAAATAAACACCATACAGAATGTTATATCTGATCTCTGGCATATATCCCTCCAGACCTTTTCTGTGAACAAAGTACTTATGTGTGTAGCAGAGCGTAGCGGCATCTCTCTTATTTTGTTAATTTAATTTTTATTGTGGGAAAAATGTATATAACAACGTTTGCTATTTTAGTCATTTTAGAGTTTAGTGGGACGAAGCACATTCACACTATTGTGCAACCATGACCATCTCCATTTTCAGAGCTTCTTCTGGATGTGTGTTTTTGAAACACATATAAGGTAAGTATATATTTTCCAGGGCCCATTTTAATAGTGAGTCTCTCTTGTTTCAAGGACAAACAGTTGATTCTTAATTATACATCATCAAACTGATTCTTAATTATATATCAGGTTTTTTTTTTCCAAAACAATGCACTCCAAGGGCCCCTTGTGCCATCACAGAGAGGCCACAGGTCACAGCCCCTCAGCTTGGTCCCTCGCTTTCCTTCAAGCAGCCCTGAGCCCCGTTCTCTGGCTGACCTGGAAGTCTGAACCAGCGTGGGAGCCCACGATATTGCCAACATCTGCCCTGCCTGTGGGTGAGCCTGCAGGGCTGCCTAAGCCTGGCTGAATGTACCTCCAACTTCTCCTGATTCCCCAAACTCTTTGCTTGTGTTGGCTTAAAGTATTATTTTTCTTTCATGGGCAATCCGTGCCCATGGTTCGAAATTCAAAATATACAAAAGGGTGCACTGTAAGAAAGCAAGGCCGGGGGCGGTGGCTCACGCCTGAAGTCCCAGCACTTTGGGAGGCCAAGGCAGGTGGATCAGGAGTTCGAGACTAGCCTGGCCAACATGGTGAAACCCCATCTCTACTAAAAATACAAAAATAAGGTGAGTGTGGTGGCACGCACCTGTAATCTCAGCAACTCAGGAGACTCAGGTACGAGAATTGCTTGAACCCAGGAGGCGGAGGTTGCAGTGAGCCGAGATCATGCCACTGCACTCAAGCCTGGGTGACAGAGCAACACTCCATCTCAAAAAAAAAAAAAAATTAAAATAAAAAAAAAAAAAGAAAGCAAGTATCCCTGCAAACCCAAGGCCACTTGTCAGCTTTCTGCCCCATCTGTTTGGGCAACAGTGCCCATTTCAGACGCTTTGGTGAATAATAAGTACAGCTAATATTTATCGAATATCTGCCACAAGCTAGACGTGTGTTGTAATGGTCTTAGAACTCTTCATAACCACCTAAGGTGGATTTTATCGCCCTCCCCACTAGCGCATTGGGACTGGAGCACAGGGAAGGTCAAGTCCCACAGAGTGAAGTGTGGGCTGGGGTTCCGACCTGAACAGTTGGCCATAGTGCCTGTGATCTTAACCACTATATTTTACTGCCTTTCAATCATCTACCTTTTGTGATCTTTGCCAACCTGACACAGTTAAAAAATAAAAAGGAATCTCATGGCAGTTTACATTTTAACTTCTTTTAGCAACGAGATTGCACATCTTTCATGTATTATTTTCTTATTTATGATCAAATCCTTGCTCTGTCACCCAGGCTGGAGTGTAGGGGTGTCATTTTGGCTCACTGCAACCTCTGCCTCCTGGGTTCAAGCATCCTCCCGCCACAGCCTCTTGAGTAGCTGGGATTACAGGCATGCACCACCAAGCCCAGCTAATTTTTGTTATTTTTTTTGTAGCGACAGGGTTTCACCATGTTGCCCAGGCTGGTCTTGAACTTCTGGGCTCAAGATATCTGCTGCCTTGGCCTCCCAAAGTGCTAGAATTAAAAGTGTGAGCCACTGCGCTTGCCCTAAGAAACTTTTTGTAGAGATGAGGTCTCCCTTTGTTGCCCAGGCTGGTCTCAAACTCCTGGGCTGAAGTGATTTTTCCCACCTCAGCTTCCCAAAGTGCTGGGATTACAGGCATGAACCACGGTGCCTGACCAGATTTTAAATTTTTAAATTTTGGAAATTTTAGTTTTTTTAACCTAGAGACCCAAGAGTGTTGTCAGCACTGCTTTGTTCCTTTGCTTTTGAATTTGTCTTCCAATTTTTATTTAAGCCACATTTTTCAATTTCTATTATATTTCTGGTTATAAGGGCCACAGTATAAAGCACTATAAACTTTAAGAAATATTGGTGGTGAATTTAGATTATTAGATAGCACTTTATGGATAATTTCATGACAAACCTATTACACTACCTAAATGACTTTAGCTTCCTGGCTGACAATCTATTTGCCCATGATAGAAGCGTAGCCACAGGTGTTCTCTTTTGGTACTACACAGCTCCATTCATACGCCCTGAAGTCTCTGTCTACACAGCTCCATTCATACATTCGAAGTCTGTCTACACAGCTCCATTCATACGCCCTGAAGTCTCTGTCTACACAGCTCCATTCATACGCCCTGAAGTCTCTGTCTACACAGCTCCATTCATACGCCCTGAAGTCTCTGTCTACACAGCTCCATTCATACGCCCTGAAGTCTCTGTCTACACAGCTCCATTCATACGCCCTGAAGTCTCTGTCTACACAGCTCCATTCATACATTGTGAAGTCTGTCTACACAGCTCCATTCATACATTGTGAAGTCTGTCTACACAGCTCCATTCATACATTGTGAAGTCTGTCTACACAGCTCCATTCATACATTGTGAAGTCTGTCTACACAGCTCCATTCATACATTGTGAAGTCTGTCTACACAGCTCCATTCATACATTGTGAAGTCTGTCTACACAGCTCCATTCATACATTGTGAAGTCTGTCTACACAGCTCCATTCATACATTGTGAAGTCTGTCTACACAGCTCCATTCGTACATTGTGAAGTCTCTGTCTACACAGCTCCATTCATACATTGTGAAGTCTGTCTACACAGCTCCATTCATACATTGTGAAGTCTGTCTACACAGCTCCATTCATACATTGTGAAGTCTCTGTAATGCAACATGATGTCATTCAACATTTTATAAATGCGTGAATATTTTCCATCATCAGGGATACAACAACTTCTTCATGTATAGGTATTAAGGGAGCCATTTTAGCAAAGGGTTCCCTTCATCTTCGTGAACAAACAAAAGCACAATATCAGCTTATTTGGTGATCAGCGTTTACCTGGTTCATGACGGCTTCTTGGGGCTCCCCCTGCCAGCTCATGTAGGGCAGGAAGTCTACATCTTCTTTGGCAATAAGTTCAGAAACTTTTGGAATATCAGGAAAAGGCGACTCATTCTCATCCTATATTGAATCACAAATAGATTAAATCAAACAGACGTTAACCAATTAAATGATGACGACACACTCTAAAGCCTGTGGGTGTTGGTGTGGGATACGCTGGTGTGTGGGACTGGGGCGTGTGCCATGCGCCACAAGCGTGAGGGAAAGTGGGGAGGTGGAGTCGCTTTCCTCTTCACGGAGCGCTGGCAGGTGCTGGCCACTGTGCTGGGCACGTTAGGTGAATTTTTCCTTAAACTTATGAAGGGGGAAGGGGCTCTCAGGGAATCCAGGCCTTTTCTATTTTTTGAGGGTCTTGGATTAATAAAAGACGATCAGTGCCAAAACTGTAACAAAATTATATCTGAAAAATACACATTAGCTAACTATTAATGATTATAACATTAAAAATGATAACATACTCAAGTCATTTAGAAAGATCACCCTAAGTCCCAACACCGAAGCCCCCCATGACTAGGAGGCTGGGACTTGTGGGGTCTGCTGGCCTGTCTGCACCCCACGCTTCACAGGCCCAGGGCGTGGGAGTCGTCATTCACCATCAAAGCAAGGGTAACTCTCTTAATGTGAAAATATAAATAAAATAATTTAATCTCGAATTAACAATAATACATACCCTTTTCTCAACTGCCACAAAGCTTGTAAATTGTGTTATGAGAGAGTTTTCTTTACTGAGTTTAATAATCAGAGATTTCAAGGTTTGTTTCTTCATCTAGGATAGAATAAAACATAAGTCATGTCCTGTTTTGTTTTTATTTAGCTATGTCAATAAATCATCTTAAGATTCATATATTTCAGACTGAATATTGAATTGCAGGTCCCATCTCAATCGGTGGCTCAATATTTCCTTTAAAATGAGATGCACCGACTTAGTCATAGAAACTGTCACTCTCCATTATTCAGCTCCCCGTAGTTCACAGAGAGCTCTCGCAGGCCGTGGCCTTCCTCATTCTTTCACCATCTGTGGCTCCCAATTTAAAGCTGAGGAATTGGAAAGACGCAATGACTTGTTCAGGACAAAGGGGCCTTAAACAAAACAGCACACAGAGGCTGCCAAGCCAGGGGCATCTGAGGGGAATAGGGAGACCACCAGGTGACTGTCTGTCACTAGAACTGACTGTGGGGGTCTCTAAGGCCTGCTGTCACGCTGGCACCTTCTTGTGGGGATGGCGTTGAGGACTAACGCGTGCAGCCTTGTTGAAGGTCTCATCCCTGAGAGAACAGCGGGCAGTCCCGGAGGCCTGGCTGAGGGCCCCTCTGCTGAGGCTCTGGTCTGCACAGCACGGGGGGGTCGGGTGGACTTTGGCAGGTCACTCAGCATTTCACACGCAGGCCTCTCCTCAGTAAGACGGGAACACTAACGCTACCACACGAGAGATCTGAGGTGACGTCCACTACAGGCGCTCAGCGAGTGTTCTCTGAGCCCTCCTCGGACTTTTTCTGATGAGTAAAACATGACAGAATTTTCCGGAAACCACTGCCATCCACTATTCTGTTAATTCATTCAACAAACATTTACCACACACCCCACATCCCGGGCACAGTGTCACAGATACGGTGATGAATGCCCTGACGCCACAGTCTGCACGCAGCTGGCCTCACTTTCCATTTCCACAGATAAATCAGTGTAAGAACGCTCAAGAAGAATGTCTAATCGTTTTTACAATGGAAAGAACAAACCTCATGACTGGTTTCATTTTCGTGAAGAATGCCATCTTCGTAATCTCTGATTAGAGCTCGGGCTGCCAGCTTGTGGATCATCTGTGTTTAAGCAGCAAAGGCAAAAAAAAAAAAAAAAAGATTCATATGGCTTCTAATAAAAGACGTGCAAAGAACATCATTTTAAAAATTGAGGTATAAACTGCATACAGTAAAATGCACTCCTTTTAAATATACAGTTTGATGAGTCTTAGGGGATGTATACAGTTGTGTGACCACTGTTGGAGTGAAGGCCCAGAACATTCTCTTTACCCTGAAAAGTTCCTGTGTGCCCCTGTGTAGCTTCCTCTAGCCCTGGCAGCTCCGCATCTCTTTTCTGTCCCTAGAGTTTTGCTTTTTCTATAAAAGGCCATTTTGCTGATTCATTTTATTTAAAAAATTCAAAACTTCTTTTCTACCATAGGAAGAACTGCCTTGGTGCTGGGATGCCCATTCATGAACATGGCCTGCCCTCTGCAGGGTGAGGACTGCCCCACCAGGTGCTTCCTCTCCAACAACTGAGAGACGGAACTTTCCTTAATTCCAACTCTTGTAATTTTGTGATTGATAAGGCTGCTTCTCACAGAGGAAGAACAACTTGCTGTGCCTTTATGGAAAACGACCTCTTCCCAGGTAAAATTATTTTACCTTCTTTCCCCCTTAGATCTAACTTCTAAAAATACTCTTTTAATTTATTCTCCCTTATCGTTACCCACAAAGATCTAATTTTTAAAGCAATATTGAGCTTAAGTTCTATACATAAGTCACTGGCAACTAATAAGTCAGTGATACCGATTTAATGCTGAAAAGTAAGCAATACATTTTTGACAAAAAACCCAGCAATGTCTGGGAAATTATTTATCTGGTTACATTAACACTCCTTTGAAGAAAAAACTACATAGATAGCATATATAGGCTAGGAACTTTCAAGGCCAAACTATAGTGGATTCAGTACCAGGGCAAACATCGCAAACTTCTTAGTAATAATTTGTGATATTGTGATATGCAAAAAAAGCTAAAATAGGCCACCCCAAAAAGATACTTTCTTTGGCATATTTTGAGATGTTATTCAGAGGGACAGCAGACACAGAGTAGCTCTGGAAAGCAGTCCTTTTGTAGGGAATATTTGCATCTGCAGAGGAATCCTATGTCAGTGAAGTAAACAGCAGATGCAAACAGGCTTTCTCTGAGACCCCCTTATCTGCCTTATCCAGATTTAGGAAAGATGAACTCCCAGGAATAAGAGGCTAAAGTCTGATACTTTAAAGGGATCATAGAGAAACTGTTACCAGAGGTGCTTCTATTCTCTCTGAGAGCTGCTGCCTGCCAGACTTCATCTGCATCACAAGGAAGCCTTTGCTCACCATGTGTTTCCTCCCCTATTCCTCCTACAACCTGTCCCCACCTACCCGCCTCTGTACAGTATAAAACTTCACTCATCTGGCCCTTCTTTGAGTCTCATGTGGCTCTTGCACATATAACGAAATCTGCATGTCTTTTCCCCTGTTCATCTATTGTTGGATTATTTTATAGACCAAACATGGAAACTTCAGAGGGAAAGTTTGAACTTCCCTACAGACATAAGAAATATATATATTTGTTATTCCTAACAGGACCCTTCAACCACACCTGAGTTTATGTTAATGAGGTGACCTTTTGAAAGGCCCTAGGATGAGGGCTGGTTGCTGGGGAACTAACCATATGATTAGAGGACTGGAACTTTCAGCCCCACTCCCCAACCTCCAGAGAAGGCACAGTTAATCACCAATGGCCAATGATTTAATCAACCAGGTCTTTGTAACGAAACCTGCCTTAAAAATCCCACCTAAAGGGGTTCAGGGAGCTTCTGGGTCGGCACTCATGTGCCAGGAGGATGGTGCACCCCAACTGTATGTTAGACAGAAGCTCCTGTGCTTGGACTATTCTGGGCCTCACCCTATATACCTCTTCGTCTGGCTGTTAATTTGTATCCTTTATAATATTCTTTGTAAAAATGAGTAATACTAAGGTAAACATTTCCTGAGTTCTGTGAGCTGTTACACAAATTAGTGAACCTGAGAAAGGGTTGTGGAAACACTGACTTGGAGCTGACCAGAAATGTGGGTAACCTGGGGACCCGCTACTTGCTACTGGTGTCTGGAGTGGGGACCAGTCTTGTGGGACTGAGCCCTCACCCCGTGAGACCTGTGAGGTCTGTGCCAACCCCAGGTGGCTAGTGTCAGAATTGAATTAAATTGTAGGACATGCAACTGGTGTCAGAGAATTGGTTGAGAAAAACACATATCTGGAAACCAGAAATGGTGTGAGTATTGGGGAAACAGGAATTTTTTCTTTCATAATTCAGTTGCTTTAATCAAAAAAGGAAAATAACCCACATCCTCAATATACAATATGATCTACCCTTAGTCCATTTATATATATATTATAATTTCTATTATATTATAGAATTATATCTATTCTATAATATAATAGAAATATTATAACCAATATTTCTAAATAGCATCAGTAGGCCAGTGGCATGTAACTTTTATTGAGTCATGAACATCTTTGCGAACCTCTCTAGCAAAATTTCCATGCATAAATGGCATATTTTTCTTTTTTTTTTTTTTTTTTTTTGAGACGGAGTCTCGCTCTGTCACCCAGGCTGGAGTGCAGTGGCCGGATCTCAGCTCACTGCAAGCTCCGCCTCCCGGGTTCACGCCATTCTCCTGCCTCAGCCTCCCGAGTAGCTGGGACTACAGGCGCCCGCCACCTCGCCCGGCTAGTTTTTTGTATTTTTTAGTAGAGACGGGGTTTCACCGTGTTAACCAGGATGGTCTCGATCTCCTGACCTCGTGATCCGCCCGTCTCGGCCTCCCAAAGTGCTGGGATTACAGGCTTGAGCCACCGCGCCCGGCCTAAATGGCATATTTTATTGCAGTTACTGCCACCCACTGATGCCCATATAGACACACCTAGACCCAACTACCCCAGATGAAGAAGGGCTGTGTTAGAAACTGAAGGAAAGTATACTCATTTGTACATACAGCCCATCTCCATGTTGTGTAATGAAATTTCAACACAGGAAAACAACACAGGAAGTACAGACAGCAGGGGTATCCAATCTTTTGGCTTCCCTGGGCCACAATGGAAGAAGAAGAATTGTCTTGTGTGACACATAAAATACAATAATGATAGCTGATGAGCTGGAAAAAAAAACTTGCAAAAAAATTTCATAAAGTTTTAAGAAAGTTTATGGCAAGATGGCCGAATAGGAACAGCTCCAGCCTCCAGCTCCCGGCGTAAGCCACACAGAAGACGGGTGATTTCGGCATTTTCAACTGAGGTACCGGGTTCATCTCACTGGGGCGTGTCGGACAGTTGGTGCTGGTCCGCGGGTGCCGCCCAACTAGTGAGAGGTGAAGCAGGGCGAGGTATCGCCTCACCTGGCAAGCACAAGGGGGAAGGGAATTCCTTTTCCTAGCCAAAGGAAATTGAGACACACAACACCTGGACAATTGGATAACTCTCACCCTAATACTGCGCTTTACCAAAGGTCTTAGCAAACGGCACACCAGGAGATTATATCCCACACCTGGCCCGGAGGGTCTCATGCCCACAGAGCCTCCCAGGCCCACAGAGCCTCCCTCATTGCTAGCACAGCAGTCTGAGATCTAACTGCAAGGTGGCAGCGAGGCTGGGGGAGAGGTGCCTGCCATTGCTGAGGCTTAAGTAGGTAAACAAAGCTGCCTGGAAGCTCGAACTGGGTGGAGCCCACCACAGCTCAAGAAGGCCCGTCTGCCTCTGTAGACTCCAGGTCTGGGGACAGGGCAGAGCTAAACAAAAAGCAGCAGAAACCTCAGCAGAGGTAAATGTCCCTGTCTGACAGCTTTGAAAGAGAGCAGTGGATCTCCCAGCACAGAGGTTTAGATCTGAGAACAGACAGACTGCCTGCTCAAGTGGGTCCCTGACCCCTGAGTAGCTTAACTGGGGGACATCCCCCAGACCGACACCCCACACTTCACATGGCTGGGTGCACCTCTGAGACGAAGCTTCCAGAGCAAGAATCAGACAGCAACACTCACTGTTCAGCAATATTTTATCTTCTGCAGCCTCCGCTGCTGATACCCCGGCAAACAGGGTCTAGAGTGGACCTCAAGCAAACTCCAACAGACCTGCAGCTGAGGGTCCTGACTGTTAGAAGGAAAACTATCAAACAGAAAGGACACCCACACCAAAACCCCATCAGTAAGTCACCATCATCAAAGACCAAAGGCAGAGAAAACCACAAAGATATGGAAAAAGCAGTGCAGAAAAGATGGAAATTCAAAAAATCAGAGCGCATCTCCCCCTCAAAGGAACACAGCTCATCACCAGCAACCGAACAAAGCTGGACGGGCAATGACTTTGACGAGCTGAGAGAAGACGGCTTCAGTCGATCAAACTTCTCAGAGCTAAAGGAGGAACTACGTAACCAGTGCAAAGAAAATAAAAACCTTGAAAAAAGATGTGACGAATGGCTAACTAGAATAACCAATGTAGAGAAGTCCTTAGAAGAACTGATAGAGATGAAAACCATAACACGAGAACTACATGACAAATGCACAAGCTTCAGTAACTGACTCGATCAACTGGAAGAAAGAGTATCAGCAATTGAAGATCAAATGAATGAAATGAAGCGAGAAGAGAAGTGTAGAGAAAAAAGAGTAAAAAGAAGTGAACAAAGCCTCCAAGAAATATGGGACTATGTGAAAAAACCAAATCTACGTCTGATTGGTGTGCCTGAAAGTGAGGGGGAAAATGGAACCAAGTTGGAAAACACTCTGCAGGATATCATCCAGGAGAACTTCCCCAACCTAGCAAGGCAGGTCAACATTCAAATTCAGGAAATACAGAGAACACCACAAAGATAATCCTCGAGAAGAGCAACTCCAAGACACATAATTGGCAGATTCACCAAAGTTGAAATGAAGGAAAAAATGTTAAGGGCAGCCAGAGAGAAAGGTTGGGTTACCCACAAAGGGAAGCCTATCAGACTAACAGCAGACCTCCCGGCAGAAACTCTACAAGCCAGAAGAGAGTGGGGGCCAATATTCAACATTCTTAAAGAAAAGAATTTTCAACCCAGAATTTCCTATCCAGCCAAACTAAGTTTCATAAGTGAAGGAGAAATAAAATCCTTTACAGACAAGCAAATGCTTAGAGATTTTGTCACCACCAGGCCTGCCCTACAAGAGATCCTGAAGGAAGCACTAAACATAGAAAGGAACAACCAGTACCGGCCACTGCAAAAACATGCCAAAATGTAAAGACCATCGATGCTAGGAAGAAACTCCATCAACTAACGAGCAAAATAACCAGCTAATATCACAATGACAGGATCAAGTTCACACATAACAATATTAACCTTAAATGTAAATGGACGAAATGGTCCAATTAAAAGACACAGACTGGCAAATTTGATAAAGAGTCAAGACCCATCAGTTTGCTTTATTCACGAGACTCATCTCACTTGCAGAGACACACATAGGCTCAAAATAAACGTATGGAGGAAGATCTACCAAGAAAATGGAAAACAAAAAAAAGCAGGGGTTGCAATTCTAGTCTCTGATAAAACAGACTTTAAACCATCAAAGATCAAAAGAGACAAAGAAGGCCATTACATAATGGTAAAAGGATCAATTCATCAGGAAGAGCTAACTATCCTAAATATATATGCACCCAATACATGAGCACCCAGATTCATAAAGCAAGTCCTTAGAGACTTACAAAGAGACTTAGACTCCCATACAATAATAATGGGAGACTTTAACACCCCACTGTCAACATTAGACAGATCAACGAGACAGAAAGTTAACAAGGATATCCAGGAAATGAACTCAACTCTGCACCAAGCGGACCTAATAGACATCTACAGAACTCTCCACCCCAAATCAACAGAATATACATTCTTCTCAGCACCACATTGCATTTATTCCAAAATTGACCACATAGTTGGAAGTAAAGCACTCCTCAGCAAATGTACAAGAACAGAAATTATAACAAACTGTCCCTCAGACCACAGTGCCATCAAACTAGAACTCAGGACTAAGAAACTCAATCAAAACCGCTCAACTACATGGAAACTGAATAACCTGCTCCTGAATGACTACTGGGTACATAACGAAATGAAGGCAGAAATAAAGATGTTCTTTGAAACCAATGAGAACAAAGATACAACATACCAGAATCTCTGGGACACATTTAAAGCAGTGTGTAGAGGGAAATTTATAGCACTAAATGCCCACAAGAGAAAGCAGGAAAGATCTAAAATTGACACCCTAACATCACAATTAAAAAAACTAGAGAAGCAAGAGCAAACACATTCAAAAGCTAGCAGAAGGCAAGAAATAACTAAGATCAAAGCAGAACTGAAGGAGATAGAGATACAAAAAACCCTCCAAAAAATCAATGAATCCAGGAGCTGGTTTTTTGAAAAGATCAACAAAATTGATAGACTGCTAGCAAGACTAATAAAGAAGAAAAGAGAGAAGAATCAAATCGACACAATAAAAAAATGATAAAGGGGATATCTCCACCGACCCCACAGAAATACAAACTACCATCAGAGAATACTATAAACACCTCTACGCTAATAAACTAGAAAACCTAGAAGAAATGGACAATTACCTGGACACTTACACTCTCCCAAGACTAAACCAGGAAGAAGTTGAATCCCTGAATAGACCAATAGCAGGCTCTGAAATTGAGGCAATAATTAATAGCTAACCAGCCAAAAAAAGTCCAGGACCAGACAGATTCACAGCCGAATTCTACCGGAGGTACAAGGAGGAGTTGGTACCATTCCTTCTGAATCTATTCCAATCAATAGAAAAAGAGGGAATCCTCCCTAACTCATTTTACGAGGCCAACATCATCCTGATACCAAAGCCTGGCACAGACACAACAAACAAAGAGAATTTTAGACCAATAATCCCTGATGAACATCGATGCAAAAATCCTCAATAAAATACTGGCAAACCGAATCCAGCAGCACATCAAAAAGCTTATCCACCATGATCAAGTGGGCTTCATCCCTGGGATGCAAGGCTAGTTCAACATACGCAAATCAACAAACATAATCCAGCACATAAACAGAACCAAAGACAAAAACCACATGATTATCTCAATAGATGAAGAAAAGGCCTTTGACAAAATTCAACAGCCTTCATGCTAAAAACTCAATAAACTCGGTATTGATGAAACGTATCTCAAAATAATAAGAGCTATTTATGACAAACCCACAGCCAATATCATACTGAATGGGCAAAAACTGGAAGCATTCCCTTTGAAAACTGGCACAAGACAGGGATGCCCTCTCTCACCACTCCTATTCAACATAGTGTTGGAAGTTCTGGCTAGGGCAATCAGGCAAGAGAAAGAAAGAAAGGGTACTCAGGAAAAGAAGAAGTCAAATTGTCCCTGTTTGCAGATGACATGATTGTATATTTAGAAAACCCCATTGTCTCAGCCCAAAATCTCCTTAAGCTGATAAGCAACTTCAGCAAAGTCTCAGGATACAAAATCAATGTGCAAAAATCACAAGCATTCTTATACACCAGTAAGAGACAAATAGAGAGTCAAATCACAAATGAACTCCCATTCACAATAGCTCCAAAGATAATAAAATACCTAGGAATCCAACTTACAAGGGATGTGAAGGACCTCTTCAAGGAGAACTACAAACCACTGCTCAGTGAAATAAAAGAGGACACAAACAACTGGAAGAACATACCATGCTCATGGATAGGAAGAATCAATATTGTGAAAATGGCCATACTGCCCAAGGTAATTTATAGATTCAATGCCATCCCCATTAAGCTACCAATGAGTTTCTTCACAGAATTGGAAAAAACTGCTTTAAAGTTCATATGGAACCAAAAAAGAGCCCGCATTGCCAAGACAATCCTAAGCCAAAAGAACAAAGCTGGAGGCATCACGCTACCTGACTTCAAACTGTACTACAAGGCTACAGTAACCAAAACAGCATGGTACTGGTACCAAAACAGAGATATAGACCAATGGAACAGAACAGAGCCCTCAGGAATAATACCATACATCTACAGCCATCTGATCTTTGACAAACCTGACAAAAACAAGAAATGGGGAAAGGATTCCCTATTTAATAAATGGTGCTGGTAAAATTGGCTAGCCATAAGTAGAAAGCTGAAACTGAATCCTTTCCTTACTCCTCATACAAAAATTAATTCAAGATGGTTTAAAGACTTAAATGTTAGACCTAAAACCATAAAAATCCTAGAAGAAAACCTAGGCAATACTATTCAGGACACAGGCATGGGCAAGGACTTCATGTCTAAAACACCAAAAGCAACAGCAACAAAAGCCAAAATTGACAAATGGGATTTAATTAAACTAAAGAGCTTCTGCACAGCAAAAGAAACTACCATCAGAGTGAACAGGCAACCTACAGAATGGGAGAAAATTTTTGCAATCTACTCATCTGACAAAGGGCTAATATCCAGAACCTACAAAGAACTCAAACAAATTTACAAGAAAAAAAGACACAACCTCATCAAAAAGTGGGCAAAGGATATGAACAGACACTTCTCAGAAGAAGACATTCATACAGCCAACAGACACATGAAAAAATGCTCATCATCACTCACCATCAGAGAAATGCAAATCTAAACCACAATGAGATACCATCTCACACCAGTTAGAATGGCAATCATTAAAAAATCAGGAAACAACAGGTGCTGGAGAGGATGTGGAGAAATAGTAACACTTTTACACCGTTGGTGGGACTGTAAACTAGTTCAACCATTGTGGAAGACAGTGTGGTAATTCTTCAAGGACCTGGAACTAGAAATACCATTTGACCCAGCCATCGCATTACTGGGGATATACCCAAAGGATTAGAAGTCATGCTGCTCTAAAGACACATGCACACGTATGTTTATTGCGGCACTATTCACAATAGCAAAGACTTGGAATCAACCCAAATGTCCAACAGTGACAGACTGGATTAAGAAAATGTGGCACATATACACCATGGAATACTATGCAGCCATAAAAAAGGATGAGTTTGTGTCCTTTGTAGGGACATGGATGCAGCTGGAAACCATCATTCTCAGCAAACTATCGCAAGAACAGAAAACCAAACCCCACATGTTCTCACTCATAGGTGGGAATTGAACAATGAGATCACTTGGATACAGGAAGGGGAACATCACACACTGGGGCCTATTGTGGGGAGGGGGTAGTGGGGAGGGATAGCATTAGGAGATATACCTAATGTAAATGACGAGTTAATGGGTGCAGCACACCAACATGGCACATGTATACATATGTAACAAACCTGCACGTTGTGCACGTGTACCCTAGAACTTAAAATATAATTAAAAAAAAAAGAAAGTTTACGAATTTGTGTTGGACTGCATTCAAAGCTGCCCTGGGCCGTGGGTTGGACAAGCTTGACATAGAGCATCATATATGGAAATATAACATCATAACTTTCAAACAATGGGTCGATAGTTTAGGTTTTGAATCTTACAGTTCCAGTTGTCTTCTGAAGCTCAGTAGTCGACACCATTGTACAAAATTCTTTCTCTTGAATTAGTGCGCACAGAGTTGCCTGAAATGGGAAAAAAAATAAATTCCTCATTAGCCTTTCCACTCTGCAGTGTCTTGGTTTAACAGAAATTCTTTTGGTGATTTCCTCTCCCCTTTCAATGAAAGTTAGAAGCCTCCCCAAAGCCCTGGCTAACCACCAGCTATGTTCCCAGAAGAAGAAAATCTGCTGGTGAGAAGGGGAGGGAAGAAGACAGAAAAAATATAGCAAAATACATTGGTCTTCCCATAGAATAACAAACTCTGTGCCTTCTTACCTGTGTGCAGTGAGGAATGAATCCGTAGACAAGGAGTCGATCATTGCGAAACAAGGACGGCACCTGGGCTGGGGCCTGCAGGGCCTCAGGCGCATCTGGGTTGAGTCGCTGCCATTTGACCGAGACAGAGTGGCAGCTTGGAGAACATAGCCTAGTCATTTGGTCTTCTATCTATTTATAAAACAGGAATTATTTCTCTTTCAATGCTCCATCCAGCAAATAGTTACTTCACATTAAAAACAAAGTATACCTTCTATTCTTTGGGAATTGTATAACTCTTCAGTACTTTCTCTCCCTCCTGCTACAGGGCACTTTCCCGAAAAGATTTTAAACATTATTTTATTTTATTTTAATTATTTTATTTTGAGATGGAGTCTTGCTCTGTCACCTAGACTGGAGTGCAGTAGCACAATCTTGGCTCACTGCAACCTCTGCCTCCCAGGTTCAAGTGATTTTCCTGCCCCCAGCATTAGTCGGTGCCACCACACCCAACTAATTTTTGTATTTTTAGTAGAGATGGCGTTTCACCATGTTGCCCAGGTTGGTCTCGAATTCCTTACCTCAGGTGATCCACCTTAGCCTCCCAAAGTGCTGGGGTTATAGGCATGAGCCACCATGCCCAGCTAGAATTTTAAATAATAGCATGATCACAACCTTTACATTTACAAAGCATCCTGAAATTATTCCATTAGCTAATTACTAATATGCAACCTTGGTAAGAGTAGATTCCAGTACTGGAATAGCTATTTCTCCAAAGAAGATACACAAAAGCCAACAAGTGCATGAAAAGATGCTTGCATCACTAGTCATAAGGGAAGTGCAAATCAGAACCACAGTGAGATTCCATTTCACACCCAGTGGGATAGCTGTTATTAAAGTGCTGGCTGGGCAGAGTGGCTCATGCCTGTAATCTCAGCACTTTGGGAGGCCAAGGCACACAAAACTGCTTGAGCTTGGGATTCGAGACCAGCCTGGGCCCATGGCGAAACCCTGTCTCTACAAAAAATACAAAAAATTAGCCAGGTGTGGTGGTGTGGGCCTGTAGTCCCACCTACTTCGGGGGTGAGGGAAGAAGATGGCTTGACACCAGGATGTCAGGGCTGCAGTGAGCCAAGGTTGCACCACTGCATTCCAGCCTGAGTGACAAAGTGATACCCTGTCTCAAAAAACACCAACAAACAAAAAACAAACAAACAAATAAAAAGCAATAGAAAAAAAGTGGTGGCATATGTCTGTAGTCCCAGTTACTCTGGAGGCTGAGGTGGGAGGATCACTTGAGCTCAGGAAGTCAAGGCTGTGGCGAGCTAGGATTGCATCACTGCACTCCAGCCTAGATGACCGAGCAACACTGTGTCTCAAAAACCAAAACAAACCAAAGAAAAGCTGATTGATTTCAGTCAATATGGAAAAGAAAGGAATGATGAGTGTTGGTGAGGATGTGGAAGAACTGGAATCCTGGTGCACTGGTGGTGGGAATGTAAAATGATGCAGCTGCTATGGAAGATAGCATGGCAATTCCCCAAAAAACGAAACACAGAACGACCATAGGATCCAGCAATCCCACACTACGCACGTATCCAGAATCGAAAGCAGACTCACACAGACACTTGTATACCCATGGTCATAGCAGCATTATTCACAATAGCCAAAGGACAGACACAACCCCAGTGGCCACTGATAGGTGAACGGATAAGCAAAATGTGGTCTCTCCATACAATGGAATATTATTCAGCTTGAAAAAGAAGGGAAATTCTGACACATGCTACAACATAGACGTTAAAAACATCATGCTAAGTGAAATAAGCCAGACATAAAAGAACAATGTCCTATGACTCCACTTATATGAGATACTCAGAATAGGCAAAGTCATAGAGACAGAACATTCAGTCGTGGTTAGCAGGCGCTGGGTGTAGGAGGGAATGTGGAGTTACTGTTTAATGAGTATGTAGTTTCTGTTTGGGCTGATGAAATAGTTCGAAGACAGTGATGGTTGCACAGCATTGTGAATGTAGCTAATACCACTAAATTGTACACTTAAAAATGGTTAAAATGACTGGGCACGGTGGCTCACGCCTATAATCCCAGCACTTTGGGAGGTCGACGTGGGCAGATCACGAGGTCAGGAGATCGAGACCATCCTGGCTAACACGGTGAAACCCCTTCTCTACTAAAAATACAAAAAAATTAGCCGGGGTTGGTGGCGGGCACCTGTAGTCCCAACTAGTCGGGAGGCTGAGGCAGGAGAATGGCGCGAACCTGGGAAGCGGAGCTTGCAGTGAGCCGAGATGGCGCCACTGCACTGCAGCCTGGGTGACAGAGCGAGACTCTGTCTCAAAAAAAAAAAAAAAAAAGTTTAAAATGCTAAATTTTATCATAAGGAAAATTAATTTCAGCAAAACATATTTAATAATTCACTTTAAAAAATCAGTCCATCATTTTTAAGGCAGAAATCAAACTATGAGCTGGGAGAATGACCTGCTGAGGAACTCCTGAGTTCCCGCTAGTGCCGTCCTGAGGCAGGGCTCACACCTGCAGCAGCACTTGCCTCTTTATGGCTCCCTTCTCACTCAAGGAAACACAGATGTTCCTATTTCTCAGCCTTGGAAGAATGTGAGATTTCCAAATGTAAATATAACACCAGATGTTTAAAAAACATACCTGTTTTCTCCAACTGTGCTTGGATTTTGCATTAAAATATTCAAATACTCCGGCACCACACTGGGACAAAATCCTTAGGATGTGACGATTTGCTGTAGGACTGATTACATTTCACATGTTTTAATTTTTAAGACATTGGAGAAATATTTTTGAAGTACATGTTAACAGTGTTGAGAAAGCTCACAGCTCAATAGGAGAGACGTGACGTGGGGAAGAAATGTACTCGTGTGTAGCTGAGGTTAAACAGAGAAAGAGGTAATAGGAGGAAACATCTGAAAGTCTGGCTAATTTAAGCTCCCATCTATCAGAGGACTGACTTGTCCTTCAAACAGAAAAAAAGTTGAAATTCTTCACTTCCAATTCACTGAGGGAGGGAGCAGATGACCCTAAAAACAACCCTATAAGATATCAGAATGTTGACAAAGATATCAACTTAATTTCCATCAATAACAATATTGCCTGAATCTGATCCCAAAGGCCTAGAGCTGGCAAAGAGTGAATAAAGTCTACCTCTTAAAATCTGATACACATCAACATAGCAAAAGGCATAAAGAAGCAACTCGCACTCCAGCAAAGGGCATCTCTGCCATTTAAATGACAAGTGCCCAATTACTTTTCTCTCTACAACAGTTCTACAACTGGCTGGGCGCGGTGGCTCACGCCTGTAATCCCAGCACTTTGGGAGGCCGAGACGGGCGGATCACGAGGTCAGGAGATCGAGACCATCCTGGCTAGCACAGTGAAACCCCGTCTCTACTAAAAAATACAAAAAAACTAGCCGGGCGAGGTGGCGGGCGCCTGTAGTCCCAGCTACTTGGGAGGCTGAGGCAGGAGAATGGCATGAACCTGGGAGGCGGAGCTTGCAGTGAGCTGAGATCCGGCCACTGTACTCCAGCCTGGGCGACAGAGCGAGACTCCGTCTCAAAAAAAAAAAAACAGTTCTACAACTATCAAGAACTCCTTGCTTAGAGGAGTTCCTCCTGAAATATTAAAGAAAAGATCAATTATTTTTCAGAAAAAGAGCTTATGAAAATAATTTCCAAGATGTTTTTCAACCTATGGATAAAGACTGGATTTGTCTTTACCCCCCATATTAACTGGTGATGATCATAACATTGACTAGAAGATCCTTAACGTGGGTTACTGGTAGCTACAGCTTCTGTCCGTTAGCAGCCCGGTGAGGTCTGCCTGGAGGTCATGTGCTCTCAGCACGAGTCCAGCACAGCCAGTGAGGAGGTGCGCCCAGGCCAGTGGGACAAGCTAGAGATACCGATTCTTTTTTTTTGAGACGGAGTCGGGCTCTGTCGCCCAGGCTGGAGTGCAGTGGCCGGATCTCAGCTCACTGCAAGCTCCGCCTCCCGGGTTCACGCCATTCTCCTGCCTCAGCCTCCCGAGTAGCTGGGACCACAGGCGCCCGCCACCTCGCCCGGCTAATTTTTTGTATTTTTTTTAGTAGAGATGGGGTTTCACTGTGTTAGCCAGGATGGTCTCCATCTCCTGACCTCGTGATCCGCCCGTCTCGGCCTCCCAAAGTGCTGGGATTACAGGCTTGAGCCACTGCGCCCGGCCTAGATATGGATTCTTATGCTAAATAATAACATCTAATATCGATTTGGTGCTTTTTGGGTCAGTTCTGTTCTGAGTGCTTTCTATGTATGAGTTCATTTATTCCTCAGCAACCCTAGGACGTAGGTATTTTCATGATCATCTTGGTTTTACAGATGAGAGGTTAAGGAACTTGCCCCAGGTCACACAGCTAATGAGTGGCCAGCCCAGGTTCTGAGACTCAGGCAGTCTGGCCGGGAGCCCAGAGCCCCATCCCTCTGTGCTGTAAGGCTTCCGTATTCTAGTGTCAACTTCCAAGCTTGCAAAAGTTCTGTGCAGGCCAACAAGAAGACCTCCCCGTGGGTCTGGACTGTGTGACCAGCTCTCTGAGACTCACCCGATACCGCAGGCAAATAACCTGGTGTGGGGGCGGCTCCTCTTCACCAGCTGCAACGTCAGGCTCTCGTCCTGGAGGTGCCCATCAGATACCAGGAGAATGTTCCGTGACCCTCGAGCAGGGTACAATAAGCTAAGATATCGGAGCGTTTTCCAGAAGTCTGTGTTCCCCAT
The DNA here is from genome assembly GCF_037993035.2 of Macaca fascicularis. NCBI lineage: Eukaryota > Metazoa > Chordata > Mammalia > Primates > Cercopithecidae > Macaca > Macaca fascicularis. The sequence continues at coordinate 5,200,123 of NC_088391.1, read as the reverse complement.
GGTAGGTGTGGCCGACTGGAGGAAATGAAGTGAAAGATTATGTTCTCCTTGTTGGATACAGTCACCATTTGCTGTCATCACTGACACATCTAAGGACAGTGTAGAGAGATAGTGACACTGAAAATATTTTCTTTCCCTAATTATACACTTGTGAAACAACTAAACTTATGTCCTTTTAGTTTATTTGATGTCACGCAGTAACTTTTTTTTTTTTTTTTTTTTTTGAGACGGAGTCTCGCTCTGTCGCCCAGGCTGGAGTGCAGTGGCCGGATCTCGGCTCACTACAAGCTCCGCCTCCCGGGTTTACGCCATTCTCCTGCCTCAGCCTCCCGAGTAGCTGGGACTACAGGCGCCCGCCACCTCGCCCGGCTAGTTTTTTGTATTTTTTAGTAGAGACGGGGTTTCACCGTGTTAGCCAGGATGGTCTCGATCTCCTGACCTCGTGATCCACCCGTCTCGGCCTCCCAACTATAATATTATCACCTCATGCTTATTTGATTTTTTACAGTTTCCAGAGGACTATGACGTCTACGGGAAGAAATGTCCCATCCAATCAGCCCTGGATTTGCCAGCCTGGCTGAGGCAGCTGGTCAGTCTCAGTTTGCTTAATTTTATTATTATTTTATTTTCTTCCTTTTTTTTTTTTCTTTGAGATGGAGTCTCACTCCGTCATTGCCCAGGCTGGAGTGCAGTGGCGCAATCTTGGCTCACTGCAACCTCCACTTCCTGGGTTCACATGATTCTCCTGCCTCAGCCTCCCAAGTAGCTGGGATTACAGGTGTCTGCCACCACATCTGGCTAATTTTTTGTATTGTAAGTAGAAATGAGGTTTCACCATGTTGCCCAGGTTGGTCTCGAATTCCTGACCTCAGGTGATCCACCCACCTTGGCCTCCCAAAGTGCTGAGATTACAGGTGTGAGCCAACACACCCAGCATTTCTTTTCTCTTTCTTTTTTTTTTTTTAAACCTTAACTCATTTAGATGAAGCTGGCTGCATTTCAAGAGGAAAAAAAACAAAGGACAGAAGAAAACTTCTCAAAGCTGTTAATGCTAGTTGCATTAGGGTGGTAGGGCATGGGTGGATTTTTTCTTTCTGTTCTTTTTAATTTCCAATTTTTCCTTAATGAGTTTATTATCATTTTAATTAATGAAATAAAGACCCCACCAATATACAAAAAGCACAGGACTAGGGGTGCTCTGATGGTGGTCTGAGGGGCCTAAACCCTGGAGGTCCCCCTAAAGCGTGGTAGGAAAAGACCCAAGAGACACAGGAAGCCTCTTGCACTCACCATGATGAACTCTGTTGCCACGATATTGCTTGTGATATGCTTAGGATACGAAAATAACTCCTTGTAACCTGTGTAATAAGATCAGCATGAGGTGCTGCTTCCACACGTTCACTTGCTTGACCACTAACAAACAATCATGTTACTTCATACCATCACGGCTGTCGTAAAGGATGTTATATATTTATGTGTGCATCTTCCTTTTTAGAAAACTGTTTGATAATTTTAACATACAAAAGATTCACCACAGGCCAGGCATGGTGGCTCATGCCTGCAATCCCAGCACTTTGGGAGGCCGACGTGGGTGGATCACCTGAGGTCAGGAGTTCAAGACCAGCCCTGGTCAACATGGTGAAACTCTGTGTCTGCTAAAAATACAAAAATTAGCTGGGTGTGGTGGTGGGCACCTGTAATCCCAGCCAGTGGGGAGGCTAAGGCCAGGAGGCAGAGGTTGCAGTGAGCTGAGATTGCACCACCGCATTCCAGCCTGGGCAACAAAGCAAGACTCTGTCTCAAAAAAAAAAAAAAAATCGCCACACTGCTTTTCTAAATAATACATCATAGAGCATTCAAACTGTGGTGCTTTACTGTGCAAAATGTTGAGTCGAATTCCATGTGTACATGCAGATCGCTTGTGCAAAGGTGCAGGGCATTGCGATGGCCTGAGCAGCTTGGCCCCTGGAAGGCCACAGTCTCTGCTCATGCCCTTTGCACTCCCCATGCTTATCCGACCTCGGTCCCAGCAGCAGCAGCAGACCGCACCTCTGGGGAAAAGGGGCTGGGCCTTCTGCTGGATGGCGCAGAGGATGAGAATCAATAGGACAGGACTGTCCCCTCAGTCCACTCTACGCACCTCTCATCCCCGAGGTGCTGCCTTCTGGTGGCTGAGATGTCCCTGGGCCCCACCTGGAGGGTGGCACTACCTCCCTTCTAGCGGTGCTGGCTGGATGCTTCCTGAGACCATTCCTTACAGATTTTCTATGACTGTGCTGATGGCAAATGTTTTGTCCTTAGACGTGGGACCTCCTACTCAACAGACCAAGGGTTTTGCATTTGGTTCAGTTGCTAATGCAATAGTAGCATTTATATCTCACTTACTGTGGAACAGGCACAGTTTAAAAATCCTTTACATATATTAGCTCAGTCCTCCTCACAGCAACACTGTGAGTTAGGGACAATTATCCTCAGATGGCAGATGAGGAAACAGAGGCACCAGAAGTTCAAGTAGCACACCCAAGGTGACACACAGAGCCTGTGAGTCGTACAGCTGGAATCTGGACCTAGGGGGTCCAGCTCCAGAGCTCTTGTTCTTCAGTTTCATACTAGGCTGCTCCTCACTGCATAGGCGGGGTCAGGCACCCACAGCTGTCAGTTCTACAGAGTGTGATTCACATGGGGAAGCACACGCAGGACCAGGGCCAAAGCGCACTCACCTGTGCCGAACTGGATAATGTTTACTTTGTGCTTCTCACCCACCAAGGACAGCGCATGCAAGGCAATTTGCTTGGCTTGCAAAAATGTCACACCCTCCATGGAACTGGAGCAGTCGAGACAAATAATCACTTCGCTCTCATTGGCTAGGTCAGGGAGGTAGACATCAAGATCGGGTTGAAAGACAAGCATGCAAGCCTGAAAGGAGAAAGAAGGTGCTGGACTGGAGCTTCTTGTCACTTCAACTGGAAAAGGTCTACTTAGAAAACTCCAAAACTTTCTAGTGAGGTAAACTAATGCTATAAAAACAGAAAGAATGAGATGTAATTAACAACAAGATGGCCTACTAGGAGTTCCAGGCAAAAGTAGAATGTTAGAACTGGGAGTTTCCAATGGAGAAGACATAAACTTCTGAGAGGTCAAGAGTTAACATCTGAAAAATCATATAGCATCAACATTATAAAACAAATATATATATATTTATGTATATATCATACACACTATTCTAAGAGGAATATACATGCCATTGTGATTACTAAAATACACACACATAACTTTTGTTCCACTAATTAACCAGTACTTAAGTACTATCACATACGTTTTTTTTTTTTTTGAGACAGGGTCTCCCTCTGTTGTCCAGGCTGGCGTGCAGTGGCACGATCACAGTTCACTTTAACCTCAACCTCCTGGACTCAAGCGATCGCCCTGCCTCAGCCTCCTGAGAAGCTGAAACCACAGGTGTGTGTGACCACACCTGGCTAATTTTTTTTCTTAATTTTTTATAGAGACAAGGTCTCACTATGTTTCCCAGCCTGGCTTCAAACTCCTGGGCTCAAGTGATCCACCTGCCTTGGCCTCCCAAAGTGCTGGGATTACAGGTGTGAGCCACTGCACCTGGCCTAAGTTTCTATTTTCATTTTAACTTAGGAAGAGACTCTGTCACAGCCACACAAAATGATCTTATTACCAACCACAAGTAATTGCTTATTTGTTTTTCCAGTATCAGTATTTTAAAAGTATACAGAATACCCAACGTAATGTCTGATAGAACATGTTCTTTTGGTGGAGCTTAAGGTAAAAATGCCAGTATGTACAGGCAAATCATCCACATAAGGGTTTTGGATGAAACGTCAGAAGTTTGGAATACTTGATATCATAAATATTTTTAGTTGTAGAATCTTGGGGTGTGAGAGTTCATTTTGTAATGCTAGTTTTTCAAGACAATAATTTGCAAGTTTAACCAACTTATTCTGAAACGTTTTTTCAATAGCGTCTCCTATTTCTAAGTAAAAAGGAGTATACCTCGCTTTCTTTTTCTGGATGTTTTTCAACCCACATTCTTGGGAGATAGGCATCAGACAAACCGATGTGGAGAGAAAATCCACTGCTGTCTAACGAGCTGCCTTCCATGGTGCTGATGACAGCTTTGCAGTCTGTGCGCTGCAAAACAAACACCACCACAACAAGGTGAGTAATGGAGTGACACCATATTAGCAGTCTGCACTTACCTGTCACGGAGCAAACCCTTGCATAGCTTACATAACTCTATTAAGAATCAACAAAGTAGTGGTAAATTCCAAAATAATGAAATGTAGGCTGGGTGCGGTGGCTCATGCCTGTAATCTCAGTGTTTTGGGAGGCCGAGGCGGGTGGATCACCTGAGGTCAGGAGTTTGAGGCCAGCTTGGCGAAACCCTGTCTCTACTAAAAATACAAAAAATTAGCCGGGCGTGGTGGCGGGAGCCTGTAATTCCAGCTACTCAGGAGGCTGAGGTAGGAGAATCGCTTGAACCCAGGAGGTGGAGGTTGCAATGAGCCAAGATCGCACCACTGCACTCCAGCCTGGGTAACAAGAGCAAAACTCCATCTAAAAAAAAAAAAACACACACATACAAAACAAAACAAAGAAACCAAAATAACAAAATGCAGGTTTTAGAAGACCATGAGCATATTAGTCACCCTTCTGCAATCCTAAGGTTGATTCACATAGTCAAATTTAGGTACGTGTGAAACAGTCTCAAACCCCGGATCCAAAGATTATAGATCTGCCCGTTCAGTTAGACTTATCTGGGTATAGCAGATGGCACATCAGATGAGGATCCCTTGAGCCCAGGAGTTTTGAGATAAGCCTGGGCAACATGGTGAGACCCTGTCTCTGCAATCTTTTTTTTCTTTTTGTTAGCCAGGTGTGGTGGCACAGGCCTGTAGCCCTAGCTACTCAGGAGCCTGAAGCAGGAGGATTGTTTGAGCCAAGGAGGTCAAGGATGAAGTGAGCCATGACTGCACCATTGTACTCTAGGTGACAGATACAAGACCCTGTCTCAAAAAACAAAACAAACAAGAAAACTCATCATAATATTATACATTTCTTGGCTCAGTGGTTAACATCATTTACATAATAAACACTGACTATTGTGAAACAGGTCTTTTGGAATAAAGGGGAGAGGAAAAGTAGGGAGTGAGGTGGGTGGAGGGGGCAAGAGCTACACATCCAACTTCCGTAACAGGAAGTCAAAAGATAATTTCTGAAACAGGTGAATCAAGAAAAATCATTAAAAAATAATATTTAAAAATTGGAGGCAAAATCAAAGAAACACCTCAAATATTCCAAGTGATTCACTGTCTCTGGAAACTGGTCTGGGGAGAATCAGTGGCAGGACTGCTGCTTCTTGTTAGAAGCTTTTGTTAGCATTATTTCACTTTGAAACCACATGCATGCATTGCTTTGATAAGATAAAAGTAGTGTTAAAATAAGAGCTCTTAACAAATCAAAGATGCACTAACCTTTTGTTTCAGTTCATGTGTATCACTGAAAATGAATTCAATCACATACGGCATCTCAATAGACATAGTCAAAGAGAAGCTACCAAAAATGAAGAGAAAGTTGTCTCAGTCTACGATCTTAAATTTCTATCTGAAATTATTTCAAACAATTCTAAATGGAAATTCAAACCAGAAAACTAATATACATTGAATGATTAATTGACAGGTTTTATATTTTAGGTACTAACCTTTGCTTTGTTCCTATTTCTTTTATACAAATCTTCTCTACTGTATCCTGTTAAAAGAAAAACATATTTGTATAACTAAGCATATATTAAGTTTCACAATGAGACTCTAAACTGAATGTAATCTTGGCAAGGCCACAACTGTCAGCAAGACAGCTGGTTTCACTTTCAAGTAGAGAAACACAGAAAGTTTGCTCATGGAATGACAGGAACTTCTAAAATACAACTGACCATTTTGACAGAGATTTTAAACTCTACATATGTCTGTGTGTATATACACACACACACATTTTATACATGTGCTGTGCATACAAAGTAGGAAGTTTGGAGGGATATACCAAAGAATTAACTAGTAGCTATCTCTGGGCGATGGGATAAAGGATGGTTTTAATTTTCTTATTTTGGCTTATTTGTATTCTCTGTGCTTACCTAGTTCTTCATGATGAACATGCACTACAGATATAACATGTTTTGAGTGATTAAGCAGAATAACAATATGCTTACTGATCATATCTGTATCTTTTATTCTTTTCATTTTATACACATAATGTATCTAAATGCATAAATGTCAGTAAAATTGACTTTATGCCTAAAAGATTATTTTACATGTTTTTCTCCCCATGCATAAATTCCTCCACAGCCCTCCACCACTCCCCCTCCACTGCCGCCAAAATGCTTCTTCAAATCTTATGCGTACAAACCTGAAGGTTTTCATTCAAAGCCTTGTCCTGTTGCCAGGGCGCTACGGTGGCGGGCATGAAAAAGACACCAACAGTGCCCAGGATGCTGAGTTCTGTGATGTAGGTAATTTTTATAAGAACCTTAGCCTTAGGGGGTAAGTTTCCAACACTTACAGTAAAAACGTCCTGAAACAGAAACATATGACTTAGCGTGCAACTTGAAATCCTACCCATTATATGCCAGCTGACTCCATGTACTTCTTAAGGAACTTGAACGACAACCTGCCAAATTCTTCCTCAGAAAAACAGTAATAAAACCTAAAAGACACATTGATGAGGCTAGCGGAGAATCCTGGAGCCATTCACCAGTGATGGGAACAGGGTGATGTCCGCGGCAGGCAGACGGAGAGGGGCCCCCTTGGCAGCTGAACTGGGAAGAGGCACTCACGGACTCTGCCCCGGGGGCTCCGACGTGTGAGCTCCCTGCACGGGTGGCCCTGCTGCACAGACAGCCTCCACAAAGCCCTTTCTCGAAGACCCTCCCTGACCTCCACGGCACCCAACACCACTTTCGCCAGCAGCTGTAGAACAGGGCAGTTTTTTCTAAGCTTGGCCCTCGCTTAATTATTTTACCCTGTGGTAATTTCTCATGTTATTTTTATTTTTATTTATTTATTTTTTAGAGACAGGATCTTGCTCTGTCATCCAGGCTGGAGGGCAGTGGTGCAGTCATAGCTTAATGTAGCCTTGAAACCCCAGGTCTAAGCCATCCTCCTAAGTAGCTGGGACTACAGACACGCACCACCATGCCTGGCTGATTTTTTTTTTTTTTTGAGACGGAGTCTTACGCTGTTGCCCAGGCTGGAGTGCAGTGGTGCGATCTCGGCTCACTGCAAGCTCCGCCTCCCGGGTTTAGGCCATTCTCCTGCCTCAGCCTCCTGAGTAGCTGGGACTACAGGCGCCCGCCACCGCGCCCGGCTAATTTTTTTGTATTTTTAGTAGAGACGGGGTTTCACTGTGGTCTCGATCTCCTGACCTTGTGATCTGCCCGCCTCGGCCTCCCAAAGTGCTGGGATTACAGGCTTGAGCCACCGCGCCCGGCCCTGGCTGATTTTTAAATAGTTTTGTACAGATGGGGTTGCCCAGGCTGGTCTCAAACTCCAGGCCTCAAGTGACCCACCTTGTGCTCCCAAAGTGCTGGGATTACAGGTGTGAGCTACCACACCCAGACTATCATGTTATTTTTAAATAAAAAGTCTTCAGCTTTCTTTTAATGGGATGTTGATAATCACTATACAAGGCGGCAAGCCCATGACTAGCTAGTGCAGAAAAAAGAGGCTAGATACATTTTTTTCGGATAACTACGCAGAGATCCTCTCAACATCCCCAACTATGTTCACCATTCTAATTGACCACACTATCATGAAAATTTTCTTTATTTAGATTAGGATTAATTTAGGCTTAAAGGTTAAATTGTTACTTTTGACATCAAAGACATCCATTTACAGGATGGAATTAAATAATAAAGAGGTGATTATTAAATACTTAATAGTGCTAGCCCTTAAAAGAAATGTATGTATAAACACCTGGGGTTCATTTGAGAGACTGCCACTTTAAATAGAGTGGGATTGCAGTTCTGTTTCTGGGTAGGATATAGATGGATGCAGATAATGTTACTTCTGTTGTAACACACCAGGCAATCTACACAATCATAACTTGTCTTGAACTCATCAACCAAGAGAACTGAATTCCAAAGAGGGGACAGATGGGACACAGGAACTGTGTGAACTCCTCCCAGCTGAGGGTGGGTGAGCTTGCTGGTTTAGAATAATTGGGAGCTCCTGACCCAAGGGGAGTTTGCATTCTCTCACAGGCATTTCCCCACATCCCCACAGCCTTCCACTGGGCCCACTGGAAAGGCTGGGCAGGACAGGAGACCAAGGTGGAGCACCTCTCAGTGGAGCAGGTGTGTGGGAGGTGCTGGGGCCACTTCCCTGGATCCCTACCCCACATGAAACAAAAGCCTCCAGCTGCTGGAGGAGGGGCAGCAAACTCTCACTTCCAGAGCTGCGGGGAAGGGGCAGAAATAAACCAGGGATCGATCAGAAGCCTTCCTTACTAGCCCCGTGCCCAGGTGCTTGAAGAGTTTTCTTTATTTTCTTTTTCTGTTCCACTGCTTCAGAGAGGAACAGCCACCTCCCCATGGGGCAGGGGATGACACCCTCCTAGGCCCAGGACCCTGCGCTAGTACAAAGCAGGGGTTGCTACAACTGGAGGAAAGGCAGGAAACTGTCCCCCAAACAACTCTTAACAGACACAAGGCAGAATTTGGCTGCCACTAAGGTAGGACAACGAACAGGAGTGCTAAGAAGTTCCCACCCTAAGGTCCAGGACTGCAGGCCCTGCCTAAGACTGAAGCTGAACCAGAAGAATGCCCCTGCCCCACCAGGAGCCTAGTACAGCACATCAAGCAACGGCAGCCTAGCACTGGGGGAGGGGAAGGTGGCTGTAACCACCTCTGTCGGACAGTGTGCAGGGTCTGCTGAAAGCTGGGGGCAGAGAATGAGCCTCAATGAGAATAGTTCTGGATCCAGGACCCAAGAGGCACAAGGTAGTGGCAGTCCACCACTAGAGGAATTTGAGACCGAGAGGAATAATAACAACAGAGAGTACTGATAACAGCAGAACTGAAACTCAGCTCTTCAACCCCTTCAGCTCTTCAACCCCTACACTAGTCTGAAAGAATAGGAGTTGCCATTTCTGGGCATAAATGCCATTTATTTCAGTCTCTCTTCTTCTTTTACGCACAATGTCCAACATTCAATCACAAATTCCAAAATACACACTTTTTAAAAAGCAAGGAAAAAATGACAGGCAGATCCAGAGATAACCGTGACACTGCCACAGACAGGACTATGATTAATATATGAAAAAACATACAGAAAACGTGAGGAATACATATGAACAGATGGAACCTTTCATTAGAGAGACTGAATTATATTTTTAAATGTCAAAAATGCTAGAAACAAATACACTATCAAAGTTGAAGGATTTGACAAGCCTATCAGCTGACTGACAATAGCTGAGAAAAGAATGAATGAACTTGAAGCTAGGTCAATAGAAATTATCCAAAATAAAATGCAACAAGAAATAAAAGCGAAAACACAGAGCTCCAAAAGCTGTGGTGCAATATCAAATATGGTCTAACATATGTATTGAAGTCTCAGAAGGAGAAAGAGACAGACAGAATGAGGGAGAAGAAATATTTCAATAGATAAGGGTCAAGACTGTCCCAAAATGAATGTGAGACAATCCAAACTCAGAGAAATCCAAGCAAAATAAGCAATACATTTTAAAAATAACATAAACACATCATAGTCAAACTACTGAAAACCAAAGATAAAGAGAATATTGAAGATAGCTTGAGAAAAAAGATACCTTCACATATAGAAGAACAACACAAGAATTAGAGCTGACTTCTGGTTAGAAACCATATAAGCCAGAAGAAAATAAAGCAACATATTTAAAATGCTGAAAGGAAAACAAATAAACTGTCACCTAGAATCCCATACTCAGCAAAAAAATATTTTTCAAAAATGAAGGTGAAAGATTTTGTGAGATAAAAGAGGAGCGCACTCCTCGCTAGCACACTTGCATTAGAAAAAGAAAATAAAGAAAACTCTTCAAACGGAAGGAATATTTCTTTGTATCTGTACAAAGAAATGAAGAGCACCAGAAACGGTAAAAATGAGAATAAACGTAGAGACATTTCCCCTTATTTTTAATTGCTTTAAAATATAGTTGATCATCACATAAACAGAACTAAAGACAAAAGCCACATGATTACCTCACTAGACACAGAAAAGGTCTTTGTACAATTCAACATCGCTTTATGTTAAAAACTCTCAGTTAACTAGGTATTCATGGAACATATCTCAAAATAATAAGAGCCATTAATGACAAACCCACAGCCAATATCATAGTGACTGGTCAAAAGCTGGAAGCATTCCCCTTGAAAACCAGCATAACACAAGGATGCCTTCTCTCACCACTCCTATTCAATATAGTATTCACAGTTCTGGCCAGGGCAATCAGCCAAGATAAAGAAAATAAAGACTATTCAAATAGGAAGAGAGGAAATCAAACTACCTCTGTTTGCAGATGACAAGATCGCATATCTAGAAAACCCCATTGTCTGAGCCCAAAAGCTTCTTAAGCTGATAAGCAACTTCAGCAAAATCTCAGGATACAAAATCAATGTGCAAAAGTCACAAGCATTCCTATACACCAACAACAGACAAGCAGAGAAGCAAATCATGAATGAACTCCCATTCACAATTGCTACAAAGAGAATAAAACACATAGTAATACAGCTAACAAGGGAAGTGAAGGACCTCTTCAAGGAGAACTACAAACCACTGCTCAAGGCAATCAGAGAGGACACAAACAAATGGAAAAACATCCATGCTCATGGATAGGAAGAATAAACATCATAAAAATGCCCGTACTGCCCAAAGTAATGTATAGCTTCAATGCTACTCCCATTAAACTACCATTGACATTCTTCACAGAATTAGAAAACACTAGGTTAAAATTCATACAGAACCAAAAAAGAGCCTGTATAGCCAAGACAATCCTAAGCAAAAAGAACAAAGCTGGAGGCATCACACTACCAGACTTCACACTATACTCTAAGCCTACAGTAAACAAAACAGCATGGTACAAGTACAAAAATAGACACATAGACCAACGGAACAGAATAGAAATCTCAGAAGTAACACCACACATCTACAACTGTCTGATCTTCAACAAACCTGACAAAAACAAGCAATGGGGAAAGGATTCCCTATTTAATGAATGGTGCTGGGAAAACTGGCTAGCCATATGCAGAAAATTAAAACTGGACCCCTTCCTTAAACTTACACAAAAAATAATTCAACATGGATTAAAGACTTAAATATAAACCAAAAACTCTAAAAATTCTAGAAGAAAATCTAGGCAATACCATTCAGGACATAGGCACGGTCAAAGATTTTATGAGGAAAACATCAAAAGCAATTGCAGCAAAAGCAAAAAACTGACAAATGGGATCTAATTAAACTAAAGAGCTTCTGCACAGCAAAACAAACTATCATCAGAGTGACGAGACAACCTACAGAATGAGAGAAAATCTTTGCAATCTATCCATCTGACAAAAGTCTAATATCCAGAATCTACAGGGAACTTAAACAAATTTACAAGAAAAAAAACAACCCCATTAAAAAGTGGGCAAAGGACATGAACAGACACTTCTCAAAAGAACACATTTATGTGGCCAAAAAAACATAAGAAAAAAAACTCAACATCACTAATCATTAGAGAAATGCAAATCAAAACCACAATGAGATACCATCTCATGCCAGTCAGAATGGCAGTTGTTAAAAAATTAAGAAATAACAGATGCTGGCAAGGCTGTGGAGAAATAGGAATGCTTTTAGTCTGTTGGTGGGAATGTAAATTAGTTCAACCATTGTGGAAGACAGCGTGGTCTTCCTCAAAGACCTAGAACCAGAAATACCATTTGACCCACCAATCCCATTACTAATGGGTATATACCCAGAGGAATATAAATCATTCCATTATAAAGATACATGCACGTGTATATTCGTTGCAGCACTATTCACAAAAGCAAAGACATGGAATCAACCCCAATGCCCATCAATGATAGACTGGATAAAGAAAATGTGGTACCTATGTACCATGGAATACCATGCAGCCATAAAAAGGAATGAGACCATGTCCTCTGCAGGAACATGGATGAAACTGGAAGCCATTATCCTCACAAACTAACACAGGAACAGAAAACTAAACGCAGGATGTTCTTACTTATAAGTGGGAGCTGAACAATGAGAACACATGGACACGGGGAGGGGAACAATACACACTGGAGCTTGTTGGGGGGCTGGGGGAGGGACAGCATCAGGATAAACAGCTAATGCATGTGGGGCTTAATACCTCGGTGAGGGGTTGACAGGTGCAGCAAACCTCCATGGCACACGTTTACCTATGTAACAAACCTGCATGTCCTGCACATGTATCCTACAACTTAAAAAAAAAAGAATAGTTCATCCCGGCTAACACGGTGAAACCCCGTCTCTACTAAAAAATACAAAAAACTAGCCAGGCAAGGTGGCGGGCGCCTGTAGTCCCAGCTACTGGGGGGCTGAGGCAGGAGAATGGCATAAACCCAGGAGGTGGAGCTTGCAGTGAGCCGAGATCCGGCCACTGCACTCCAGCCTGGCCGACAGAGCAAGACTCCGTCTCAAAAAAAAAAAAAAAAAAAAAGATAGTTGAATATTTACAATATATTTACAATATATGAAGAAATAAAATACATGACAACAATATCGCAAAGGATATGGGAAAAAAGAAATGAACGTATACTGGTTGTAATGTAATGTATTCTGGTTGTAAGGTTCTTATGTATACAGTAGTATAATACTGTAGGCTATATGTGGTAAGTTAAAGATGTATATAGTAGTAAACCCTAAAGCAGTGCTGACCAATGTAACTTTCTATGATGATAAAAATATTCTCTCTATGCACTAAGTAATAAGATAGCCACTGGCCACATGAAACATTTTATTTTATACTTAAATGTAAATATCCACATATAATAAGTGGCTACCATATTTAACATATATTTAACATGTGGCTTTGGAGCAACAATCAAAACTTTAATTTTTTTATTTTTTGGGACAGGGTCTCACTTTGTTTTCCAGGCTGTGCAGTGGCACCATTATGGCTCATTGCGGCCTCGACTTCTCGGGCTCAAGTAATCCTCCCACCTCAGCCCCTTAAGTAGCTGGGACTACAGGCATGCATCACCACACCCAGCTAATTTTTGTATTTTTTGTAGATTTGGGGTTTCACCATGTCGCCCAAGCTGGTCTTGAATTCCTGGGCTCAAGTGATCCATCTATCTCAGCCTCCCAAAGTGTTGGGATTATAGGCATGAGCAACCACACCTGGCCAACAATCAAAACTTTTTAAGAGAGATATAACTGGCCGGGCATGGTGGCTCATGTCTGTAATCCCAGCACTTTGGGAGGCAGAGGCAGGAGGATCACTTGAGGTTAGGGTTTTGAGACTAGCCTGGCCAACATGGTAAAACCCTATCTCTACTAAAAATACAAAAATTAGCTGGGTGTCATGGTGTGTGCCTGTAGTCCCAGCTACTTGGGAGGCTGGGGCAGAAGAATCTCTCAAATTGGGAGGCAGAGGTTGCAGTGAGCCAAAATCACGCCACTGCACTCCAGCCTGGGTGAGAGTGAGACTCTGTCTCAAAAATAAATAAATAAATAAATAAAAGATGGAATTAATAAGCCAATCATGGAGATACAATGGAATCATTTAAAAAACAAGAGAAAGTAGGAAGAGAGAGGGAAAGGAACAAAGAACAAATGGTACAAATAGAAAACAACTAGCAAGATCGTAGATATAAATCTGACCAGATTAGTAATTGTATTAAATAAAAATGACCTAAACAATACAAAGTGCAGAAACTATCAGATTGGATAAAGCAGCAAAATTCAATAGTATGCTATCTAGATAGTATAGGGTTATGGTGACAAGTCAGTCTAGATGTTTTGAAAAGGAGAAAATCATCAAATAGTCACATAAATTGAAGTCTTGGACACATTGCCATTTAATCTGGCAATGAGGAGGACACAAGTCGTCCTAGGCGGGCACTGTCTTCATCCTTGGTTTCAGCACCACAATTTTCTCTTTATTTTACCATTAAGTATCCTTTTCTGTTACTTCCACACTTAAATATTGGGGATTACAAGCTAGACCTCTATCTTTACAAACAGTATATTAAGAGTTATAAGACAAATATGTCCAGGTGGCCATGGGAAAATGAAACCACAGGTCTTTCCTGGGGGCAGGCAGGAAAAGCTTAGATGGAGGGATTCCTAAGCTAAGATTTGTTTGTTTGTTTAGAGACAGGATCTTGCTCTGTTGCCCAGGTTGGTGTGTAGTGTTGTTAACACAGCTCACTGCAGCCTCAAACTCCTGGGTTCAAGTGATCCTCCCGCTTTGGCCTCCCAAAGTGCTGGGATTACAGGTATTTATATAACAACACATGGTATTGTTATACACCTGGCATATATGGTATTTATATAACAACACATGAATACCATATGATATGAGAACATTATAGTCACAAGATGTCAAACACATTCTGGGAGACCTGAAGGCTTGGGTTAGCAATAGTTCTGATCAGACTTTACCCACAGGTAATATCTCTTGTGAAGACTGTTTTCTTGTGGACTATATTCCTAGGGAAATATGTAAGTATTTAGGAGGAAACATTTACCAACTCACATAGGAAGACACCCTGATATTAAGTGGCAGCCTCTCAAATGAACCCCGGGCTTCTATACACACAGTTTGGCCATATATAGAGCTAGCATTGTTAACTGTTCAATAATCACCTCTTCATTGCCTATTCCCATCCTGCAAGTGGATATCTTAGATGTCAAGACCAATAATTTACCCCTTAGAGCTATATTAATCTTGAATGTGCCCCTAGCCCCAGCAAATGTTAAATTTTCAGAACACCATGGCCATGTGTCACCCTCAGAGGTGATACTCAAACATATGGCCCCATCTGCAAAAACAACTAAAATACCTGCACTAGAGTTAGACACTGACTACACGCAATCTAGCACCTGCCAGAGGCCTCGTGAAACACCTGATATTTAAGGAAAGTAGTCCAGTGGACCTGCCAGCTGTTCCCACTTCCACGCTGTCCAGGTCACGTCCCTGCTAAAGTGAATCACCTAAAAGCACAGGAACTGGGCCCAAGTAGGACCCGGCAGAAATGCCTCCCTGCTTTATGATTGGACCATCTGCTGGGTGAGCTTACTTCCAGGAAAACTGTAAATACATCACACTCTTCATTTTTTTTGAGGTGGAGTTTCGCTCTTGTCGCCCAGGCTGGAGTGCAATGGCACAATTTTGGCTCACTGCAACCTCCGCCCCGCGGGTTCAAGCAATTCTCCTGCTGCAGCCTCTCCAGCAGCTGGGACTACAGGTGCCTACCACCACGCCCAGCTAATTTTTATATTTTTAGTAAGATGGGGTTTCACCAAGTTGGCCAGGCTGGTCTCGAATTCCCGCCCTCAGGTGATCCGCCCACCTCAGCCTCTCTAAGTGCTGGGATTAAGGCGTGAGCCATTGCGCCCAGCCAATGTATCACACTCTTAGCAGCAGATGAAAGTTATATACCTCAAATGTTATCGTTTTCTCTGTCATTCCTTCTGGAAAACTCGGTTCCCAATGACAGGCCTAGCTCTTCCTGTTTGTCTGGAATTGCTGACGCCATTTCCTCCTTGGTTCAGATAAGTCAAATGGGTCTGACTGGTGTGGCTTCCCCTTACTTAGAGCAAGTGAAACTCTGGGGCCTACAACAGTGTAAATTATCTCAGCCTCTAGCATGGATTTCATAGTTCAAATCCTGTTCTAACTCTCTTTCCCTCTCCTGTACGCACGTGGCGCGCACACCAAGCCATACCGGAGCATCCTGACTCATCAGGTAAGCGCCATGGCCCTGGGTCACGGCTTCTCGGTACTCTCGCTGGGCTTCTTCCTTCTCTTTAATCTGGAAAAGATGATTTTTAAATCATTCCTTCAGACTTTAATGAAGAAAACAACATCAATGTTTATTAGAACTCAGGCAAAAACTAAAAACCGAGTCTAAGGTGAATGGAAACGTAAATAAAGTGATCATCGAAATGTACTTATCTGGTAAGAACTTGAACCAGGAAAGGTCAACTGAAGAGGAGTCTCTTTCAGTTGCGATCAGAATATTTCAGAATCAATAGTGGAAAAATTTGTTTTTGGTTGGGAGTTTATGTGGAACAAAACATAATTATTTTAAATTTGGGAAATTGTAGTTTATAATTGTAACTGTGCACTAATCCTTACAATAAACAAAGAATTAATCAACTGTTGTTTATTTTATTTATTTATTTTTTTTTTTTTTGAGACGGAGTCTCGCTCTGTCGCCCAGGCTGGAGTGCAGTGGCCGGATCTCAGCTCACTGCAAGCTCCGCCTCCCGGGTTCACGCCATTCTCCTGCCTCAGCCTCCCGAGTAGCTGGGACTACAGGCGCCCGCCACCTCGCCCGGCTAGTTTTTTGTATTTTTTAGTAGAGACGGGGTTTCACCCTGTTAGCCAGGATGGTCTCGATCTCCTGACCTCGTGATCCGCCCGTCTCGGCTTCCCAAAGTGCTGGGATTACAGGCTTGAGCCACCGCGCCCGGCCTGTTGTTTATATTTTTTAGAAAGTTATAATAGCTTTCATTTCAGCTCGAATCCCTGACCTCAAGTGATCCACCTGCCTCAGCCTCCCGAAGTGCTGGGATTACAAGTATGAGCCACCGCACCCAGCCCTCTTAAACTTTTCATGCTGAAATCACTCTTACAGTGCCAAGGCAAAGAATGTGCAAGACACTGATGATGAAGATTGGACAGATAAGGGTAGAAACCCTTCATCAGGGAGGGATGTTTGAGGGAGGCTCACTGTGCAAGAATTGGTTCTTCAAAGAATATTCTTGTTTTATGACAAGGCTGCTACTCAACCTTATAGCCATGGGGACTCCGAAAACAAAGGTTCTGGGAAATGGAAGCTGACTTTGAAAGCAGACAGCGGGCACAATGCATCTTCTCGCCTTACCTCTCCAACTATGTGCTTCCCATTGATGAAGGCTTCGAAGCCACACACAGCGGCCTTGTCATCCAAAGGAAAGATGTATTTTGCCTCAATGGGCACATGACTTTTATTTGTGTATGTCTGAAAAACAATGACCTGAAGAAGAAAAAAAAGCCATACATCTGATGAGACCACATGGACTACATGTGCAGGAACAAGGACGAATGAAAATGATTTTGCATATTTATTTGAATTTCCTTGAATTTGTATCACGTCCCAACCCTGGCTTCACTTCTGCAATGGAGAGCCAGTGTCATGTGATAAAAGGTACCAGTCCCACGGTTAGGTGGTTCATACATGTCCGACTGGAACAGAAGCCACTTGAAGTCTGTCTTACCAACACTGACTTAGCACAGGCGATAGAGCTCTTGTTAAGACAGCTGGAAAATTGCCCCTTTTGAGTTGTGGGCTTTGATACCTCCTTAGTGCCATGTTGGCTGGAAACGATTCCAGAATAGTCCTTCTATCCTATCGGCTCTCAGGACTTGGCATTTCCTCCTGGGGACCTCTCTGTGGCTTTCCCCCTCTCCACACAGCCCTCATCTAGCTCCTCATCTCTCTGTGCCTTGGTTCTTCCAGAATCAAGTCTTCTCTACTCCTCTCTGTTGTCTGTATTATCTAATTAATCTTTCCAACAGACTGTTTTCATCACTCCTTCATTCAGGAAAAGGCGGGAGGGCAGAGCCAGTCAGATTTGCTGATGGGGACGGGACACGAGAGAAAGCTCTACCACTGCATCTGGCCACCTGGCACCCCTGGCACTGCCTTCCATCCTGTGACTGTGGATGATGAACCTGCTGCGAGCTCCTGGCTGTGGCCCCAGCACCTGCATTAAATAACCTCCTGCGATGCTTGTCTTTTTGCTTTGACCAGTTCTTACTCACTTGGTATTTCATGCTCTTTGTGAGCTTTAGTGCAGATAATTTAATAAGGTAGGGTTTGTTCCTTCTCTTTCAACAACCTGGTTTTTTTGGTTGGTTGGTTGTTTTGAGACAGGGTCTCCCTCAGGCCTTGGCAGACTCCATCACTTCCTACACCCCCACTGCACACATTATTCTCCACATCACCAGGTCCCTTAACTGAATTCTGTCAATCATCTCCTCTACGTGATGTGACGTTGCGCCCGCTGTGTCCCCTTCAGGACTGAGACTGCTAGGAGTGTCACCTGTGGGGCGTCTCCCCAGGAACCATCCTCAGCCAAAGACAAACTGCCTTAGCCAAGGTTCTGACCCCTCCCTGGAGCAGCCTATATCCCAGGACTGGCCCCAGTGGGGCTACAAAGCCCGGCCCCCTTGCCTTGATTCAGACCTTCTCTCAAGGACCACTCTGGCCCAGAGCTTCCCCCAAGATCATCTGAGGAGTCTGTTGTCTCCTTGGCCACGTCCTGCCTCCCTCACTCCCTCACAGGTGCAGCTCCCACAGGCACAGTCCCACAGGCTTCCTGAAAACAAATTCCATCCAGAGTCTGCTTTCCAGGGAACGTGACCTAATATTTCTTCCACTGGTCCTCTTCCTACTGTTCCTAACATGGTGGCCGGAGTGAGCCAGTTAAAACAGGTCTGTTCATGTCATTCCTCTGCCAAACATCTAGAAGCTTCCATTTCACTCACAGTCAAGGACAGCATGACCTGTGTGCTGATGTGAGAGCCCCTCACCTCTCTGACTCAGTCCTCATGCACTCTCCCCTTTCCACCCCACTGCAGCCACAGTGCGTCTCCTTGGCATGCCTGGACCAGATCCTCCTCCTTCCCACCTCAGAGCCTTGGCATGTGATGTTGCCGCTGCCTGGAATAAGCATCCTCCGATGTCCACACGGTTTAGCCGCCACTTCCTTCAGGTCTGTATGCAGGTGTCACCTTCTCAGGGAGGCCTCCTCAGCCATTCTGTTTACAGGTTCAAAGGCCCCGTCTTTCACAGCTCCTATCCCCTCCTGCTTTCATTTTTCTCTTCAGCACCCGTCACCATCTAACGTGTCATGTGTTTCACTCTTTCATCATGGTGACTGCCTATTCCCCCAAACAGTGTGTGCTCCACAAGGGCGGAGCTTTGGTACTGTGCATTGCTGGATGCTCAGAGCCTAGCTACTCCCTGGCATGGAGTGCTCAGTGAATAGCTTTTGAATAAATGAATTTTAGAAATGTATCTATTCCCTTTAGCTCATGCAACTGCTATCAAATTCGCATGTATGGTTTATATCCATGTAGTTTAAGTGTCATAAAGCCACAGAAAACATACCTGGGCTACAGTGTCTATGATTCTCCCCTTGATGTTGACATCCTCCAGAGGAACCAAGTTCCCAGAGGCGTCCTGGAGGCCGGCCTTGGTGCTGCTGGAAGTTTTGGCATCTGGTAACTGGTAATCTAAACGTTAAAAATGTTACCATTAGCTTTCAAAACCATCCCTGTCTATGTTTGTTGTCTTGATCTTTATTCCTTTTCCATGCCTTCATGCATTATATTTTAGGGAAATTGGACAAATAGGATTTTATGATTTTCAATAGCCAATTCTGAAAAGCAAGTGAACCCACATTAGAAAAATGGGAAGTGCCTTCTTTTTTTTTTTTTGAGACAGCGTCTCACTCTGTTACCCAGGTGGGAGTGCAGTGGCACAATCTCTGCTCACAGTAGACTCATCCTCTCCGGCTCTGGTGATCCTCCCATCTCAGCCTCCTGAGTAGCTGGGACTACGGGCATGCACCACCATGCCCAGCTAAATTTTTGGTATGTTTTATAGAGATGAGGTTTAGCCATGTTGCCCAGGCTGGTCTCGAACTCCCGGACTTAAGGGATCTGCCTGCCTTGACCTCCCAAAGTGCTGGGACTGTGGGTGTGAGCCACCATACATGGCCTGCCTTTTTTTTTTTTTTTTTAAAGACCCTTCTGCTTAAATTTTTTTTTCTTCTTTTCTTTTTTTTTTTTTTTTTTTTTTGATAGAGATGGGAGTCTCACTATGGTGCCCAGGCTGGTTCTGAACCCTTATGCTCAAGTAATCCTCCTGCCTCCACCTCTCAAGTATCTGGGACTACAGGCATGTGCTCTTCTGCCTTTTGAATGTAGAGACTTTGGGGTGTCCTATTGAAAACACAGCATTACTTGACATACATTTAAACATACACACAAATACACAGAGGTCTTCAGACTGTCTCAAGTGTGGCTGAAGCCTGAATCCAGGTGTCTGCACTCCCTGGCTTGTAGTGTGGAAGGGCTCAGTCACTATTATTTATGGTGCCACACGAGCATTTTGGGATGGCATGAAACAACGTAGATTTTCAATCCAAGGAAGACTGAATCAACTCCTACGGCGCATATTGAAAAACGTTCACATCCTATTCTAAAGTGGTACAAACACACAGATAAGGTTAGGAAATAAAAATACATAGTGTCTTGCCAGAAGTTTCACTTAATGACTCCCAGAGAAAAAACTGGAGCCACCTCCGAACACACACGCGTTTCTGACAACAAATAATTTGAGCACGGTCAAAAATGTTAATGTGTTCTTACAGTCCTACTAATTAACACTGTAATTGTTTGGGCTCATGATACTCTGAGAAGTGAATATCCTGTTTATGCTGGCACTACTACGGCTAACACGTACACCACACATGACAATTTACTCAGTGCCTCCAGTTTCCCCTTCCGCCCTTACAGCAATTCTGTCATGCGGGTACTGCTCTCATTCCCATCGGAGAGAAGGTGGACCGCAAAAGGTCATGCAGTTTCAAGACTGCAGGGCGGCAGGGCCACACTGAAACCCCGGGCTTCCTGACTCCACAGCGGCTCTGCTGTGTGTTCTACCCACCCCATCACACTTTCTGCACCTTGACATCTTAGCAAGGTTCCGCAGGTTTTAGCCTTGGCTATTCCTGAAGGGAATAAGCTCAACTTCAGTGTGTTAATGAAGTCACATGGAATTTTGAGATCGCTTAACCTTTCTCAAGCATCCTGGTTTTCATGTATACAAGATAAAAAAGGAAATGAGGCTGGCCATGGTGACTGATATCTGTAATCCCAGCACTTTGGGATACCAAGGCAGGAGGATCACTTGAGGCCAGGAATTTCAGGCCAGCCCAGGCAACACAGTGAGACCTTGTCTAGGTTGAGTCAGGAGGATCATTTGAACTCAGGAGTTTGAGGCTGCAGTGCGCTTTGATCACACACTGTACTCCAGCCTGGGGGACAGAGTGAGACTTTGTCTCAGAAAAAAAAAGAAAAGGAAAGAAAAAAAAGAAATACATATATTTTAAAATTAAGTGCTTTATTTTTATATTAGGCAGAGGAGTTTGACTGATGTTAACACTGAGAGAAATTTGTGGGAAACTTATTTTGAGACTGAAAGGAAATGAAATACTTATGGATGAGGTCATAGATATAACAAATGCAAATACACATTCCATTGAAAATATAACATTTCAGGTCTATAAACATAATAACATAAAACAGCATTCAAGAAAATTGTCCTACCTTCAACCTTTGAAAAATCTGAAAACTCAGGTCTGTATTCCTCTAATTCAGTATGATTAGTAGGATGAAAGTCCTTTATTTGATCTCCAGGCATGGAAAATTTAATAATATATTTCATTTTAACCTGATTGGTTTTATAGACAACAAATTCATCATCCTAGAGCAAACAGAAATCAGTACGTGATTAAAAACAATAGTGACAAAAAACCTGTATTGGCAGATGTTTTCATAAAAGCATGTTTGCTAATTTAGAAAATGTTGAATTCATACAGTAAATATTTAACAATTATTTAAACTTAAGCATATTTAATGAAAACAGGAGCAAAAAACTGAGGCTCTTCTTAGAGCATTCAAGACCCTCTTTGCTTGTTCCTTAATATAAAAATACCTCAAAGTCTGTGGTGACAGAGGCTGTTTGTGAAACTCCATGCACACTGTCGTAGCCTGGTGGTGCTTCAGTTAAGGAAAAGTCCTTCTTGTGTAAGTCCATACACTTTCCGAGGGCTACGTCACAAATGAGCAGGAGTCTGGTGCCATCTGTCTCTCCCGGGTGTGAGTACTTGATACTTGTACTGAATGCGAAAGGAAATAAACACATATTTATAGCTTACAGTGACTTGTTAATAACATATTATTGCATAAACAGGAAATATTATTGAAAAGACTTTCCTGGTAAACTGTTCTAAATTTTCCTGTTATTGAAATATCTCCAACGACTCAATTTAGAACTTTATTATGCACTTATTTATTTAATATTTCTTCTATTTTTAGACAGAATCTTGCTCTGTTACTCAGGCTAGAGTGCAGCGGCACGATCATAGCTCACTGCAGTCTCAAACTCCTGGGCTCAACTCACAGCTCACCTTCTCTCCCACCCAGAGGTCATTTGATCACTATCTTGATTTTTGTGTATATTATTTTCTCTTTTTTTCCCATGTGGAATTTATTCCATAAGGAGCCACAGAGGGGATCCTGGGTAGGTTGGAGAGGTTTTACTGTGTTCCTTTTTATAACAGTTTTCTCCTTTGTGTGTGTGTGTTTTGAGACAGGGTCTTGCACTCTTTCACCCAAGCTGCAGTGGTGCAATCATAGAGTGCAGTGGCACAATCACAGCTCTCTGCAGCCTCAGGCAATCCTCCCACCTCAGTCTCCTGAGGGTGGGCCTACTGGTGTGCACCACTGTGCCCGGCTAATTTTTAAAAACATTTTTGTAGCTATGGGGTCTCACTGTGTTGCCCAGGCTGGTCTTGAACTCTTGGCCCCAAGCAATTCTTCCACCTTGGTCTCCCAAAGGGTTAGGATTACTGGCTGGAGGCACTGTGCCTGGCCTATTTGCTTTCATAGTATTAATGCAAAGATTTATGTCTCTCAGCAATGTAATGTATACTTCTGCTTGTTTTCGAGCCTTGCACATACAGGCATACCTCGTTTTATTGCACTTTGCAGATATTCTTTTTTTTTTTTTTTTTTTTTTTTACAAATTGAAGATTTGTGGCAACTCCATGTTGAGCAGGTCTACTGGTGCCATTTTTTTTTTTTAACAGCATGTGCTTCCTTTGTGTCTCTGTGTCTCATTTTGGTAATTCTCCCAATGTTTCAAACCTTTTCATTTTTATTATAGTTGTAATGGCGATATGTGATCAATGATCTGTGATGCTACTATTGAAATTGTTTTGGGTACAACGAACTGTACCCACATAAGGTGGCGAGCTTGGTAAATGTTTTGTGTGTTCTGACTACTCCACTGACCACTGGTTTCCTCATCTCTCTCCTTCTTCTCTGAGACACAACAATATTGAAATTAGGCCAATTAACAATAACCCTACAGTGGCCTCTAAGTGTTCAAGTGAAAGAAAGGGTTGTACATCTTTCACTGTAAATCGAAAGCTAGAAATGATTAAGCTTGGTGAGGAAGGCATGTTGAAAACCAAGACAGGCTGAAAGCTAGGCCTCTTGTGGCAAATAGTTATCCAAGCGGTAAATGTAAAGAAACAATTTTTGAAGGAAATTAAAAGTGCTGCTCCAGTGAACATAGGAATGATAAGAAAGCAAAACAGCCTTATTGCTGATGTGAAGAAAATTCTAATGGTCTGCATAGAAGATCACACCAGCCACAGCATTCTCCTAAGCCAAAGCCTAATCCAGAGCAAGGCCCCAACTCTGTTCAATTCTATGAAGGCTCAGAGAGGCAAGGAAACCACAGAAGGAAGGCTTGAAGCTAGCAGAGGTTGTCTGAGGTGTAAGGAAAGAAGCCATCTCCATAACATAACAATGCAAGGTGAACCAGCCAAAGCCAATGTAGAAGCTGTAGCAAGTTCTCCAGAAGATCTAGCTAAGATCACTGATGCAGGTGACTTCACTAAACAACAGATTTTCCATGTAGACAAAATAGCCTTCTATTGGAAGAAAATGCCATCTAGGACTTCCACAGCTAGAGAAGTCAATGGCTGGCTTCAAGGCTTCAGACGACAGGATAACTCTTGTCAGGGGCTAATGCAGCTGGTGACTGTAAGCTGAAGCCAGTGCTCACCTACCATTCCAAAAACCTCAGGGCCCTTAAGAATTGTGCTGAATCTACTCTTTCGGTGCTCTATGAATGGAACAACAAAACCTGGATGACAGCACATCTGTTTACAGAACGGCTTATTGAATTTTAAGCCCAATATAGAGATCTGCTCAACAAAAAAGGTTCTTTTCAAAATACAACTGCTCACTGGCAAAGCGCCCAGTCATCCAAGAGCTCTGAGGGAGAGGTACAAGGAGCGTGTTGTTTTCGTGCCTGCTAACACAGTTTCCATTCTGCAGCCATGGATCAAGGAGTAATTTCACCTTTCAAGTCTTATTATTTAAGAAATACATTTTGGGCTGGGCGGAGTGGCTCACGCCTATAATCCCAGCACTTTGGGAGGCCAAGGCAGGCAGATCACCTGAGCTCAGGAGTTCGAGACCAGCCTGCCCAATATGAGGAAACCCCGTCTCTACTAAAAATACAAAAATTAGCCGGGCGTGGTGGCATGCACCTGTAATCCCAGCTACTCAGGAGGCTGAGACGGGAGAATCACTTGAACCCGGGAGGCAGAGGTTGCAGTGAGCCGAGATCATGCCATTGCACTCCAGCCTGAGCAACAAGAGCAAACTCCATCTCAAAAAAAAGAGAAAAGAAATACATGTTGGCCACGTATGCCTGTAATCCCAGGAGTCTGAGGTGGGATGATCACTTGAGTTCAGCAGTTTGAGGTTCCAGGGAGCTATGTTTACATCTTACTGTACTCTCACCTGGGCAATGATGGAGCAAGACCCCAACTCTAAAAAGAAAAGAATACATTTTGTAAGGCCATAGCTGCCATAGACAGTGATTCTTTCGATGGATCTGGACAAAGTAAATTGAAAACCTTCGGCCGGGCGCGGTGGCTCACGCATGTAATCCCAGCACTTTGGGAGGCCGAGGCGGGCGGATCACGAGGTCAGGAGATCGAGACCATCCTGGCTAACATGGTGAAACCCCGTCTCTACTAAAAATGCAAAAAATTAGCCGGGCGAGGCGGCGGGCGCCTGTAGTCCCAGCTACTCGGGAGGCTGAGGCAGGAGAATGGCGTGAACCCGGGAGGCGGAGCTTGCAGTGAGCTGAGATCGCGCCACTGCACTCCAGCCTGGGCGACTAAGCGAGACTCTGTCTCAAAAAAAAAAGAAAACCTTCTCAAAAAGACTCGCTATTCTCCTTGCCCTTAAGACCATTTGATGAGTTATGAGAGGAGGTCAGCATATCAGTGTTAACAGGGATTTAGAAGAAGTTTACTCTAACTACCTTGGGTGACTTTGAGGGGTTCAAACTTCAGTGGAGGAAGTCACTATAGATGTGGCAGAAGCAGCAGGAGAACGGAAATTAGAATTGGAGCCTGAAGATGGGACTGAATTGCTGCAATCTCATGATCAAACTTGAATGAATGTGGGGTTGCTTCTTATGAATGAGTGAAGAAAGTGGTTTCTTAAGATGGAATCCATTCCTGGTAAAGATGTTGTGAACATTGTTGAACTGACAACAAAGAATTCTGAATATTATATAAACTTAGTGGATAAAGCAGCAGCAGTGTTTGAGATAATTGACTCCAATTTTCAAGGAAGCTCTATGGTAGGTAAATGCTATCAAATAGCATCTCATACTACAGAGAAAGCTTTCATGAAAGGAAGAGTCGATTGCTGAGGCAAACTTCATTGTTGTCTTGTTTTAAGAAATTGCCACAGCCACCTCAACTTTCAGCAACCGCCACCCTCATCAGTCAGCAGTCATCGACACTGAGACAAGACCGTCCACCAGCAAAAAGACAATGGCTCACTGAAGGCTCAGATGATCATTAGCATTTTTAGTAATAAAGTATGTTAGGCCGGGCGCGGTGGCTCAAGCCTGTAATCCCAGCACTTTGGGAGGCCGAGACGGGCGGATCACGAGGTCAGGAGATCGAGACCATCCTGGCGAACACAGTGAAACCCCGTCTCTACTAAAAAATACAAAAAACTAGCCGGGAGAGGTGGCGGGCGCCTGTAGTCCCAGCTACTCGGGAGGCTGAGGCAGGAGAACGGCGTAAACCCGGGAGGCGGAGCTTGCAGTGAGCTGAGATCCGGCCACTGCACTCCAGCCTGGGCGACAGAGCGAGACTCCGTCTCCAAAAAAATAAAAAATAAAAAATAAAAAGTATGTTAAAATTAAGGTATGTACATTTGTTTTTTTAAAACACAATGCTATTGCACACTTAATAGACTAAAGTGTAAACCTTTTATACTCATTGGGAAACCAAAACTGTGTTTGATTTGGTATATTGCAGTAGTGTGGAATCAAACCCTCAATATATCCAAGGTATGCCTGTATATAGAATCATCTAGTAACGTTTGCTCCACTAAGGTCTTAAGGCTCATCCATTTGACATGTGTAGCCACAGTCCACTTGTTTAAACTGTGGGATAGGACTTCATGTGGGACTCCACCAAAACGTACAGCTCCATTCCACTGTCGATGGACATCTGCATGGTTTCCAGTGTTCTGTTATTACCGTGCTCTCTTTTTCTTTTCCTTTTTTTTTTGTCTTGAGAGACTGGGTCTCACTTTGTCTCCCAAGCTGGTGGTAGTGGTTCAGTCATATCTCACTGTGGCCTTGGACTGCTGGACTCAAGCAGTCCTCCTGCCTCAGCCTCCTGAGTAGTTTGGACTACAGGTGCATGACACAATGCCTGGCTAATTTTAAAAAGTTTTTTTTAGAGATGAGTTCTTGCTGTGTTGCCCAGGCTAATCTCAAACTCCTGGAGTTGAGCAATCTTTCTGCCTCAAACTCCTCAGTAGCTGGCACTACAGGTGTGTGTCACTGCACTCAGCTCGTTTTTTGAGACACAGTCTTGCTCTGTCACCCAGGCTGGAGTGCAGTGGTGTGATCTTGGCTCACTGCAATCGCTGCTTCCTGGGTTCAAGCGATTCTCCTGTCTCACCCTCTTGAGTAGCTGGGACTACAGGTGCACGCCACCACGCCCAGCTAATTTGTGTATTTTTAGTAGAGATGGGGTTTCGCCACATCGGCCAGGCTGGTCTCAAACTCCTGGCCTCAAGTGATCTACCTGCCTTGGCCTCCCAAAGTGCTGGGATTATAGGCATGAACCACTGCACCTGGCCCCAGCTCGTTTTCTTTGCTATTAAGTTTCTATTCAAGTCTTTTGCACATCTGCTTACAGGGCTGCTTATCTTTTCCTTATTGATTTGTAGGAACTCTTTTAAATATCTTGGATCATTATCCTTTGTCCTGGGCCTGAACTCAGTCTCCACCCTTTAATTAGCTCTGCAACCTTAGGCAAGTTCCCTGACCTCCCTGAGTCTGTTTCCTCACATGAAATGATGTCACAATACCAATTATGAGGTTGGCAGATGATGTACCTGGAGTTCTTCTCACTGTGTTGCCCACGCTGGACTGCAGTGGCATAATCATAGCTCATTCCAGCCTTCAACTCCTGGACTCAAGTGATCCTCCTGCCTCAGCCCCCTCCAGTAGCTAGAACTATAGTTTCTATTAGCGCCACCACGCACAGCTAATTTTTTAAATTTTTTGTAGAGATTGGGTCTCGCTATGTTGCCTAGACTGGTTTTAAACTCCTGGCCTCAAGCGATCCTCCTGCCCTGGCCTCCCAAAGAGCTGGGATTATAGGCGTGAGCCACCATGTCTGACCCAAAGGCAGATTTAAACATTATCAAGGATGTTGAAGGTGAAATAGTATTCCAGGCATATTGAGGTCATATATAATAGATAAATCTGTGTTTTGTTGAGAAACTCCCTCACCAAGGAGAGACAAAAGAAAACACACAGCAAGTAGTAACGATTCTGTGATTAAGGATCGAACATACCTGAGCGAATCACTGAAATAAATCCCACTTCCAAGGTTTCCGACGTCTGTTCTTTGCACACCATGATCTTCCACTACTTTGGGTAAAAGCAACCCTCTGAAAAGAGAAGGGCAGGATAAGGTGTAAGCCCAACGCTGACTGCATCTCTGCCTCGCTCAGAACTTTGGCAGGTTCCTACTGAACTTCTGGCATTCAGATAACTCTGCAATCAGGGTGAAACCATAGTTGTTTCTAGGAACACAAGTAAAGGGAGATTTCTGCCTTTTATTATATAAACATCTATTGTTTGAATTTCTTTTTTTTTTTTTTTGAGACGGAGTCTCGCTGTGTCGTCCAGACAGGAGTGCAGTGATGCGACCTCAGCTCACTGAAAGCTCCACCTCCCAGGTTCACAACATTCTCCTGC
The DNA here is from genome assembly GCF_037993035.2 of Macaca fascicularis. Lineage (NCBI taxonomy): Eukaryota > Metazoa > Chordata > Mammalia > Primates > Cercopithecidae > Macaca > Macaca fascicularis. The sequence continues at coordinate 5,171,715 of NC_088391.1, read as the reverse complement.
CTCAGCCTCCCGAGTAGTTGGGACTACAAGCGCCCGCCACCACGCCTGGCTAATTTGTGGTATTTTTAGTAGAGACGGGGTTTCACCGTGTTAGCCAGGATAGTCTCGATCTCCCAACCTTGTGATCCGCCCCCCTCAGTCTCCCAAAGTGCTGGGATTACAGGCGTGAGCCACCGCGCCCGGCTTGTTTGAATTTCATATTAGGAGATTGAATGAATTTCATAAAACAGCTTTTGGGTTTTGGTCCTACTTAAAAAGTTCATACCTATGTAAAGATTATTTTTAAAAGATTCTCCCATTTTTCATTTAGTATACTTTTATGGTTTAATTTTAAATATTTAAATATATGCTCTATCTGGAGTTTAAGTATGAGAAATGAGGTAAGGGTCCAACTTTATATTTTTTCCTTGTGGTTACCCATTCATCTCTATAGATAGTATTGAAGAACTTGTCTTTCTTCCACAGAGATAAGATCTACTTGTATCATATCCTAAATCTTCTGTGTTTTTGAGTTCACTTGTGTTTAATATTAATGTCACCCTCATTATGCTTCTTTTCCAGAATTATTCTGGTAATTTCAAAATTAAAAAAAATGTGTTGTAGAATCAGCTTTTCACTTCTTTAAAAAAATCTTTTTGGTAATTTTATCATGATAGCACTAAATCTATAGATTAATCCAAGAAAAACTGGCATCCTTCTGATTAACGCAAGTTGTCTTCTGGGTCCCTCAGTAGCAGTTTAATGGGTTTTTGTTTTTTCTTTTTTTTCCCCAGGTAGATCTTGTATGTTTCTTTTTAAGTTTCTTCTGAGTAATTAATGGATCTACATTTAATTATATTTTCTCCTGCTCCTGTGACTTGTTTCAGCCCTAATATTAAGTAGTAATTCAAAGCAAACAGAATCTTAGAGTTAAGTTTCAAATAAACAGCTCATGTTGCCTGGTGAGCACTCTAATTTCTGGACTCTTCTCTTTAAATATTGGGCTATCCCTAGATTAGATACACACGGAAGAGTCATGAATATAGAATCACTTTTCTTCTTATGATACAGTCTGCAAGAAGCAATTCATACCTAGGTACTACATTTTAAAAATGATAAATACATAATTTTTCAAAATAGAGATGAGGTCTTGCTGGTTTTCCAGGCTGGTCTTGAACCCCTGGCCTCAAGTGATTCTTTTGCCTCAGCCTCCCAAAGTGCTAGGATTACAGGTGTGACCCACCATGCCCAGCCATAAATATGTAATTTACATCACACACTTCACTATAAACTGTGCAATTCTCTCTAGAATGCAGTAAGCTAGCTGATTTTAACTGAAAAGTCCCATGTAATATAGAAAAAAAGTAGGAAAAAAAAAAAAAGTAAAACACTTTACGTTTGTGAGGCTGAAATTTTTGAAAAATAAAGATGGCTACTCTTACCGACACAAGATTCCTACGATGTTTCGTACAGGAGAACCATGCAACAAGGGCTTCACATTGCCAAGTTTGCTCAGAAACTCTGTGGTTTCGATCACTCTGCCAACTCTAAATATCTGCAAGATATCCACTGGACTCTTGCTGTAAAAATTAGAAGAAAAGCCTTTAGATTACATAATTGGAAACAAAACAAAAAGTCATTATAGCAGAAGAAATCCCAAAAGAGTCCAAATGTCCATTATCAGGAAACCGAGTCAATGAGTCACAACACAACATATCTTAGAAGTATTATGCAGGTATTAAAAAAATCAAATTCTTTAAACAAATAAGGATATGTAGTAAAGCATACAGTAAAATATAAAATTTAAAAGTAGATTACAAAACTTTATACATAGTATGATCCCAATTTTGTCAAATATATAATAGTATATGGAATGTATAATTCTTGTTCTGGGCAACAGAGCCACACCATGTCTCTTTTTTTTTTTTTTTTTTGAGACAGAGTCTTGCTCTGTCACCCAGGCTGGAGTGCAGTGGCCAGATCTCAGCTCACTACAAGCTCTGCCTCCCAGGTTTACGCCATTCTCCTGCCTCAGCCTCCCAAATAGCTGGGACTACAGGCGCCCGCCACCTCGCCCGGCTAGTTTTTTGTATTTTTAGTAGAGACGGGGTTTCACCGTGTTCGCCAGGCTGGTCTCGATCTCCTGACCTCGTGATCCGCCCGTCTCGGCCTCCCAAAGTGCTGGGATTACAGGCTTGAGCCACCGTGCCCGGCCCACACCATGTCTCTTAACAAAAAAAAAAAAAAAAAGAATGCAACTTCTGGCTGGGCGTGGTGGCTCAGGTCTATAATCCCAACACTTTGGGAGGCCAAGACAGTTGGATCACTTGAGCCCGGAAGTTTAAGACCAGCCTGGGCAACATGGTGAAACCCCATCTCTCCTAAAAATACAAAAATTAGCAGGGCATGGTGGTGCACACCTGTAGTCTCAGCTACTCAGGAGGCTGAGAAAGGAGAATCACTTGAACCCGGAGCAGGGGGTGGTGTAGAGGTTGCAGTGAGCCGAGATCATGCCACCACACTCCAGCCTGGGTGACAGAACGAGACTCTGTCTCAAAGAAAACAAAGTTATCGGCCGGGTATGGTGGCTCACGCCTATAACCCCAGCACTTTGGGAGGCCGAGGCAGGCAGATCACAAGGTCAGGAGATCAAGACCATCCTGGCCAACATGGTGAAACCCCATTTCTACTAAAAATACAAAAATTAGTGGGGCGTGGTGGTGCACACCTGTAGTCCCAGCTACTGAGGAGGCTGAGGCAGGAGAACTGCTTGAAGCTGGGAGGCGGAGGTTGCAGTGAGCCAAAATCGCGCCATTGCGCACTCCAGCCTGGCGACAAAGCAAGACTCCGTCTCAGAAAAAGAAAAAAAAAAAAGTTATCAAAGACCTTATTTTTAAGTGCTGTTTAGAAAACCAACCAGGTTTGGAGAGAGGGCTGTCAAGAAAGGCCTCTCTTGGGAGGTGACATGTATTGGAATGTGGCGCCATAAAATGTCTATTTGAAGCCCTCACTGGTTGTTACGGGGTGGACGGGGCAGGAGTGGAGAGAACATCCGGAAGGACGTTGTAGACGGGATAACGTGACCCGGATTAAAGATGGCGGCGAGGTGAACGGAAGTGACCCGACGGATGAAGGACACTTTGAAGGCAGAATTGACAGAACACGGGTATGTGGGGATGAGGGACAGAGAGACCCCACACTGGCTCTGAGTGGGTAGCTAAGATGGGGCAGTGGTGGGGGGAGACTGGGGTACGGCTGAGGGCAGCTGTGGTGGGAGGAAGGGCACATCTCCCAACCCCATGTCCAGTGGCCTCAGGTCAGTACCTTGACATTAGCTATGGTGGGAGTATTTGCTTCCCAGAACTCAGCAAATATTCCAGACCAGGGCTCTTCCTTCACAGAGTTGGCTCAGCACACCCCCGGGGTGAGCAGCATCGGGGTGATTCAGGCTGGGTTATGTTCTACACCCAAATGTTAACAGTGGTTGGCCGGGCGCGGTGGCTCAAGCCTGTAATCCCAGCACTTTGGGAGGCTGAGACGGGCGGATCATGAGATCAGGGGATCGAGACCAGCCTGGCTAACACGGTGAAACCCCGTCTCTACTAAAAAAATACAAAAAACTAGCCGGGTGAGGTGGCGGGCGCCTGTAGTCCCAGCTACTCGGGAGGCTGAGGCAGGAGAATGGCGTGAACCCGGGAGGCGGAGCTTGCAGTGAGCTGAGATCCGGCCACTGCACTCCAGCCTGGGTGACAGAGCAAGACTCCGTCTCAAAAAAAAAAAAAAAAAAAGAAAAAAGAAAAAGGAACATCATCAGGCAAATTAAGTTATTGCTGGTTATCTGCTCTCTGCAAAAAATAAAAATAAAAATGGCCGGGCGCGGTGGCTCAAGCCTGTAATCCCAGCACTTTGGGAGGCGGAGGCGGGTGGATCACGAGGTCAGGAGATCGAGACCATCCTGGCTAACACGGTGAAACCCCGTCTCTACTAAAAAATACAAAAAAAAAAAAAAAAAACTAGCCGGGCGAGGTGGTGGCGCCTGTGGTCCCAGCTACTCGGGAGGCTGAGGCAGGAGAATGGCGTGAACCCGGGAGGCGGAGCTTGCAGTGAGCTGAGATCCGGCCACTGCACTCCAGCCTGGGCGACAGAGCAAGACTCCGTCTCAAAAAAAAAAAAAAAAAAAAAAAAAAAAAAAAACAGTGGTTATATTATCTCTGGGTTGTCTCTGGGTGGTGAGATGTTGAGTGCTTTTTAATCGTCTTCATATTTTTAGATATTTTCTAAGCTTTTATCAAAGACCATGAGTTTTATAACTAGAAAAAAAGTAATATAAAGAAATCATGATTAGTGAAATGAAATGAAGAAAATCTAACTTTTCACAGCAGCAGGATCTTTCCCTAGGAAGAAGCCCACTTTAGTCGTGTGACTGCTTTTGTACTTAGGGGGTGGGGTGGCTGGCCACGGGCTTGCTCAGGTAGCCCTGGAGGGCTGAACTGCAGCTGCCACTCCCGCGGCTTGATGTGGCTCTTCCTGTCTTCCTGGAGAAAGTTTATTGCCCTCCCGATTCTACCTTCCATGTCAGGGGATTCTTAATTAGTATAGATCTCAGCAGACACCTAGGGGAGGGTCAAAAGTCAAACCAAAAGAATTTGATTACGTATAAAAACAAAATCTGGAGAAGGTCTGTAGGAATGAATGTTTTTGAGACAGTCTTTTTCTGTCTCCCAGGCTGGAGTGCAGTGGCGCAATCCTGGCTCACTGCAACCTCCACCTCCCGGGTTCAAGCGATTCTTGTGCCTCAGCCCCTGGAGTAACTGGGACCACAAACGTGTGCCACCACGCCTGGCTGATTTTTGTATTTTTAGTAGAGACAGGGTTTCACCATGTTGCCCAGGCTGGTCTCACACTCTTGACCTCAAGTGATCTGCCCACCTCGACCTCCCAAAGTGCTGGAATTACAGGCATGAGCCACCAAGCCCAGTCCAGATTTTTAAAAAATTAAAGTGAAATTTAAAAAAGATAAAATTAACTATTAAGTGTACAATTCGGTAGTATTTAGTACAGAACATTCAAAATGTCATGTAATCAACACCTTCAGTTCCAAAATTTTTATTTGCCCAAAAGAAAACCTGTACCTTTCGGCTGTCAGTCCCCATCCCTCCCTCTCATGGTACTATGCAATTTGCTATCTCCATGGATTTATCTATTCTAGATATTTCATATAAACAGAATCGTACAATATGTGGCTTCTTTCACTCAGCATAATATTTTTGAGGTTCACTCATTTGTAGTATGTGTCAGTACTTCATTCCTTTTTCATGGCTGAATAATATTCTATTACATATCGTATTTTGTTTATCCACTTCCCTGTTGATGAACATTTGGGTTATTTCCACCTTTTGGCTGTTATGAATAGTGTTGCTATGAATATTCATGTACAAGTACCTATTTAAGTACTTGCTTTCAAGTCCTTTGAGTATAGAACTAGAAGTGGAATTGCTGGGACTTATCATAATCATATGTTTAATTTGTTGAGGAATCATCAAACAGAGGCTGCATCATTTTTCCCTCTCATCATCAATGTGTGAGGCTTTCAGTCTCTCTCTATCCTCACCAACACTTAGAATTTTCCATTAAAAAGAAATCATAGCCATCTTAGTAGATGTGAAGTGGTTTGGGGAAAGGATTTCGAGGACGATCAAGGAAAGTAGAACATAATTGTAGACGGGTCTGAGTCAGGCCATAAGGTAAGGGTGGCTGGGTGTGGTTTTAGTGGGGCTCTGGAAAACCAGCCCTCTAAACAGCAGCAGCAACGCCCCACACAGCCCTGATTTGCAGCATTTGCTGATTTCCATGGTGCAAATCCTCCCTGTGTCCAATTTCAAGCTACCCATGGTTTAACAACCAGCTCACCACATCTCTTAAATGTTGACAACTGGCTCTCATAAGCTGGTATATGCGGCTACAACTCACCGCCATGCGTTGTAAGGGCTGTGCCAAGCTGATGAAGAGGAGCTGCTGCAATGGAATGAACCACCAGGTCAACAAGAGTCAGTCCCATGCTCGAGAGTAAGCACACAATGGAGTTTCCGAACGGAGCAGCTGGGCACAGACTCAGCCGCAGTGACCCTCGGGTGCTGATACCCAGTGAGGGCTCGTCTGAGCAGGTGGTCCATCATGTTTGTGTTACTGGAGAATGCCCATCAGCACAGGACCCCGGGCATGCACAGTGAGTGAGGGCGCAAGTGTAACTGGTATTTAGGAACGTGTTTTCCAGGTTTTCAGGTGCAGTTTTTCATGCCACAGAGAGGCCACGTTAGAAGACGCCATACCCATATTCCTGCGCGTTTAAATCTTAGTGTAAGTGGCTTTTTCTCTGTAATAACCTACAACATACAAACTCAAACACCTTTCGATTTAAATTTTTTAAATTTAACCCTCAACAAGATTAGGTAACCTTGAAATCAGAGTGGAATACAGAGAGTATTTTCAAGCACAGAAGACTGCCCCAGGCACCATTACGAACAGAGAAAAAAGTAATTTGTCATCATACCACCGCTACTGTGGCTTGTTGCTGAAGATTAAATTATGTAGGTAATTACTGTAATCAGCTCTTAACAGAGTCTCAAAGAGCATTATATCATAACAGATCCTGAGATATTTCCTTTATGCTTACCTGTGATGATTCTGCAAAACCTCTTTTCTAACCCTGAGAAATTCTTCAGTATTCTGTTCAACATGCTCAATTTTGCATCTCAAAGCTCGGTACTTGGCCAGGGATGGTGGGTTGGGTTTGGACAAATTCGTTTCACAGACATTAACCATGTCTCTTATTAGCTGTAGGTGGAAATAATAGACAGATGTCAGAATCACCACATATCAAAATTAATATTTATATTACATTAACACTTTCTCAAAAAGATGGGAAAAGTGGGTCTTGCTCTCACCCACACTGGAGTGTAGTGGCATGACCATAGCTCACTGCAGCCTCAACCTCCTGGGTTCAAGCGATCCTCCTACCTTAGCCTCCTGAATTGCATTTGAATGGGCACCATACGTTCACTCTTAGCAACACTGATGATTGAGTTTTTTTTTTTTTAAAGATGGAGTTTTGCTCTTGTTGCCTAGGCTGGAGTGCAGTGCCACGATCTTGACTCACTGCAACCTCTGCCTCCTGGGTTCAAGCAATTCTCCTGCCTCAGCCTCCTGAGTAACTGGGATTACAGGTGCATGCCACCACATCCAGCTAATTTTTTGTATTTTTAATAGAGATAGGGTTTCACCATGTTGGCCAGGCTGGTCTCGAACTCCTGACTGGTGATCCATCTGCCTTGGCCTCCCAAAGTGCTGGGCTTACAGGCGTGAGCCACCACGACTGGCCGACTGAGATTCTTTATGTTTGATATTAGGTAAATCATAGATTTTTAAATTTGGAAGGGTCTTATATTTTCTCATTGATCGGTTCTTTCCGTATTTTGGATTACTGATTCCTCTGGGAATCTGTTGAAAGTGATTATTTCCCAAACATGCAAAATTTCACATCTATAAACTCCTCTGAAGTCTAGGACACGAATCTCTGATCTTGGCCCAATCCCTGCATGCCCAGATGAGGCAACGCGGACCAAGAGAGTGACTTCGGCCTTGTCTAGGGCAGGGTTGGCTGCTGTGGCTGCCTTCCCCTACTCACTGAGCCTGCTTTCTCTCCTGGCAGCTCAGAGGAGGTGGCCCATTTCTGAGCAGCCACAGTGGCTCCAATCTCCTCACCAGTGACTGGCTTGAGATTGTGCACACGACTCCATTCTGACCAGAGAACTATAAGTCTGCCAGGGGCTTCCTCTACGTGACACAAAAAGAACTGTTACAGATGGGATACTACGAACTACTGCAGCCATATGTGGATCATGAGGGAGCTGGGCTGAGAGCAGAGCCGTCATTCTACAGGAAGTACAGAGGGATGGAAGGAGGCTGAGACCCTGATGATGACACTGACACACTGAGTCTCGGGGTGACCTGGGCCAGGAGGCAGCCCACAGCTGGACTTCTAATTGTCCGAGGTCGTAAATGTCCTCATTGTTTCAGTCAATTGCAGTTTCCCATTTCTTCTGCAGAGAGGATCCGAACTCATACCAAGGTCTGAAAAGTTAGTTTACAAGATAGCAATTCTAAACCTATTTCTGCATTTATGTCACTGTGCCAACATATTCACATTTGAAAATATGGTTTAAGTAACTTTCATGAGGATCCAGGGCTTTCTAAAATGGTTCAACAATCTATTTTCTAGCACAACTCTGGAGACAATTTTATGATTTTTAAAGACCCCCACCCTCAACATATTTTATAATAAACTGAATTCTGTATTTCAGAGGTTTACCTGGCAGAGGTCTGCTTTCTTAGCCAATAGTCCCAGGTTCACTTCTTTGGGCGTTGTGCCTTTGTGAGGTATCAGTCTGTAAAACTCTGTCATCATCTTTTGCAATTGCTCTGCCGTTTCTCCATTTTTCAGTGCTGCCTTTACTAGAAGGAGAATCCCCTCTGCCTTGCTCACCTTTCAAAAGAAGATCATACGTGCTTAATGAAATGAAATCTTCATACAGAAATTAAGGAGCACGCACAAAACTATACGAATAATTGTTGGACATGTCAAGACTCTCCATTTTCTACTGGACAGCCATCACAAAGCAAATGCTCATCTTTATTGGAGACGCCTCTAGTTGTGGTAATGATGCCATGAGGATTATTGCAAAACTGGGCTCGGTTTTACTAGAGAAAAGAACCAGAGTCCTGTATTTCTATACATATGTGGATACATCTACATACATATACACAGAGAGAGAAACACTAACGCAACTGTGATAGACTAGCTTTTCACATGAGACATTTAGAAAGCTGTCAGAATCAGACCAGGGATACAAACCTCCTGAACATGTTTCTAATTACACAAGTACTTCATGGGCTTTACCCCAGTTAGCCATTTTCTCCTTGAGATAAATTAGTTTAATTCCACAGAGGAAAACTGACCGTATTATTTCAATACAACAATGCAGTTGCACAAGTTGTACCATTGGGAATATCTTATTTTGTCTGCTCTTTCCACGCAGTTATGCTTAATGAAGAAGGGAAGAACATTTTCTGGTGATCTGGAGGCATGCCTGCCTTTCCTCAGATGGTCAGAAGGTGGGAGACTGTGGAGTCACTAGGAAATGGGTTGGGGTCTGGGCATCTGACTGGGGACCAAGACCATCCATATCCCTTCAGCTTCCTGCAAACCTCTTGGCACAGAGGATCAGTCCTCCTAATTGGCCAGCACCAGAAGCCTGCCTTCGATCAGCTCTTGAGGCTGACATTTTACAGACAGCGATGTCTAGGTTTCTCAGAAGGTTTTCTCCTTAGTGCTGTTAGTGGTCCCTTTCATCAGGGTACAAGGAAAGAACATTTAGGAATGAATGCCAGAGCAGTCAGACCAGCATGCAAACACACGTGTTATTGCTGAAACCAATCAACCAGGAGGCAGATTTCTCACATTCTGTTTCAGCGACACACCGACTTACATCGTTGAGGCTAATCCTGTTCACTGGCTTGAGAAGCATGTGTTCCAGGTGGCCCAGCGCCTCTGCCCAAATCATCTCTACTAAATCGCTCACCTCTTGGCTCAGAGTGCTTGAAGTCATGACTTCCTCCAAAAGCAACTGCAACAAGAAAATAGAAACGCCACCAAAAAGTCATCATGTGTGAGTTTGTGTAGAACTCACATGGGCCAACGGACAGAGGTGTGAGGAGACATAATTAATCACAGCCCAGGGGAGTCATCCCCAGCCAGGTAACTAAATCCTCTCTCTACTGGATCCACCCTCTGTCTCCCTCCATTCCCTCTTCTCTGATTCCTTCCTACCCCCTTTTCTTCCTGTTCTATTTTTTCCTTCACCCTGTAAGCTCTAGGCCCGTCAGTGGTATTCAACACATGCAGTCGGGGTTAAGGACCCTTGACTCATGGCCTAAGTTGTAAAGAAGTCTCGCAAAAGCTGGGAGCGTCTGCTGCTGAAATAGGCAATAAGTCTCGTGGCTTGTCCTAAAACGCATTCGCCACTCAACTTCCATGCCTTTCTATGAGATCACATTTCCTTTTCTGAACTCCTCCTCTTCCCTCCTGCCAGTTATTTATTTATTTGAGACAGGGTCGTCTTGTATCGCCCAGGTTGGGGTGCAGTGGCATGATCATAGCTCGCTGTAACCTCAAACTGCTGGATTCAAGTGATCCTCCTGCTTCAGCCTCATGAGTAGCTAAGACTATAGGCACGCCCCCATTCCTGGCTAATGTTCTTCAGTTTATGTAGAAATGGGTCTCTCCATGTTACCAAGGCTGGTCTTGAACTCCTGGCCTCAAGTGATCCTCCTGCCTTGGCCCGCCAAAGTGCTGGGATACAAGCGTGAGCCACCAAGCCTGGCCCAGTTTTTTATTTGTAATAGAGAAAACATTTCTATTAAAAATATAATAATTAAAAAACTATAAATCAATCTTACTGCTTGCAATTGTTCAGATGCTAATTGGGTTGCTTCAGGTGTGAAATGTTCTCTTAGTAGAAATCCTTGTTTCTTAAGTTCTTCGATGTAATTTTCGTAGTATTCACTTGCATCTTCAGAGGTTTTCTTTATAGCAAACTGTCTTCTAGTCTGTAAATTATGGTGTATAGCAAAAGTACAGTAATTATTTACATATCTAGTTTTATTGAACATAAATAAAGCATTAGGTCCTTGACATGAAGAAGCTTAGAAATTAGTTTTTTTCAAAGAATTACTTAAATTTTAAATTCTTTTTCTTTTCTTTTTTGAGACAGGGTCTCGCTCTGTTGCCCAGACTGGAGTGCAGTGGCACGACCTCGACTCACTGCAACCTCCACCTCCTGGGTTCAAGCAATTCTTCTGCCTCAGCCTCCTGAGTAGCTGGGACCACAGGCAGGCGCCATCACGCCTGGCTAATTTGTTTTGTGTTTTTTTGGTAGAGACGGAGTTTCAACCAGGTGGGCCTGAATAACTCCTGACCTCAAGCAATCTGCCCGCCTTGGCCTCCCGAAGTGCTAGGATTACAGGCGTAAGCCACCGTGCCTGGCCAGAATTACCAAAATTTTAAACTCTTAATAGCCTAAAACCTGGAGGTAATGGCAAAAAGCTTGAGAACGCACAGCAGACAGAAAAGATCGTTTGTTTCACTGGAAAGTCACTCAAAACTTCCTTCCAAGTCTATAGACTCTTTACAAACATTCTGATTAGCTTTGAAATCTGGCTTTCCAGTTTTTTGGAAATGAGAAAAAAAAATCAGGGGAGGAGAGGAAAAGAAAAATACTTCAGAAAGGAAGAACTGTTAGAGACAGGCAACCAGCGAAAATGAAATCACAGTCAGCGGACAGGCAGGAAAGTTACTAAGTCGCGCATGCGTTAAAGGCTCCAGCTCCTCCCTCATCCCAAACTGCCCATGGAGGCGGCACTTTCTGCTTTTCTGGGAAACTCCTGCTCCTGTAGTGGGCAGTGATGCTAACATTAATCCCAGGAGAATCTGGGAGAACTTGCCCCAGCTCACAGCCCTGGTGTCCTTGTAGGTGTTGGCTGAGCCCCTGGCTTGGGGGTGTGGCCCCCTGGGAAGCCACACTACTCAGGATACCCATAAGCCACCCTCCCAGATGGGGGGGCTGCAGGACGCCTCTGAAACCTGGAAAAAAGAAGGGCCTGTTGAAGTCACTCCATTGAAGAAGGTAAAGTTTAACGTAATTTTGGAAGCTTCCCATCAAAATGGTTTTATTAAGCAGAAGGGCAAGCTGGAAAATCCTCTTCAGCAGAACGGCAGGCTAAGGCACACTGTTATCAAGGTGGACAGGCTTCTGTGCTCAGCAAACCAGGCTCTCCCAAGGGGTGCTCTACACAGACGTGGGCTTGCTAAGGGAGGAAGGCACCCTGAGGGATGTCCTGGCCTATACAATGCTACAGTTTTCTTTCTCAATGAAGAAAACAGTAACACATTCTATCATGTTTTTCACCTTCATTTTTACTTCCTTCTTACCCAAACAACTGAATCCTTCACAAAATACAGTATACATTTCAGGGTGCGAGGTTAACAAAACCCCTTCTCCTTCTTGGACATATTTGACCATAGATTCGCTTTCTAGCTCTGTTCCCGTGGAAATCTGATAAAGACGGCATGTCAGCTGTAATAGTAGGCAAAATTGTGTATGGAATTGTGGCCTCTCATTGATAAATTGCATTGAGACTGCGGGTTCCATGGTGGGAAACCCAAGCTTTGGGCGTGTCAGAGAGCAGTGACTCGTATAACTGGGTATGTCCCTCAAGGGCATATGGAACCTATGACAATGTTACAAGAGCTCTGGGCTCTTGTGGGGTGGGGCTTCCAAGCCAAGTGGATCTCACATCCACCTGATGCGAGTCTCTTTCTCTTGTACCTGAGCTGACACTCAGAGTGGGAACAAAGGGAAAAGCTCCTGGAGACTGTGTGGACCTCTGTGAGGGCCACTCCCACGGAGAAGTGACTGTTTCCTGGCCCAAGACAGATCTGTAGGCAGGATGCTGTGGCTCATGCCTGTAATCCCAGCACTTTGGGAGGCCAAGGCAGGCGGATTGTGAGGTCAGGAGTTAGAACAGCCTGGCCAACATGGTGAAACCCCGTCTTTACTAAAAACACAAAAGTTAGCCGGGCATGGTGGCGCATGCCTGTAATCCCAGCTAGTTGGGAGGCTGAGGCATGAGAATCGCTTAAACCTAGGAGGCGGAGGTTGCAGTGAGCCGACACCACTGCACTCCAGCATGGGCACCAGAGCTAGACTCTGTCTCAGGGAAAAAGAAAATAAAAAGATAGATCTGTAACTCTGAATGTCTACTTGAGAAGGCATCCTGGTGGGTGTTGCAGCATTTTATTTGAACTTCAGGCATTAATTCTAAATTTATTTTTGTTTCATGATTGCTTTAGATTGGAACTGTGCTCTTGACCTGATACTGACCTAGGGCAAAGGTTATGGCCTCTGCTGGGCCTCCCTTGTTTTTCCCAGGGCTCTGTGACCTGGAGCCCTCAATACCTCATATATATATATATTCAGGACTGGAATTGTCACAGTGGATTGTAACGATGAGTGTTTTTCTTTCTAGGCAGTGATTTCTGAGGGCCAGGCTGTGAAGCTATTTTTATCTTTGAGTGTCAGCCCTAGTCGATTGCTTGGTACATAGCAGGTGCTTAATGAAGTGTATCAGTGGAATGCTTTCAGAGGTGTAAATATCAGGAAAATATCCCAGAAGTGATGTGGAACAAGAACAAAAATGCTGTACACCCTGCACCCAGTAAACATTCCCTTCTAGTGGGACCCTGTGCTGATCTACTCAGGGGGTGAGGTCCTCCCCTCCCACACTCCAAAAGAGAACACATTTCCCCTTCACAAAATTACTTACCAGGTGTTATGGCTGAACTATACCCCTACAAAATGCATATCCCGAAGTCCTAACTCCCAGGACCTCAACAATGGGACTAACCCCAGAAGAAATCAACCCTGCTGCACTTTGACCTTGGACTTCCAGCCTTCAGCACTGTGAGAAATAAATGTCTGTTGTTTAAGCTCCCTAGCCTGTTGCATTTATTAACAGCAGCCTGAGCTAAGACACCAGGTAAGAAGAAAAAGGTTGGGAGGCGGGCTGGTTCATTGAAATGAGTTATGAACAGAGGTCAATAAACACATAGGAATCAACATAAACAGCATTACCTGCAAGCCATCAGCCAGGAGGAAGTGTGAGGATATCAGGAAAGGACAGTCCCTGGAGTCCCGCGAACTCTGCAGTTCCACAACCACAGATTCCTGGCCTCCCTCCATTCCCACCTGGAAAATAGGATGTGCTTTCAGAAGCTGCACTCGGGAAACACCAAACTACATGTGCCATTTGAAAATGTTGATTATAATTATAAAATATGCTCATTTAGAGATATAATTTAGAAAATACAGAAAAGTATCAAGAAGAAAATTAAAATCTCCTAAAATCCTACGACAACAATACAATCAGTATTAATATTTTGTTATGTTTCCCTCCTGTGTTTTTACCATCCCATAAATAGATCTGTATATGTTTACACCATACCGTTTTTCATGTTTTCTTTATCAAAGAGGGAAATGTTATTTTCAAGTTACATTTTATTAACATATCTCAAAATACAAATGGAACATCACTTTGAAGGGTAGTGTCTATATACCTTATATCTATACGTATATTTTAGAAACAAAGGTCTTGCCATGTTGCCCAGGGTAGCCTCAAACTCCTGGGCTCAAGAGATCCACCTGCCTCAGCCCTCTAAGTAGCTGGGACTGTAGGCAAGTGATGCCACACCAGACACTAGTGTTGATTTTCATTTGCATGACTTTGTGGGGGGAAAAAAAAAAGATTTTGTTTTTGTAACACAAAAGGGATGGAAATGCAACATAGTGTAAATACTTAGTGTCAAACCTTCCCTTTCCAGATACAAGAAACTGTTAATAACAGGGAAGAGGACTTTTATTTTAATGCTGTATTGATATTTTATACTGTTTAAAATTTTTGCTATGAACATGCATTACTTTTATAATACTAAAAATTTAAACATTAATTTATAAACATAAACATTTTCTTGACTATTAAAAATCAGGTCCAGATGCAGTGGCTCATGCCTGTATTCCTAGCACTTTGGGAGGCAAAAGAGGGAGGATGGCTTGAGCCCAGGAGTTCGAGACCAGCAACATAGTGAGACTTTGTCTCCACAAAAATAAATAAATAAATATATAAATAAATAAAATCAACTCATATTTTAAGGAATATATGATATTCAGGATATGCCTAATTTTTCAAAACTGAGAAAATGATTGAATAGGAAAAACAATCAGAAGACATTCAAACAGGTTTTTTTTTTTTTTTTTTTTTTTTTGGCTAACTGGAAACCAGATTCTTACTTTCTCCAAGGTGTTATATTTTGCAACTTCAAAATCTTGAGGAAGATGAGGAATTTCAACATTCTCTGTACCAAACCTGAAATTTGTACAGCATATAATTAAAATTTTAACATTAAATGGATTTTAGGTTAAACAGAATTTCATAAAATTTTTCTTGTACATCTTTACAAAATATATGATAGATTCCTTACAAAATACATGGTAAGTCCCTAAGGCCTCCTTAGCTGTTCCAGAAATTGTTAAAAGATCATTTGAAATGAGCTGGATGCCTCCTCTGCATAATTCTCCAGCTCAGATACCCAGTACTGTAGCGACTGCACGGGAAGACGGTGTCCACGCAGCACAGGCAGAGGCAGAAAGAAGTGGGCCACACACTCTGGGAATGGGCTACTTGTGTCTGCTTTGGATCTGACCCTTAGAAGCTATGTCACTCCTCTCCAGACCACAGTCCATTCCTCTCTAAAATGAAGGAGTCAGAACTTCTCATAATTTGTACTTTTCATTTTGTATTTTCTTCTCTTTAAACACTATTATTAACAAATACAACAAGATTGAATGCGATGCCTAGTTAACCCAATGTTTTGCGTGTGCTTTAAGAAGCCATATAGAACTTTAGACTCCCGTACTCCATTTGAGGAAGGCTGTTGCTATTTCCATTTTTGAAAATATCAGGCAAAAGTAACAAACTGTCTTTACTCTAAAGGCTGCTCAGGAAAGTAATAGGATGAAAATAGTTTTTTTTTTTAATCTAATAATTGCACCCAATCTCATTTAATACTGAGAATTTAAAATAATGATCACTATACTAGTTGAAGAAAAAGACTCAAATAAAAAATCACTGAAGAGTTATATACACAAAATAAAATATGAAAAAGTCTACAAACAGAATTTTAATACTGTGCTTGAGGTTTACACAAGATTTTGCAAACTCTGTAGAGTCCCAGGAATCAGAAAGAAGAAAATTACTCAGTGAGTTCCACAGTGTCTTCCTCCTCTGTGGCACTGTCCAGGCACAGACCTTCTGTTTTCACTTCTAGAATTAAAGCAAACAGCACACTTGTTTACTGCCCAAAGGCTTATTCTATTTCCTTAACCTAAGTGCTGGAATTGTTAAGATTCATAAATATATCCTTAAATTCGTTACAATTTTGGTGATCTAAGGATAACCCGGTGGGAAAAGAGGAAGGTATACTATTATAAGAGGAAGGTATACATTGTAAGAGGAAAGTATAACATTACAAGATAGTGAGAACATCCTCTAATTCTATCTTAACAGGCATATCAGGAGAATTCTCATCTGTTATTATTTGAAACTCACAGAGAGCCGTACAATTTTCAATGGGCACTTTCCTCTTGAAGAGTACAAAGTGCACAGGATCAGAATGAGTTCCCGAGAGTCGGCACATCACGAGCGAAGGAGCTGGAGATGTTCTAGCTTAGAAGAGGGAAAGTCAGGGGCTCTACATGAGCTTTTGCTTCATACTTTTTGTACAGAGAAACAGTAACACCATCTAGAGCACTGTGATATATAGGAATAACTCTTCATGTGAGGACTTCTTTCCAGTTTTATTTATACTGTCAAGATTCCAAAGATCATCAGTGTATTTGTAGTAATTTGGAATCTGAGTAAATTATGCTGGCTGTCATACAATATGTTTTCAATGTGAAAGGAGTTTACTATTTTGTCTATTTCTGTTGTAACTATCATTTGCTGGGACATGTGCTGGGACTGCAGCAGCCCTTCTGGACGATTGTCTAAGGAGGCTCTACCCTGCCAAGTCCTTACGGTATCTAACACATACCATGTGCTTACTGTAAGTTAGTATTTATCAGAACTGTTCGATTTTTGATGTGACTAGGAAGAGTGCATTTCTCATGTCCAAAGGCTTTCTTCTTGGCCAGTTTCCAAAATAAAATCTGGGTTTATAAAGAAAATATGTTTCTGTTGGGGAAACAATCTTTTGTTTGGAAAGAATTTCTTTAGCAAAATGCTGGTCCTCACATTTCCAGTCATTAGGTTGTAGTAACCACTGTTTAACACCAAGGCTTTTCCCTCCCCTAGTTAAAATCACAATCAGGTTTTCTGAGATGATCAGTGTTTTGTGGCCATTTTGAATCTGACCGTACTAGGCTGGATATCAAGAAATCTGTTTCCATTGCTAAAGTAGTCTTTTGTCCTTTGTTATTTTTCTGTCCATTTGCTGAGGTAAGAGAAGTCTGTTTTTGTAGTATTTCTGGTCAATTCTCTGTCTATGTCATCTTTGACAAACCCAAGTGTGTCCTATAGTACCTATGATACATTAAACGCTTGCTATGAGATACCTACCAGGACCGCTCGCCTTCTGATCAGGAGGTGGTGTGATGTCCAGGGGCTTATTAGGATCATAATTCTTTACATCCAAGAGTTTCTTTTCTCTGATAGATTCCCATATAAAATCTGGGTTTGCAATATGAACGTGGTTCTTTTGGATAGAATTCAGCTGGTACTGACTCAGAACGTCAGCATTGTCTAAGATTACATGTGTGCACTAAGGAAAAAAAGAGTCAATCCATTATGCATCAGGAAAAACAACATTTCAGTAAGTTTTTTGTATCTGTAATCTTCACCCTTAAAAAGTCTTGTTTTAAGGTAGTTTGTGATAATTTTTCTCAAATTTCTAAAAACCTCTATAAATAACAAAGTTTCTAGTTACACAAACATTTTAAAACTCAACTGTTTTTAAAGAATATGGATACAAATGTACCATAATTGATTAACCCTGGAGGTTATTTCTAAATTTTCATTATTGTAAACAATGCTGTGATGACTATCCTCATGTACACATCTTTGTGCACTTGGTCAATTATTTTCTTAGTAGTGGAAACGGAGGTTCAGAGGTTACTCATTATTTTAATTTGTAATTTAAAAAAATCTTCTTTTTTTGTAGAGATGGGGTCTTGCTATGTTGACCAGGCCGGTCTTGAACTCTCAGCCTCAAGTGATTCTCCCATCTCAGCTGGGTTTACAGGCATGAGCCACTATGCCCAGCTTATACTATTATTTATTTTTTAATAAACAGTAAATTCACATTGTAGAATATCTAAAAAATAAAATAAAAATGATGACATGTTAACTTCATCCTGTTGTTCCCAGTTCCTCTCTGCAGAGGCACCTGCTGTCACTTGCTCCTCACAAATCCTGTGGAGCTACACTGTGCATAGACACATGGCAGCGTGCTACTCAGCCTCTTCCGTGCTGGCTTTTCCACTGAATTTATCTTGGCAGTTGTTCCTCATCATTACATATAGAGCTGCCTCCTTCTCTACAGGAGCTGGGATGCACATTTCACATGTTTATGTACATTGACTTCCACAAGGTTGCACTCACAGTATGTGAGTTTCTAAAGAGGAGAGACCAGGTTGGCAGTTCTCCACACAGAAGACAAACTGAGAAGGGAGAGCAGGCATGAATTATTCATCTGTCCACAGATATGGTGAGACAGCTCAGTGTGGGAAGCCGTATAAGCGAAGTATATACAATTCTACCTGAATTGGAAGTAAACAGGGACACTGCATTTCTGGTATTCAGCTGGAGTTGAACACGCTTCACAGAACAGATGAGGCTCACTATGGCCAAGCCCCAGAGCTGAGGCCCAGGGAGGAGCAGGCTGAGTCAGCTCATCAATCCGTCAGCAGAGGGAACAGCAGAGGACAGGGACAGGCCGGTCTGGCACCTAGAGCCTTTGGATTTCTATTTTTACTTCTTACAGTGAGGTGGTTTAAAAAAGAGGAGGTTAGACTGAATTATTTCCAAGATTTCATCCAGCTGTAAAATCCTATTATTCTGAACTGCCAGGCTTACAAGTTCAAGAGGCAGAAAGTAGATTCCTGCAGCCTTTAAATGAACAAAACAAACAGCAGAAGCTACACTGCGAAGATGAGTCTGCACTGCATGTCTTTCTTTCTGCCCCCAGGAACCTGGCTCACCAGTGGATCACTCCAGCGTGGACAGACTGGTGAGTGACGACAGTGCACTTTTTGCAAATCCCGTGCACTATGACTTTTCTCCTTCAAGAATAGATATGGCTGGTCTGAAATTCTATTTTCATATTTGGCTGTGCTCTAGTAATATCCTATTTCATAGGACATGTGGGACTGTCCTGCAGTTCAAGGAAGAGAGAGAGGACAGGGCTGGGCCTCCTCTGCCTCTCGGGGCCCAGCCTCCCGATGGGCCATGTCACAGCCTCTCCTGATGAACTTCGAGTAGCTCACTGTCTCCTGCTGCTAATCTCTGCTTCCTCTTCTAACCAAGACCCCGATCCCCAAATGCGCGATATTTTATCACACTGTAGTTTATGACATTTGGAAATACCTGAGGATTTAATGAAAAGGAAAACTTTCCACCGTTTTCCTTAATGTCAGTTTGTAGCTTTTTCTTCTGCTGCCGAGGTAAGTACTTCACTTTCAGACAGAAGATACAATTTGCAAAGATTCCCATCATCATCCTGTAGGAAAAAAGTTTACTCTCTTAAGTAAATATAATTGACAGTGAATTTAGATTATACAAGCAAACTGTGGGAAAATTGGGCATTATCTTAAGAAAGATATTGTAATCATGTTATCAATTGAACATTGCAAAAGCTGAATAATATCCTAGCTTGCAACATGTGTGTTGGTTTAAGAATCACTTCTAGCTTTTATGATTGATATTACAACACCAAAAATCCCTTTGTACAGGCTCATAATATACATCTGAATAAAAACATGACAGATTTCAGTTACAGATCAAGTGTGTGACTCCAGAACACGGAACCATTTACTTCTAAATTAAAAATTAACATTATTTGATAGTGAAACCCTGAGTTTTTTATACTTAATTCTAGGCATTCAAAAAGACTCTTTATGTGGGTTTCTGTTAGGCCATTCTGGGGAAAAACTGAACAACTGGTAATAAAAATATACAACTATGTTTAAATGGAATATGTATGTGTACGTATACACACATATATATTCTGCATTTGGGTTAATTTTTTTTTTTTTTGGAGACAGAATCTCACTCTGTCACCCAGGCTGGAGCGCAGTGGTGTGACCTCAGCTCACTGCAACCTCCGCCTCCCTGGTTCAAGTGATTCCCCTGCCTCAGCCTCCTCCTGCCTCAGCCTCCCAAGTAGCTGGGACTACATGTGCGCACCACCACACGTGGCTAATTTGTGTATTTTTAGTAGAGAGGAGGTTTCACCATGTTGACCAGGCTGGGCTCAAACCCAGCCTCCCAAAGTGCTGGGATTACAAATGTGAGGCACCACACCCAGCCTGGATTAATTTAATTCATTTACTATGCCATGCATTCTCAATTTTGTATTGAAATGTGTATTTAACAATAAATTAATACATGGTGAAAAATTGGGTTTAATTTCCACTATTTGTAAATTTTTTTTTTTTTTTTTTTTTTTTTGAGACAGAATCTCACTCTGTCACCCAGGCTGGAGTGCACTGGTGCAATTTTGGCTCACTGCAACCTCCACCCCCTGGATTCAATCAATTCTCCTGCCTCAGTCTCCCAAGTAGCTGACATTACAGGTGTCCACCAAGACACCTGGCTAATTTTCATATTTTTAGTAGAGTCGGGGGTTTCACCATGTTGGCCAGGCTGGTCTTGAACTTCTGACCTCAAGCGATCTGCCCACCTTGGCCTCCCAAAAATCTGGGATTACAGGTGTGAGCCACCGCGCCTGGCTCTTTTTTTTTTTTTTTTTTAAAGACAGGGTATCACTCTGTTGCCCAGGCTGGAGTACAGTGGCAGATCTCAGCTCACTGCAATCTCTGCCCACTGCAATCTCTGCCTTCCGGGAAGGAAAGGTGAGGGTTAAAGAAAGACAGACAGACAGACACACACACACACACGCATACAGAGGGGCGAGAGAGAGAGAGCGAGAGAGCAAGAGAGAGAGATTGAGAGATTGAGAGACTGAGATTGCAAATGCAGGCTTTATGTCCAGCATAAAACCTACAGAAGTAGGGGAGCAGCCTAATGCCAGAGCCCACTGCTGCCTACAGGCTGACAGTACGTATAGGTATGGGCGGGAAGAGTCTGGGTAGTATGGCTTGTTGCCCCGCAGGATATCAATAAGATGTTCGCATGATTTGTATTGATTTGTAACCCGGAATAAGGGTTCTGGCCCTTATTCAGGCGGGATGTTATCGTGGTGTTCCTTGGACCTTTGCCCAGCAAGAGATGAGAGCGATGTTTCTTTAGATGAGTCTTTGTTGGCCTTGTGGTCAGGTGGCTGGGAAGGATGTTTCTCACCACCCCAACCCGGGAGAACTGTTTCACCTTGACCAAGGTCTGCAAAACAGCGGGAAGCTTACAAAATGTTACAGTTTGTGCTAACGCTGGGTTCAAGCAATTCTCCTGCCTCAGCCTCCCGAGTAGCTGGGACTACAGGCGCCCGCCACCACCATGCCCGGCTAATTTTTTCTATTTTTAGTAGAGACAGGGTTTCACCACGTTGCCCAGACCAGTATTTGTCAATTTTTAAAAGCAAGGAGTCACGTCTAACAGGCTCCCCCAAAGTAAGCTGCAGTTTGGCAAAGCGGTTCCCAAGTTCTGTGCTAGTTTGAGGATCGCGGTTGCAGGTCCTGTGTTAGTTTGGGTAGGCAGGGCAGGCTCTCTGCTGCGGCCCCGCGCGTCTTGGGACTAAGCTGAGTCGCTGCAAGGCCACAGCCCTGCACCGCGGTTGGGCTCCGCATTTCTCCTTTACTCTGCCTGCCCTTTTACCTCCTGCTCCCACAGGCCGGAGGCCCCGCCCTACCTAGGCCCTTTGCCCTGTGTGTGTTGGAGCCCATTCCCTGGGCTCCCAATTGAGGACACAATGCCAGTGCCTCCGTGACACCTCACTTCTGGGTCTCCTTGGTACCACAGAGGCGCCACATACCCAGCCCAGGCCTCCTCCTCCCCTCTTGGCTGGAGACAACTACTAGGTGCTATTCTTGACTCCTTGCAGCCCCATCTCCTTCTGCCAGTTGTACCTCTTCCATCACAGCCCCCGATACAGCCCCAATCTATAGAACTTGTCCCTCCTGCTGCCACCCTGGCCCACGCCCTCTCATCCTGACCGGCTCCCACTCCTGTTGCGCCTGCGGTTCAATCTCTTCTCCACGCTGCAGCTTGAGGAATCTTGGTTTTTGGTTTTAAATTACATTTCAGATAAAATACAAATTGCTTATCATGGTTCAAGGCCAGCAGCTATCTCATTCCCTCCTGGCCACACTGGCCTTTTCTTCAGGAGGAAGAAACCCACAGCTTGGTCCTCCAAGTCTTGACACATGCTGTTATATCTTATAGTTCTTCTCCCTGGGACCCCCAGCCCTTCCTCACCCCATGCTGTCTCCCCCATCCAGGACACAATGAATGAACATATTAAGGATTCATATTTTTAAATCTTTCTTTTGAGGTCCAGTTAAACTGAAGTCTCTTGATGTAATTCTGCCTTTCCATAACATTAGTATGTAAAAGTTTCATTTGCTGACTGCCTCTTACATTCAATAATCAGCATCTGTGCAGAGATAGGAGGGATGAAATGAGGGGTACCGTAAAAGAGATTACACCGGGCCAGGCGCGGTGGCTCACGCCTGTAATCCCAGCACTTTGGGAGGCCGAGACGGGCAGATCACAAGGTCAGGAGATCGAGACCATCCTGGCTAACACGGTGAAACCCCGTCTCTACTGAAAAAAATACAAAAAACTAGCCGGGCGAGGTGGCAGCGCCTGTAGTCCCAGCTACTCGGGAGGCTGAGGCAGGAGAATGGCGTAAACCCGGGAGGCGGAGCTTGCAGTGAGCTGAGATCTGGCCACTGCACTGCAGCCTGGGTGACAGAGCGAGACTGCATCTCAAAAAAAAAAAAAAAAAAAGAAGATTACACCACATTATTTAGGTTAATCTATGCTAGTCAATGTAATCTCTGACAATTAAAAACAACACACACAAAAACCACTAAAAGCCTTTAATGACTCTTTAATAATTTCCAGGACATTGATGGGTCCTGGATGTGTAAAATCCTCTGACCTGTTTAAAAAGTGTTTCCTGGAAAAGTGATTCATGGTCACTGTCGAAAATATGAAAAATACAGAATTGTATAACAGCAAAACAAAACAAATCTCAAAACCTAAGGCTACGTTAGCATCTTGTTTTGCATTTTTCTTCTGGGCTTTTTTCTAGGTCTATGTATTATTAACACTTTGTTTTTTTTGAGACATTCTCGCTCTTGTCACTTAGATGGAAGTGCAGTGGTGAGATCTCGGCTCACTGCAACCTCTGCCTCCCGGGTTCAAGCGATTCTTCTGCTTCAGCCTCCCAAGTAGCTGGGATTATAGGCGCCTGCCACCATGCCTGGCTAATTTTTGTATTATTAGGAGAGATGGGGTTTCACCATGTTGGCCAGTGTGGTCTCGAACTCCCAACCTCAAGTGATCCACACGCCTCAGCCTCCCAAAGTGCTGAGATTACAAGCATGAGCCACCACGCCCAGCTGCAGACTATATTTTTTATCAAAACTGAAATTACACTACCTATCTCGCTGTTACCAGTCAGCATCTTGAGCATTTTGTCATTAAATATTATTGGAAAACATTTTTAATGGAGACTATCAGATATGGACTGTAAATGAGTTATTGTTGGAAAATTAAATCATTTCTAATTTTTGGTATCATAAAAAGCTGTGATGAACATCCTTATGTGCAAATCCTTGTTTCCATCTCCAACAGCCATCTTAGAAAATAATACTTAACTAGAACTATTGAATCAAAGTTTGAACAATTTTTTTGTGTTAAAAGTTAATCACTATGAAGAAAAAATAAAAAGCACCTAATATGATGGGAATGCTCAAAACTAGACTGCGGTGATGGTACACAACTTGCTAAATTATTAAACATTATTGAATTGGGCCAGGCAATGTGGCTCATGCCTGTAAACCTAGCACTTCAGGAGACTAAGTGGAGCAGATCGCTTGAGACCAGGAGTTTGAGAGTAGCCTGGCCAACATGGCAAAACCTTCTCTCTACAAAAAGTACAAAACTTAGCTGTGCATGGTGGTACATGCCTATGGTCCCAGCTACTCAGGAGACTTAGGTGGGAGGATCACTTAAGCCTGGGAGGTCAAGGTTGCAGTGAGCTGTGATCACGCCACTGCACTCCAGCCTGGGTGACAGAGACCCTATCTCAAAAAAAAAAAAAAATAAAAAAAATAAAAAAATTATTGAATTGTACAATTAAAATGAGTAAATTTAATGGTATGTAAATTGTACCCAATACATTTTTAAATAGTACTTTTTGGATATATAATAGTTGTACATATCAATAAAGTTGTTTTTAAAAAAGCACCTGATCCCTTCATCCAGAAATAACCCCACTGTTGATTGTTTTTTGAGCCAGTCTCGCTCTGTCACCCAGGCTGGAGTGCAGTGGCACGATCTCAGCTCACTGCAACCTCTGCCTCCCAGGTTCAAGTAATTCTTGTGCCTCAGCCTCCAAGTAGCTGGGACTACAGGCACGCGCCACCACGCCCACCTAATTGTTATATTTTTAGTAGAGATGGGGGTTTCACCACGTTGGCCAAGCTGGTCTCAAACTCCTGGCTCAAGTGATCCACCCACCTCTGCCTCCCAAAGTGCTAGGATTACAGTCATGAGCCGCCGCACCTGGCCCCCACTGTTGATATTTTAATATTTTTTCTGGTATTATTCTTTCTTGTATCATTGTATTTTCTAAATTATTAATATTCTATATTCAATGTTATAGCCAGTTGCTCTTATTTTACTTTTTAAATAGGACTTTCACCTTCACAGCTTATTTAGCTTTCAGTGATATTCTCCCTATGTCAGTAAATATTCTTTGAAGGTGTTTTTAGTGGTTACATAAGCTTTGCATTTATTTCATCCTTCCCCAAGTCATCAGATACTTGGTTACTTAAGTGTTCACTATTTGAAATACACTTTAATTAAAATGTTTGTACATATATTTTTTGGCCACATCTCTGTCATAGTTTCCCTAGAGTTGATGGCCAGAAGTGGAATTAGTGAATCAAGGAGTATAAACATTTTTTAGCCTTTTAAACATTGTGGTAAAACATGCAGAAGATAAAATTTACCATCTTAACCATTTTAAGTGTACAGTTCAGTGGCATTAAGTACATACACACAGTTGTGAAATCAAAGTATAAACATTTTATTTTACTGGAGGCAGGGTGTGGCTGTGTATCCCAGGCTGGAGTGCAGTGGTGCAGTCACTGTCACAGCTCACTGCAACCTCAGCCTCCCTTCCCAGCAATCCTTTCACCCCGGGCTCCTTAGTAGCTGGGACCCCAGGCCTGCACCACCATGCCCAGCTTATTTTTGGAGTCAGGTCTTACTATGTTGCCCAGGCTGGTCACAGAGTCCTGGGCTCAGGCGATCCTCCTGCCTCAGCCTCCCAGAGTGCTGGGGTTATAGGTGTGAGCTGCCGTGCCCGGCCCAGAGTAAAAACATACTAAACATAAATCTGCAGTCTGCTCTTAGCACCTGTGGCTGCATGGAAGGTATGGAAAGGCACACTTTGGGCTTCGTGAAATCTCAAGTCAGGCCTTGACTTCTCTCTTTCCACAGATTCATCTCTAGTCTCTCTAAAAAGCCAGGCCTCTTCTGGGTTAACAGCTCCTAACCGACATGCGCCACCAGTTCTTCCTTGTTTCAAAATGTTCTCTAAACACAGAGTTAGTTCATGTTTTCATCAGCGCTGATTATGCAGACATGAGATGTGGCAGACACAGAGCTAGGGGCTGGTTATTCTCTAAGGCAAATCTGCAGTCACTCCAGCCTGTCCCTCTTCCCAGCTTCTTCCCAAAATAGCATTCACAGAGTGTCTTCCGTCCAAAGACAGCAGGGCACAGCCCCGGTTCCTAAGAAACCCTCAGCACGCCTCCTCACAAACTCCTGGCTGCTCTATCCACAAACCATTGGTGTAGGTGGAATCAAGGGGCTTCCTGCTTCACAGGTCTTTGTCTTTAGCACTGGCAAAACCGCAAGGAGTCCCTTTCTGGGTAGCCTTGATTCTGGAGCTTCCGCCTTCCAAAGTGTGTGAGTCACCGCACGCTAAGATCACTTTTGATATACAGTGGGCATTCAATAAAAGCTTGCTTACTAAAAACTCTCACGTGCATCCATTAAAGCCCAGGATTACAGAAAAGCCTTCTGACACTATTCGCATTTTGGACCCAAATGGCATCAGTAATGCACCTTCCTAATGGGATTATTAAACCCTTAAACAACAAACGTACTACTTTAATTTCCACTCCTATGACTTACAGTAGCTCTACGCACACAGACAGGACCTAATGTTTACTCAACAAATGATGAAGTCAGATGTAATGAAATAATCTGCAACACGCACATACTCAGAGCGAATTTCCCCTTTATCAAAGCACTATGCTTGGACATTGTCATATAATTGTTGTCATGCAGCAGTCCAGAATCGAAAGTGCTTGGGCTTGAATATTTAGCAGCGCCTTGGTTTTCTAGAAGCTGAGATCTACCAACTCGACCCCTGGGTGAATCATTTGGCCCTCCCACCAGGAATTACTTGACTGAGTTAGAGGTTTTCAACTTTGGACCTCAACAAACACATTGTTTCTACCACGGTGTTCCCAATACGGGGTCAGATGGGACTTCCTGATTACTCACCAAACCCCCTTACTTTTGCACAATTTGAAACCTAACTTTAGGAAAGAAGGCCATTTGGCATAAAGGAAACAAGAAACAGCACATTCTACTGCGAACCACACCGCCCGGGGTCCGGAGACTTGGTGTGAGTGCCGGCTCCGGTGGGCGCCCCCCACCGCACCCAGTTTCTCGTCACCCGGGCTGCGCTGCGGGGCTGAGCGGAACGACCGCAACATCCCTCCCGAGCGCGCTGGCTGCACTAGCTCGTCCGCCCCGGGCCTCACAGCGCCATCAGGCCCCCAGCGCCGACGCCGCGCAGGACAAGGGCGCAGCCACTGGCGGAGAAGGCGCCGCGCAGAGCACACGGGCCACTTCCTGGCCAGGACTGCAGGGACCTTGGGCAGCCCCCGACCCCGCCGCGCCCACGCACCTGCCAGAGGATCCCGCTGGCTCCCGGCGCTCCGATTCCGCTCCTGGCACTCCGTGCTTCCGGATTCTAGGCTCTCCCTGCCCCGGGGCTGGGCGGGCGCCACTGCGCCGGAACCCCGCCCCGCACCAGGCCAGCGCAGCGTCCCACGCGGGGACAGTCACCAGAACGCGCCTGGAATCGGGTCCGCCCGGTGGGGAGCGGGACCCGGTCTCTGGCGGGGTTTCTCTTCCAAAATCAGCCGGAGGGTTCAGGGCTTTGTTTCAGTTTCCTATTTCAGGAGGGATTTGGCCAATGAGGATTAATACAGAGCTCGGCTTTGGGAGAGGTGGGTGGATGGTGCTGTCCTTTAACTGAGAAATGGAAGGGATTCACAAGGGTAGGAAAGAAAAAAATTTCGGGAAAGTTTGGGCAAACAGGAGAATAAGATAATACATTTAGTTTAAGCCTTCCTGAGTTTGAAATTCGTGATAGTGTTTGTAAGCAGTTGGAAATATATTTATCCGCCATTCAAGAGAGGCGGGGGCTGGAGATACAGATCTGAGATTCACTGAAATGGGAATAAAGCAATGCGGAAGATTCAGATTTTTAGGATACTGAATAAAATGAGAATAGAAAGGATAGCGTAGAGAATAGAGTGGAAAGGGTATGGCGTTGAATCCTGACTCCACAATTTATTACGGAGGGGCTTGGGGACAAGGTAATTCAAGTTTCATCATTACAACCTACTCTATAGGGTTGTCCAAGAAACCAGAGATTCTAGGGGAGGAGAGAGACTGATTCCTAGAGTTACCACATCATAATGTTCACAATGTCCAATCTTCAACAAAAAACTATGAGGCATGCAAAAAAAATAAGTTAAAAAATGGCCAATTCAAAGGAAAAAAGAAATGAACAGAAATTGTCCCTGAGCCAAGGAAGCACAGACATAGGAATTATTAGACAAATACTTTAAACTGTCTTAAACATTGACAAAAAGTGAAGGGAAACATAGAAAAATAACTGAAAGAACCAGGAGAACAAGGTCTCAATAAATAGAGAATATGCAATAGAAGACATGCAAATGGTCAACAAACATGAAAAAAAGCTCAACATCACTAATCATCAGAGAAGTGAAAAAACTACAATGAGATCCCATCTTACACCTGTCAGAATGGTTATTATTAAAAAGTCAAGGAACAACAGATGCTGGCAAGGCTGTACTGAAAAGGAAATGCTTATACACTATCAGTGGGAATGTAAATTAGTTGAACCACTGTGGAAAGCAGTTTGGAGATTTCTCGAAGTGCTGAAAACAGAACTGCCATTCGACCCAGCTATCCCATTACTGGGTACACATCCAAAAGAAAACTCATTCTGCCAAAAAGACACATGCACTAGTATGTTCATCACAGCACTATTCACAATACCAAAGACACGGAATCAACTCAGGTGCCCATCGACAATGGACTGGATAAAGAAAATGTGGTACATATGCACCATGGGATACTATGAAGTCATAAAAAGAATGAAATCATGTCCTTTGCAGCAACATGGACGCAACTGGAGGCCACTATCCTAAGTGAATTAATAAAGGAACAGAAAAACCAAATACCGCATGTTCAAATTTGTAAATGGGAGCTAAACACTGGGTACCCATGGATATAAAGATGGCAACAATAGACACTGCGGACTACTAGATGAGGAGGGAGGGAAAGGGGCAAGGGTTGAAAGAACTATTGGGTACAATGCTCAGTATCTGGGTGAGGGGCTCAATCGTACCCCAAACCTCAGCACCACAAATTATACCTAAGTAACAAACCTGCACATGCACCCTCTGAATCTAAAGTAAAAGTTGAAATTATTTTAAAGATAAAGATTAATAAAGAGATAGAAATTATAAAAGGAACCAAACAGAAATTTTGGAACTGAAAAGAACCAACAAAATTGTATAGTTAAAAAGTACAATAGGATGAGGCATGGTGGCTCATGCCTGTAAACCTACCATCTTGGGAGGCCAAGGCAGGAGGAGCACTTGAGGCTTAGCGTTTGCCTTGGCAACATAGCAAGACCCCATCTCTACAAAAAAATTAAATTAACTGGGCATGGTGGCACATGCCTGTGACCCTAGCTACCCAGGAGGCTAAGGCAGGAGGATCACTTGAGGCCAGGAGTCCATGGCTGCAGTGAGCTATGATCACACTCGTGCACTCCAGCCTGGGTGACAGAGCAACACCTTGTCTCTTAAAAAAAAAAAAAAAAAGAAAAGTTTAAAAAGTACAATAACTTAAATGAAAAATTCACAAGTGATGCACAACAGATTTGAGCAGGTGAAAGAAGGAATGAGCAAACTTGAAAACAATGGAAATTGGCCGGGCGCGGTGGCTCAAGCCTGTAATCCCAGCACTTTGGGAGGCCGAGACGGGTGGATCACGAGGTCAGAAGATCGAGACCATCCTGGATAAAACGGTGAAACCCCGTCTCTACTAAGGAATACAAAAAATTAGCCGGGCGAGGCGGCGGGCGCCTGTAGTCCCAGCTACTCGGGAGGCTGAGGCCGGAGAATGGCGTGAACCCGGGAGGCGGAGCTTGCAGTGAGCTGAGATCCGGCCACTGCACGCCAGCCTGGGCTACAGAGCGAGACTCCGTCTCAAAAAAAAAAAAAGAAAACAATGGAAATTATTAAGTCTAAGGAGTAGAAAGTAAAAGAATGAAGAACAAAGTCCAAAAGAGTTATAGACACCATCAAGTGTACCAGCACATGGATAATGGGAGTCCCAGAAATAAGAGGGTAAAAAGAATGCAGAGTGTTTGCAGAGTGTTCAGAGTGACTGAATAAACAGTGGCCCCAAAGTCCCAATTTGATAAAAGACATAATGTAACATTTCCAATAAGCTCAATGAACTTTAAGTATGATATACTCAAGGAGTTCACAATAGCATTATATTAATATTCAAACTGTTGAAAGCCAAAGACAGAGAAGCTTAAAAGCAGCTAGACAGAAATGATCACTACATAACAAAGGACCTTCTGTAAGATTAACAGCCAATTTATTACCACAGAAGCCAGAAGGCAGTGGGATGATATAAAGTGCTGAAAGAAAACAAGAGAACTGGCAACCATGAATTCTATATCTGTCGAAACTATCCTGCAGAAATGATGGAGATGCCAGGCACAGTGACTCATGCCTGTAATCCCAGCATTTTGGAAGGCTGAGGCAGGTGGATTGCTTGAGCTCAGGAGTTCAACAACAGCCTGGGCAACATGGCAAAACCCCATCTCTACAAAAAAAAAAAAAAAAAAAAAAAATTAGCTGGGTGTGGTGGCACACACCTGTGGTCCCAGCTTCCTGGGAGGCTGAGGCAGGAGGAACACTTGAGCCCTGGAAGTTGAGGCTACAGTGAGTTGTGATTGTGCCACTGCCCTCCAGCCTGGGTGATAGAGTCATCATATCTTAAAAAAAAAGTGTAATAAAAACCTATAGAACGCTTGAAAAACCATCAAACTACTATGTAATTATTGCTGTTTTTAAAGAAACCAAAAATGCAAGTGTGAAAACTATTATGGTATTACTCCGCTGTTATCGCATCAAAGATTCAAGCTAGAAATCCTTTACTATCTATTCAACATCATTGGTCAGGCATTCTAGAATGTAGAAGATGTGATAATCTCTTTGTTGTATAGACCCATTAGGTTTCCAGGATCTTTTGTTGTAAGTTCAATGCACCAGCAATAGATTTACCTACATCAAAGTGCCAAGATTTTTTTAAAAAGTCTCTTTGCACCCAACATTGTTGTTAGAAACTTCTTTACTGGCCAGGGGTGGTGGCTCATGCCTGTAATCCCAGCACTTAGGGAGGCCGAGGTGGGCAGATCACACAAGGTCAGGAATTCAAGACCAGCCTGACCAACATGGAGAAACCCTATCTCTACTAAAAATACAAAATTAGCTGGGCATGGTGGTGGGCGCCTGTAGTCCCAGCTACTCGGGAGGCTCAGGCAGGAGAATCACTTGAACTCGGGAAGTACAGTTTGCAATGAGCTGAGATCGCACCACTGGACTCCAGCCTGGGCAACAAGAGTGAAACTCCGTCTCAAAAATAAGAAACTTCTTTACTGAAGTCATTCTAGAAATCTGTTTCTGGCCTCGGTGAAGAATTCCTTCACTCTTCCTGCAGGTGAAGCAGGGTGTAGGTTTTCTTATGGTTTGCCTAGAAGCCAGACACATGCATCTCCCCAACCTGCTGGAGTTCCCCTTTCTAGCCCGGATCACCTGGGCTTGGAAATCTGCCGGGGCTGTCCTGCAGACTCTGGCTGAGCAACAGCTGAAAGGAGTACTCAGGTATGCAGTGTTTAAGAGCAGCTAGGGGACCGCTGGGCACTAGTGGCCAAAGAGTGCGTGGTCTCAAACAGCTGGTGCTGCTTGTTTTTATTCAGTACAGACATCATGCTGAAAGCCTGGAGGAAACACAATCTGCAGGTAATTAACATTGTTCCCCCTTCAGGGAAGGGTCACCTGCGTGAATGATCAACAGTCAGCTCCTGGTCAACATAAGTAAACAAACCTGTGGTTATTATTCAGTTTAAACTTCTGAGGTCTTACTGACTGGGATGTTAGTACATATCCAAGGTATTTCCAAGGAGAGGACAGCTGTACCTTTTCAAGTGCTATGATTAAGCCTCTTAACTGTGTATTCTTTTTGACAGAGGCATATAAATTCAAAAGTATTGGCTCTGTCGGGGCTGCCAGTAAGCTGTCATCCACATAATGGATGATCTTGCAGTTAGGAAATTCTTTTCTACTGGGGAGCAAAGCCTGATTTACATGATACTGACACATGGTAGGACTGTTCAGTATTCCTTGAGGAAGTACTTTCCAGTGAAATTGGGGAGCTGGCCTTTCATTTTTGATAGCTGGTATTGTAAACGTAAATTTTTATCTGTCCTGTTTTGCGAGAATAGCATAAAAGCAGTCTTTTAAGTCAATAATGACTACAGGCCAAACTCGAGGAATCACTGTGGGGAAGGGCGCCCCTGTTGAAGGGGCCCCACAGGTTGCAAATTAGCATTGATAGCATGTAAGTCATGCAAAAGTCTCCCTTTACCAGACTTTTTGGGAATGACGAAAATGGGTGAATTCCAAGGGCTGTTTGCTGGTTCTATATGGTCAGCTTTTAATTGTTCCTCAATTAATACATGGGTTTGTTATAATTTCTCTCCCTTTGAAAGGTCACTGTTCTACCTGAATAGGATCTTGAGACAGTCATGTGAGGGGTAGGGCAGGAATTACAACAGTGGCCACTATTAGAGAGGGCTCTGCATAGTGACCCCCACCCCCCCCCTCCGATTGGGCTAATAGCCATTCCCAAAGATGAACAGGGGTGGGCATGATTAGAGGTTGTATAGTTGCTTTTCTTCCCTCCAAATTGCGACATGTTAGAGAGCGTGCACTCTGCTTGGCTAGGTGCACTTCTCCAGTGCCAACAATTTTGTTTCTGAGTGACCCATGTGTTTTGCCCAGCCAATTGATTCTGGTTGGCTTGTCGTTCACAAAACTCATCATATTCTGCCCTCCAGAGGAGGTACTGACTGGCCTCTGTAGTTGTTTGAGCGAGCACTGACCAGACCCATGGGGTCATATGGATGTTGTCTGCTATGGCCTCAATTAACCCTTTTGTAAATAGGCTAGCAGCTGTTTCCTCTAATGGTTTTTCTTATCTCTTTTTTTTTTTTTTTTGAGACGGAGTCTCGCTCTGTCGACCAGGCTGGAGTGCAGTGGCGCGATCTCGGCTCACTGCAAGCTCCGCCTCCCGGGTTCACGCCATTCTCCTGCCTCAGCCTCCCGAGTAGCTGGGACTACAGGCGCCCACAACCGCGCCCGGCTAATTTTTTGTATTTTTAGTAGAGACGGGGTTTCACGGTGTTCGCCAGGATGGTCTCGATCTCCTGACCTTGTGATCCGCCCGCCTCGGCCTCCCAAAGTGCTGGGATTACAGGCTTGAGCCACCGCGCCCGGCCTTCTTATCTCTTTATAGGTGTTGAAAGTGATGGGCTCGCCGGGCGCGGTGGCTCAAGCCTGTAATCCCAGCACTTTGGGAGGCCGAGACGGGTGGATCACGAGGTCAGGAGATCGAGACCATCCTGGCGAACACCGTGAAACCCCGTCTCTACTAAAAAATACTAAAAACTAGCCGGGCGAGGTGGCGGGCGCCTGTAGTCCCAGCTACTCGGGAGGCTGAGGCCGGAGAATGGCGTGAACCTGGGAGGCGGAGCTTGCAGTGAGCTGAGATCCGGCCACTGCACTCCAGCCCGGGCTACAGAGCGAGACTCCGTCTCAAAAAAAAAAAAAAGAAAGTGATGGGCTCATATACCTGATTGCCTTGTGGATCTTGCATCACAAGGCAGGCCAAGAGCTCCTCTTCTAATGCCGCTTGCCTAAGACAGGGTCCCATAACTGCCGTGTATCCCTTGTCTTTTATTCCAATGTATTGGGGGAGGGGGCTCAGGGAACCTCTGTCTCCTCCGTGGCACCTTTACCCAGTGACAGTGGGGCTGAGGGAGGAGGAGGTGGGAAGGTAGGTGATGGTTCCTCTTCCCTTTCCTTTTTAGGCTCTTCTGTGTAGAGTGGGGCCAGAGCAGCCCTGACTAAGGCCCATAACGTTACAGATGTTACTGGGACCCGTTGCCCTTGTGCGTGATGTCGTTTAAGATTTCCCCCCACTTGCTCCCAGAGCTCTTGGTCTAACATGCCTTCTTCCAGGAACCATGGGTTATTGAAAACAAGTTTGTATTAGGCCCCTTAATTGAGCCTCCAAGACCGAGGCTCCGCTAGCTTTAAGCAGCTGTTTCAATACTTACATTTAGTGTTGCTGTTGAGCTGATAACTGTTGTCGCAAGATGAAAGCCTAGGTTGAAAATTCCCTCAAACTTGGAAATCCTGAGCGGGCACCAATTACCACGCTATCTCTTCACCGTCGTGATCCGTGGCAGCATTCCTCACACAGGGCACCGGCTACCGGGTCTGTCCCACAGACCCTGGCCGAGCGATGGATGAAACGAGTCCTCAGACGCAGGTATGCAGTATAACAGCAGCTAGGGGACTGCTCCGCACTAGTGGCCAGAGAGCGACCAGGGGAACAGCTGGAGCTGCTTGCTTTTATTCAGTACAGATATAATGCTGAAAGCCTGGAGCAAACACAATCTGCAGGCAATTAACGTTATTGTTCCCCTGGATGATCAAAGGTCAGCTGCTGGTCAATGTAAGTAAACAAGCCTGTTTAGGATAAATTCCCCCATGCTTCCTGGTACCTACTCCTTGCCTCTGCCTCAGGGTGGGAGAACAGCTGCCTTCAGCTTATTCTCCTCCGAACCTATGCAGTGCCTTCCGACTTCTCAGAAGGCCTGCTCCTTTCCCTATAGTTTCTCCCACCACTCTGACCAATCTCCTACAGGGATCATCCCTTGGCGAGGCTAGCCCTGATGTCCTCTGTCACGCGTGTCCGTGTGAAGAGACCACCAAACAGGTTTTGTGTGAGCAACATGGCTGTTTATTTCACCTGGGTGCAGGTGGGCTGAGTCCAAAAAGAGTCAGAGATGGGAGATAAGGGTGGGGCCGTTTTATAGGATTTGGGTAGGTAAAGGAAAATTACAGTCAAGGGGGGTTGTTTTCTGGCAGGCAGGAGTCGGGGGTCACAAGGTGCTCAGTGGGGGAGCTTTTTGAGCCAGGATGAGCCAGGAAAAGGAATTTCACAAGATAATATCATCACGTAAGGCAAGGACCAGCCATTTTTACTTCTTTTGTGGTGGAATGTCAGCGGTTAAGGCGGGGCAGGGCATTTGCACTTCTCTTGTGATTCTTCAGTTACTTCAGGCCATTTGGGCATACACGTGCAAGTCACAGGGGATGCTATGGCTGGGCTTGGGCTCAGAGGCCTGACATTCCTGCCTTATATTAATAAGAAAAATAAAACAAAATAGTGTGAAGTGTTGGGGGGGGCGAACATTTTTTGGGGGGTGGTATGGAGAAAGAATGGGCGATGTTTCTCAGGGCTGCTTCAAGCGGGATTAGGGGTGGCGTAGGAACCTAGAGTGGGAGAGATTACGCTGAAGAAAGATTTTGTGGTAAGGGATGATACTGTGGGGTCGTTAGAAGAAACATTTGTATTGGTGATGGCCTGGGTACGGTTTTGTATGAATTGAAAAACTAAATGGAAGACACAAGGTAAGAGAAGGAGAAAAAACTGGTATTGAAGGAATTGGGAGGACCTAGGACATCTAATTAGAGAGTGCCCAAGGACTAGGAGATATCAGCTGTGATGGCTTGGAGAAACAGTGTAAACACGAGCAGGGCATTTATGAGTAGTTGAGAATGTGGTGAATAGGAGTATGACTAGACAGAAGACAGTAGGGATGACAAGTCTTTTGGGGTGCAGTCCAAGTTGGTCTGGTGTCTGGAATGAGACTGGGACTTAATAAAAAGGAGTGTCCGGCCGGGCGCGGTGGCTCAAGCCTGTAATCCCAGCACTTTGGGAGGCCGAGACGGGCGGATCACGAGGTCAGGAGATCGAGACCATCCTGGGTAACACGGTGAAACCCCGTCTCTACTAAAAATACAAGAAAAATTAGCTGGGCGAGGTGGCGGGCGCCTGTAGTCCCAGCTACTCGGGAGGCTGAGGCAGGAGAATGGCGTGAACCCGGGGAGGCGTAGCTTGCAGTGAGCCGAGATCGCGCCACTGCACTCCAGCCTGGGGCACAGAGCAAGACTCCGTCTAAAAAAAAAAAAAAAAAAAAAAAAGGAGTGTCCACACAGGAGCTCAAATGGGCTGTAACCTGTAGCATTCGGAGGACAGGCCTGAATTCTGAGAAGGGAAAGTGGTAAAAGTATTGTCTAGTCCTTTTTAAGCTGGTGACTGAGCTTGGTGAGGTGTGTTTTTAAAGGACCATTAGTCTGTTCTGCCTTTCCTGAAGACTGAGCACGGTAAAAGATATAAAGGTTTCACTGAATATCAAGAGCCTGAGAAACCGCTTGGGTGATTTGACTAGTAAAGGCTGGTCCGTTATCAGACTGTATAGAGGTGTGAAGGCCAAACTGAGGAATTATGTCTGAAATGACCGCGGTGGCCTTCTCAGACCCTGTGGGAAAGGCCTCTACCCATCCAGTGAAAGTGTCTACCCAGACTAAGAGATATTTTAGTTTTCTGAGTCGGGGCATGTGAGTAAAGTCAATTTGCCAGTCCTGGGCAGGGGCAAATCCTCGAGCTTGATGTGCAGGGAAGGGAGGGGGCCTGCACAGTCCCTGAGGGGCAGTAGAACAGCAGATGGAACACTGAGAAGGGATCTCCTTGAGGATAGATTTCCATGATGGAAAGGACATGAGAGGTTCTAAGAGACGGGCTAGCGGCTTGTAACCTACATGGAAGAGGTTATGAAATGACCACAGAATAGAATGGGCCTGTGAGGCTGGAAGGAGATATTTTCCTTGGTCTGAGAACCAATTGCCTTGTGTGGGGAGAGATTGATAGGTGGAAGTTTCAGCGGGGGAGGAGGTGGGAGTGGCCGATGTGAAGGAGGAAAACTGCCGTGAGGGATAGAAGTTGGAATGCTAGCTGCTTTTTTAGCTAATTTATCAGCATAAGCATTGTCCTGAGCGATGGTTGGGGGAAGAAAATAGATTTTGTAAGTTATGAGAACTGTAGAGAGTTGAGCATAGTTTGTGATTTTTAGGGCGTCTAACCGTATTAAAGCGGTGGCAGCCGCTGCGCGCAGACATGAGGGCTGGGCTGAAACAGTAAAGTTAAGTTGTTCGGACAGAAAGGCTACAGGACACGGTCCCGGCTCTTGTGTAAGAATTCTGACCGCACTAACCATGCCTAGGAAGGAAAGGAGTTGTTTTGTAGAAGGGATTGGGGTTTGGGAGATTAGCCGGACACGAGCAGCAGGAAGAGCACACGTGTTTTTATGATAATTATGCCGAGATACGTAACAGATGGGGAGGAAATTCGGGCCTGACTGAACGTGGGCTGTCCGTGAGGCCTTGCAGCAGTACAGCCCAGGTAATTTGCTGAACCTGATGGGTGTCAGGGTCAGTCCAAGTGAAAGCGAAGAGGCTGGGATGAAGGGTGTAAAGGAATAGTAAAGAAAGTATGTTTGAGATCCAGAACAGAATACTGGGTTGTGGAGGGAGGTATTGAGGATAGAGTATGTGGGTTTGGCACCACGGGGTGGGTAAGTAACGCAATTTGGTTGATAAGGTGTGGATCTTGTAAGGCTGTAAGGCTTGTCTGGTTTTAGGACAGGTAAAATGGGGGAATTCTAAGGGGAGTTTACAGGCTTTAAAAGGCCATGCTGTAGCAAGCAGGTGATAACAGGCTTTAATCCTTTTAAAGCGTGCTGCGGGATGGGATATTGGCGTTGAGTGGGGTAAGGGTGATTGGGTTTAATGAGATGGTAAGGGGTGCACGATCAGTCACCAAGGAGGGAGTAGAGGTATCCTATGCTTGTGGGTTAAGGTGGGGGAGTACAAGAGGAGGATGTGAAGGAGGCTTTGAACTGGGGGAAAAGGTGGCAATGAGGTGTGGCTGTAGCCTAGGAATAGTCAGGGAAGCAGATAATTTAGTTAAAATGTCTCGACCTAATAAGGGAGCTGGGCAGGTGGGGATAACTAAAAAGGAGTGCATAAAAGAATGTTGTCCAAGTTGGCACCAGAGTTGGGGAGTTTTAAGAAGTTTAGAAGCCTGACCATCAATACCCACAACAGTTATGGAGGCAAGGGAAACGGGCCCTTGAAAAGAAGGTAATGTGGATTGGGTAGCCTCCGTATTGATTAAGAAGGGGAAGGACTTAAGAGTTACTCAAAGCATCTGTGATGATCCAGGAGGCTTCCAAGGCGATGGGGCAGCGTCAGTCTTCAGCTGCTAAGCCGAGAAGATCTGGGAAGGAGTCAGTCAGCCTTGGGCCAGAGCTCCGGGGCTCTGAGAGTGGCTGCTGGGCGAGTTGGACAGTCCGATTTCCAGTGGGGTCCCGCTCAGATGGGACACGCTCAGATGGGACACGCTCAGATGGGACACGGCTTAGGAGGAATCCCGGGCTGCGGGCATTCCTTGGCCTAGTGGCCAGCTTTCCGGCACTTGTAGCAAGCTCCTGGGGGAGGAGGTTCTGGAGGAACCCGTGGCAGCTGCGGTTCAGGCATTCGGAATTGTGTGCTGGAGATGTGGCTGGGGTTTGTCTCACAGTGGAGGCAAGGAATTGCAACTCAGAAATAAGCTGCTACTTGGCTGCCTCTATTATTGTACATCTTGAAGGTAAGGTTCATTATGTCCTGTTGTGGGGTTTGAGGGCTGGAATTTAATTTGGGGGGTTTATTTAATGTCGGGAGCAGATTGGGTAATAAAATAAAATGCATATTGAGAATAAGACGGCCTTCTGACCTTTCAGGGTCTAGGGCTGAAAAGCATCTCAGGGTTGCTGCTAAACAGGTCACAAACTGGGCTAAGTTTTTCATATTTGATGAAAAAGAGCCTCAACACTAACTGATGTGGGAGAGGTCGGGTAAAGAAAAAGTAACATTAACCTTGACTAGGCCTTTAGCTCTAGCCACTTTTTAAGAGGAAATTTCTGGGCGGGTGGGGGAGGGCTAGTCGAGGAATGAAACTGTAAGCCAGACCAGGTGTGAGGAGGGGAGGTGGTAGAAGGATTATAGAGTGGGGGAGCAGAGACAGGAAAAAATGGCAAGGAGGGGAGAGGTCAGATGGGTCTGTAGAAAAGGAAGACTGGAAAGACTCAGCGACGCTTGGCGTTGGGACTGAGGGGACAGGCGGGAGGGAAAGAAGGAAGATTTGGGACGAGTTGCATTGGGAACAGAGACTAGGGAGGGACCGATGTGTAAAAGAATGCCTGGACGTCAGGCACCTCAGACCAGTGGCCCATTTTACGACAATTATTTAGATCTTGTAGGATGGAAAAATTGAAAGTGCCGTTTTCTGAGTATTTGGAACTACTGTTGAGTTTGTATTGGGGTTAAGCGCCATTGTAGAAGAAAATAAGGCATTTAGGTTTTAGATCAGGTGTGAGTTGAAGAGGTTTTAAGTTCTTGAGAACACAGGCTACGGAGAAGAAGAATGGAGGGTGGAAGGTTGCCCATGGTGAATGAAGGAGGGAAGCCCGGAGAAGAGAGAGTAGAGACACAGAAAGAGTTCGTGGGTTTTTGCCCTCCAGAAAAGCAAGAAAGGGGTCGGGGAGCAGAAATAAGGTATTGGGGCACAAAAATAGGAGGTTGGGTCACAAAAATAAGGTCAGGGAGCAAAAATAAGAGGTTGGGTCGCAAAAATAAGAGGTCGGCGTTCTTGCCCCTCCCCCAGAAAAGCAGAGAAGGGTTAGAGACAGGGAGAGAAGAGGTCGGGGTTCTTGCCCCTCCCCCAGAAAAGCAGAGCAGGGGTAGAGACAGGGAGGGTAGGGGTTGGGGTGCTTGCCCCTCCCCCAGAAAAGCGGGACTTGCCACTTAGGGTAAAGGACCAAGGCAGGCATCCCCGCAGTGTGGTCAGACACCCCTGAAACGTGGGTGAGTAATCAGAGGCGTCCCTGCAATGATTAAACACCAAGGGAAGGCTGCCTTCCCCAGTCCGTGACCGGCGCCGGCGTTTTGGGTTCCACGGATAAAACGTGTCTCCTTTGTCTCTACCAGAAAATGAAAGGAAATTAAGAGAAGGGAGAGACTGAAGGGTGGTGCCAAGACTGAAAGGAGAAAGAGGTCGAGGGATAGTGAGAGAGGTTGGAGAA
Organism: Macaca fascicularis; assembly: GCF_037993035.2. Taxonomy (NCBI): domain Eukaryota; kingdom Metazoa; phylum Chordata; class Mammalia; order Primates; family Cercopithecidae; genus Macaca; species Macaca fascicularis. The sequence goes on along the minus strand of NC_088391.1, from coordinate 5,131,925 downwards.
GAGAGTAAAAAGAGGCCGCTTACCCCATTTAAAATTGGTGAGATGTTCCTTGGGCTGGTGGGTTTGAGGACTAGAGGTCGTAGGTGGATCTTTCTCACGGAGCAAAGAGCAGGAGGACAGGGGATTGATCTCCCAAGGGAGGTCCCCTGATCCGAGTCACGGCACCAAAATGTCATGCGCGTCCATGTGGAGAGACCACCAAACAGGCTTTGGGTGAGCAACATGGCTGTTTATTTCACCTGGGTGCAGGTGGGCTGACTCCAAAGAGAGTCTGCGAAGGGAGATAAGGATCAGGCCGTTTTATAGGATTTGGGTAGGTAAAGGAAAATTACAGTCAAAGGGGGGTTGTTCTCTGGCGGGCAGGAGTGGGGGTCACAAGGTGCTCAGTGGGGGAGCTTTTTGAGCCAGGATGAGGCAGGAAAGGGAATTTCACAAGATAATATCATCCCTTAAGGCGAGGCAGGGCATTTGCACTTCTTTTGTGATTCTTCAGTTACTTCAGGCCATCTGGGCGTATTAAGTGCAAGTCACAGGGGATGTGATGGCTTGGCTTGGGCTCAAGGCCTGACATCCTCCCACACTCTTTTTCTTTTGAAGAGTTGGGGGTTTCACTCTGTTGCCCAGGTTGTAGTCTAGTGGTGTGATCATAACCTTAAACTCCTGGGCTCAAGTGATTCTCCTGCCTCAGCCTCCCAAGTAGCTAGGGCTATATGTGTATGCCATTATGCCTGGCTAATGTTCAAATATTGGCTCAAATGATCTGCTTCAGTCTCCCAAAGTTCTGGGATTACAGGTGTGAGCCACTGCACTTGACATGACCTCTCTGGATACAGTGGACACTTGCTACCATCAGACCAGCAATGAAAAGCTGTCAACTCTTTGTCATTCAGATCAGCTTTGATTAAAATAATTATTACCAGCCAGGACAGTGACTCTTGCCTGTAATTTTAGCACTTTCAGAGGCCAAGGTGGGAAGACTGCTTGACCCCAGGAGTTAGAGACCAACCTGGGCAACAGAGTGAGACCCTGTCTCCACAAAAATAAATAATTAAAAAGAATGATTTCCTAATAATTTGGGAATACCGTATTACTCTATCTTGCACAGCATTTGACATGACCCACAGAGCTAGGCTTTGGTAGTCAAGCGTTCACCAACAGTTAAATTCACGTTAAAGATGACACCTCCTGTTCATTGACTTTTTACTACGTGGAGGTTTTATACTACGTTTTCATATATTCTTTCTTTTCATGTAATCTTCTTGACAGTCCTATGAAGGTCTCATTATTATCCACCTCTGTTTTGTAGATGAGAAGACTGGTTTCAGAAAAGTTGAGTGCTGAAGACTACAAAGCTGTTTGTAAGTTATCAAGCTAGGATTTGATCCCAGGTCTGCCTGACTCCAAATCCTGGTCTCTTAACCATGACACAGGAGTGCTCGCTTGACTCCTGTGATGTCATAAAGAACTGTCAGAATGGGTCATCTGGCATGAAAACCCCTGTGCCGCAACTGTTGGTCTAATTTTTCTCTACAGCACCATCTGAAGATGCAACAAAGATAGGAACCACTGATAAGGCAGAACTTTTTCTTGTCTGGCAGAGTAGAAGCTGGAAGTTCCTCCCCACTAGCCTTTCCACCTTGTAAGGGATTTGGACCCTTCAAGCTTAGTGGGCAGTCTTGAGAATTACATGGGCTACAGGTGAAAACTTACATATCAGAACCTTAATTTAACAACCAGTTAAGACTTGAGTGTGGTAAAAGATTCATTTATTTATTCAGTCAACAAACCATGTGGCATTACATACTATATTAAAATAAAAACATAAGAATAAAATACAGGCACAAAGAAGGCTATTGTGACTATCCTTAAAGAAACACATTTAGGAAGAATGATGAGTCTTTTGGGTGCGCTTTCAAGCCAAAGAGCTATCCTAAATGAAAAGGAAGATCGGGGCCTTGTCTGGCATCTTAAGTAGTTGTGTGATCTTGGAAGTCTCCGGCTTTAGCTTCCTCACCCGCAATGAAAAAAAGAAAAATTGAAAAAAAGAAGCAAAACCAAAATCTTGATTTAGAGAAGTAGACTCTTTTTGAAGTAGAAAGCAAAACAAATTTTGAAGGGCCACATTTCTGTGAAATATTGTCTTTAACTCGCGGTCTTTGTTTCAGTTGTAACGGTTATAAATGGCACTTCATTTGATTTTTTTTTTTTTTTTTTGATTTCTTTAAACATTTTACTGGGCCCTGCTGTTTAATCAGACACAGAAGCCAGGTATGTAGAACTGCGGTAACTCACCGTGCTGTAACTTCCTAGATGAAAGGGCCGTGGCAGTTAAAACAAAACAAATTTCTTTAATTCTGCACTGTCAGTATTCAAACTAGTTTCCGAATCTAAGGGACACACTCTGCCAAAGCACCGATCAGCCATTTGAGGAGCGATGAGCTATGCCTATTTTGGAGTGAATTCTTACGGGGTTATCTTCGTCTTACGAAATGGTGTAGTGACTGCCCCTTTTCTCCTTTACTAAGTCACACTCAGCCAAAGTGGAAAACAAAGAAAAAAACCAAACCAAAAAAAACGACAAAATAGACCATACGCAAATAGAAAAAAACAAAACAAAACCCCAAAACACCTCCTAAAGCGTCGGGCTCTAGGTTAGTGTTGAGCCTCTATGCTCCCTGCTTTGCTGGGAACAGGCAGATCCATCGCTCCCTTAGGCGCTCCCTTTAGTTTTCTAAGCGTCGGCGCCCGGAGCGACGTCCACCACGGAAGGTGTTTCCCGGAAACGGTTTTCCGTCCCGCCGCACCGCCCGCCTACGCCACCACTGGCCCGCTGCTAGTCGGAAGCCGGCAAGCCGTCCGTCCCCCGCCGGGCAACGCCCATCGCTGTGGCGTCACTGGGAGTTGTAGTTTCCCTGGGCTCAGCGGTGCCTGCGCTTTAGCCCAGAGACGCGGGTGAGAACCTCGCTTCCCACAGGCCCTCGGCACGGGGGCGGGGCTCCGACGGAGGCGGTGATTGTGGCGGCTGATTTGTAAATGCTGCGGAGATTCAGGCGTCGGTTCCTGCTACTGAGCGGCCCGGCCTTCACGGAGCGGTAATTTGTGGGCCAAAGGAGCGGAGGAGCTCTTTGTCCGTGGCCCCGCGCCGGGGAGGGACGGCGGTGGGCTGGCAGGGCTCCGCTCGGCCCTCGGGTTTGGCTCGGCGGGGCGTGGAGGGAGCGGGGCGTTGGGGCGCACTGTGGTTCACGGCAGTTCAGTGGCTTCGCCCGTTTGCGCTGCTTTGTTCGCAGAGCGGGGGAAGCCGACCTCTCTGGGGTGTCTGTCTGTCTGTCCTGGCTGTGGCGGGACTTGCGTTCCTGTGGGCAGCGCGGCCGCCGCAGTCCCGTGGAGCAGGGCGGTGAAGTAGCGTTGCTGGCTGTCCTCAGGGCCGGTCTGGCCCGGCTTTGTCAAGGGCTTTTCTCTTGAAGCTTCGTGTGGATTCGTGGCTTTCGAGGACGTGTTGTATTTTAGGGGACTGCTAAATCGCTTCCCAAACGAACTAGCCAACTTTTTACGGTCTAAGAGTGGCTTTGAATTTGCTGTTTGTATCCACTCTCCTCCCTCACCGTGCAAAGATTTTTTTTTTTTTTTTTTTTTTGCTTTAAAGAATGTTTACATAGCGCTCTCTGGAGGTTTCAAGGCTGTCAATTTGTTATGTTTTTAAAAAGTTTTATTTAGGTATAATTGCTATACAACAAAAATGGCACATGTTTAAATGCATTCGATTTAATGAGTTTGACATACATGTGCACCCGTGTCCTTTAGATTTTGGTATCTGTGAAGTCTGAATCCACATACTAATCCTATCTCGGCATATTATCAATGCTTCGTTTACCGAGACCTCACTATCAGTAATAGCAGGTTCTGGTTAAACTGTTTTTATACTTCATGCTGACATTAAATATGTTTTTAAGATCACGGTCATGAAATTGAAGTGGAGGTATAGAGGGTGTTTTTGGTCGGAGTTGGAGGGGGAGATGCAGATGTCTGGGTGCTGCATCTCAAGACTCCTTGCACTTGTCAGTCTAGTAGGGAATTTTTCTAGTTTTCCGTATTATGAAATGACCTTGTAGTCTGTCTCTTCTGAATTTGGCTTTCAAAAGATTATCTGCTAAGTCATTGAAATTAAGCAAAGTTACGTGGTTGATTTTGAGGAAAAAAAAAGTCATTTTTTTTTAGATTGGTGTCCTACTGAAAAACAATCAATTTGCTTAGAAAAAGTTTTTACAAATTATTCAGGAATAACAGATATCCAGTAAAGTGCGCTAATCTTAAGTGTACAGCCCAAATGTATCCACCCCCTGTATTAACCTTCCCAGTTGTTGAAGTCAAAATAAAAATTTGGAGATGAATCTCTAAATTTGCCAATTTATTTGGGAAGAAAGAATGGCAGTTCCAGGCGTACAGACCAGGTGGCCTTCTGTATGTCCAAAGAGCAAAGAGAAAGCTGGAGGTTTTATAAAAAAAGAGAATTGTTGTATGTGTCGCTCTTTGAGAAAGTTCATTGGTTCTCCTAAGGTTCTGGGGAGGCAGCAGGTCCTACGGAGTGGGCCATGGTGACGGGCAAAATTAATCCTAGAATTGCAACAAGCTACCCCAGCATCTGTGGATCAGACTGGTCTCAGGTTACCACCGGCAGTTTCAGCATACCGACTGGCAGAGAATTCCATTCTAGGAGCAAACTTATGTGTCCTGAGTGCCTTTCCCTCTTCCCTTCTTGATTGTTTAGTTGGATATGACAAGAGTGACCCAATTCGTATGATCAGCTTTCACACAGTCAGAACAGCCTCCATTTTCCTGGATAACGGGCAGTATGCCCTTTATAACTATGGGTATATTTTGCCTGTTCTTCAGCTTCATATCTATGGAAACACGGGCCAGGCGCGGTGGCTCATGCCTGTAATCCCAGCAAATTGGGAGGCCGAGCTCGGTGGATCACTTGAGGTCAGGAGTTTGAGAACCACCTAACATGGTAAAACCCCATCTCTACCAAAAAATTATATATATATATAAAGTTATATATATATATATATAAAGTTATATATATATATATAACTTTATATATATATATAAAATAGCATATATATATATAGCCAGGTATGGTGGTGCACGCCTGTAGTCCCAGCTACTCTGGAGGCTGAAGCGGGTGAATCGCTTGAACCCGGGAGGCTGAGGTTGCAGTGAGCCAAGATCACACTACTGCACTCCAACCTGGGCGACAGAGTGAGACTCCATCTCAAAAAAAAAAAAGGAAACATATACATTTGTCTGATGTTTACACATCATTATTTTTGTTACTGGCTGTGGCAGCAATTTTTGTTTTTGTTTTTATAAATGCCTGAATAGCTGTGGTTCTCAAAGTGTGATACGGTGAAAAAATGTACATCACATTGGCATTTTTGTTTTTGGTTATTAAATGGTTGGCAGGCAATCATCTTGTTCCAAGAAAATCTTCAGTTGCAATTAATAGTACATAAGCCTTTATACAACTCTTCTACAACTCAACCAGGGAGCAGTGGCAAAAACACAGCATCATTACGTTCACTGTCTGCTGTTTCTTTTAACAGTTCTCTAAACTGGCAGTTGATAGCATTTGTACATACTGAACAATTTTAACAATTATATTTATGATACTATTCATGGATGATGCTTCAGAAAACCGAACACAAGAATTTTCAATGTGTGTTATACAGGGGAATGAATCAGTGAGGGAAATAGCAGTCTCTTGTTGTAAAATCCCATTACATTCAGATTTTTTGCCTTATAAAATGACACCATCTGTCATGATAGAAACTGATTTTTAGGCTGGGCACAGTGACTCACACCTGTAATACCAGCAGTTTGGGAGGCCGAAGCAGGAGGACGGCTTGAGCCTAGGAGTTCAAGATCAGCCTGGGCAACGTAGGGGCACCCCGTTACTACAAAAAAAAAAATTAGCTGGGCATGGTGACACACACCGGTAGTCCCAGCTGCTCTGGAGGCTGAGATGGAAGAATCACCTAAGCACGGGAGGTTGAAGCTGCAGTGAGCCGTGATTGTGCCACTGCACTTCAGCCTGGGCAACATTGTGAGACCCTGTCTCAGGGAAAAAAAAAAACAAAAAACTAATGTTTTCATATCTAGCTGAAATTCTTCTGTCAGACATAAAATACTGGGGCGCAGGGGCTCACGCCTGTAATCCCAGCAGTTTGGGAAGCCAAGGTGGGAGAATGGCTTGAGCCCGGGAGTTCGAGACCAGCATGGGCAACATATGGGGACCACTCTTTACAAAAAATTAGATTAACTGGGTGTGGTGGCATATGCCTGTTGGTCCCAGCTACTCCGGAGGCTTGAGGTGGGAGGATCACTGGGGCCTGGGTGGTACAGGCTGCACTGAGCCGTGATCATGCCACTGCACTCCAGCTTAGGTGACAGAGACCCCATCTCAAAAAAAAAAAAAAGTTAAAAAACATCCATGCCACAGGTTCAGTTTTAAGGCTTTGAATTGATATCTCTTTGTAAATTCGGGTAATCTTTGAGATAAAACACACCTAAATTGGTGATTGGTCAGTCTCTCATTGCATTACACAGATAAAGCTAAAGGCAAGTGCTTGTAATTTTTTACAGCTTTGAACCTGGATACTAGTAGAAGGGTCTGTGGACAATTGGTTGGTCACTTAGTTGAAAATTTTTCACTTTTTGGAAAACATCTATAACCTTTTAATTAAAATATCTTTTTAAATCGCACAATAGTCTAACAATTTCCTCAACTCAGATAACCTGTTTACCTTCTCTTCATCTGAAAATAATTTTCTTTTTTCTTTTCATTTCTCTTTCCTCAGCCTCTTTCTTTCCAGGCTTTTTTATAACTGGCCAAAGCTAAAGCTCAGATTCTGTTCCAAATCATAAAACATTTTTTTGTTGGATATTTAGTCCTGATACAGGTGACTAATTACAGTTGACTCTCGAACAACGTGAGTTTCAACTTTGTGGGTTCGCTTATGCCTGGATTTTCTTCCACTTCTGTCACCCTTGAGACAGCGAAACCAGCCCTTTCTCCTCCTCGTCCTAGTCCAATGTGAGGGCTAGTGACACGAAGACCTTTACTATTAAGTGGAAGCGGATCATCATGAAGGTCTCCCTGCGTATCTTTTATATGTTTATGTTTTTTAGACACAAAGTATGAAGTCAACACCTTTATGATGATTCATTTCCACTTAACCAATAAATATGTATTTTTTATTATTTTCTTATCATTTTTTCTCCAGCTTACACTATTGTAAAAATACTGTATATAATATACATAACATACAAAATATGTTTTACCTGTTGTCGATAAGGCCTCCAGTCAACAGTAGGCTGTTGGCGGTTAAGTTTTGGAGAAGTCAGAGTTACACTTAGAACTCCCCACGCAACTGAAAATCTAAGTGTACCTTTGTTTTAAATTTTAAAAATTGTTCATACTTATTTTTCAAACTAGAAAAATAATTATGCTGTAATTAAAATACTAAATATTTCAACTTAATTACTGCTATGACTTGAATGTCTGCCCCAAAACTCATGTTGGAATGTTAATTCCCAGTGCAACAGTGTTGAGAGGTGGGAAATGTAAAAGGTGATTAGGTCATGAGGGCTCTACCGTAATGAGTGGATTAATGCTGTTATCTCAGAAGTAGGTTACTGATTTCAGGGGTAGCTTTGTTATAAAAGACAGCCTCTCCCTCACAGGCTGTTTTTTTGCCTCTCTACTCTTCCCCCATGGGGATAACCCTTGCCAGTTGCCAATGCCATGCTCTTGTTCTTCGCAGCCCCAGAACTGTGAGAAATAAATTTCTTTATTACCTAGTCTCTTCTCTGGTATTCTGTTACAGCAGCAGACAATGGACCAAGATAATTACCAATTACAATTTAAACAGATCACCGTAACTTGCACTGTTTTCAGAAACTATTCAAATAAACACTTAACAGTGTTATGGCCGTGTGTTGAAAACAAATTATTCAAACAGAATCAGTCCATTGACACTGATGAGATTGCAGACATGTTTCTTTGCAATCTGGGGGGGTAATGCACACTGACACGGGCTTCAGGACAGCAGCATCTTATACCATGCAGTGGTTAAAGTGAAATGTAGTCCTACCAAGAGAATAAAGTGTTTAAGAGAAAAATATTTTGTACTTCACTTTTAAATTTAATTAACTTTAATTAAAATGGAAAATTCAGTTCTTCGGTCACATTAGCCACATTTCAAATGCTCAGTAGCCACGTGACTAACTGTACTAGATGCATAGGTCCATGTAATTGTATTTTTTTGTCTTTATTTCTTATAATACGCACTGCTGTGCACTTTGTAACTAGCAACGTATCTTGGATATATTCATTACTTCTGTATCAGTGAAGAGCTTACTTGTTCTTTTTAACAGTTGTGTAATATGATTACCATGATTATTTGATCTCCTGTTAATGGACATTTACTTTCAGTTTATTGCAAATGTGAGTTTATGCCAGTATAACTGTGGGACAAAATGCCTAGATGTGAAGTTGCTGAGTCAAAGTTCCTCTGAATTTACAGTTGGCTAGATATTGTCGTATTGTTCTTCAAAATGTTGTCCCAGTTCATTCGCTCAGTGAATCCTCAGCGTTTCTTCAAGTTAAATGATAAGAAACAAACAAAAGCCAAAAAGAGTTTCTGTTTCTCATACTGGTATTACCAGTTTTCAGTCTTTGCCCACCGAGGGCAAGAAAAAATGGTAATGTCGTTACTGTTTTCATTTCCATGTCTTCAGTGGAGTGACAATGTGCCATTTTAATGTTTCAGCATCGGTATTTTTCTGTTTATACTTTTCATATGTTTCTGTTTTTTAGACACCAAGTATGAAATGACATACATGTTTGTTTGCCTCCACATTGCCCTTTTTATAAAGTCTAGAATTGTGTCTGGAAAGTAGTGTGAGATGTCATTCCACTTTGGGACTAGACTCTTCCCATCTTCTCCAGAACATGACTGTAGCAATTCTCCCCTTTCTCCATCTTCATCAGCCTACGAACATGCTTTTATTTCTCCTATGTATTTCCTTCTTTTTATAACAGAACTCCTGGTGTTAGCTGTCTACTGTCTTCAATTTCTTATTCTGTCATGCATCCTCTCCACTCAAGCTTTTGCTCTCCCTGTCCCCAACTGCTCTCACTGAAGTTCTCATGACCTTTGCTTTGCCAAATTCCGAGTTCAGTTCTCAGTTCTCCTTACCCTTCATCTGTGCACAGCATTTAGCATAGCTCTTTCCTTCTCAAAACACTTTCATCACTTAGCCTCAAGCACGCTACACTTTTTGCTTATCTGTTTTTTTGTTTTGTTTTGTTTTGTTTTGAGATGGAGTCTTGCACTTGTCACCCAGGCTGGAGTGCAATAGCGCAATCTCGGCTTATTGCAACCTCTGCCTCCTCGGTTCAAGCAATTCTCCTGTCTCAGCCACCTGAGTAGCTGGGATTAGAGGCTCCCGTCACCACACCTAGCTAATTTTTTGTATTTTTAGTAGAGATGGGGTTTCACCATGTTGGCCAGGCTAGTCTCGAACTCCTGACCTTAGGTAATCCACCAACCTCAGCTTCCCAAAGTGCTGGGATTACAGGCGTGAACCACTGCACCTGGCCGCCTCCTCTCTTTTTGACTACCCCCAATCCCTCAGTGATCTCATCCAGTGTCAAGGCTTTAAATACCATCTTTATGCTGAGGATGTCCAAATCTATGCTTCACAGTCTTGGCCTCTTTGATGAGTTGCATTCTGGTGCATCCAGCTGCTGCTGACATGGTGTCTCTACTTGCATGTCTCATAGGCATCTTAAAATGTCCTAAATTCAACTCTTGGTCTCTGATTCCCCCAAACCTGTTTCGTCCTCCATCTTCCCCCTTTCAGTAAATGGCAAATCTGTTCTTCAGGTGCTCAGCCAGGAAATGTTAGGAAATGAGGGAGAAGATGGCATTGATCTCTGGAGGTTGGTAGACAATAAAGGAGGGGTAGTAGATTGTGTAGTTTGGTCATATGAGAGTCAGAATTGCTTGTTAATTTATTATTTCTTTATTGTTTTTTGAGATAGGGTCTCACTCTGTTGCCTAGGCTGGAGTGCAGTGGTGTGACCTTGGTTCACTGCAGCCTTTGCCTCCCAGGTTCATGCGATTCTCCCACCTCAGCCTCCTGAGTAGCTGGGATTACAGGCATGCACCCTGACACCCGGCTAATTTTTTTGTATTTTTGTTAGAAACGGGGTTTCACCATGTTGGCCAGGCTGGTCTCAAACTCCTAACTTCACGTGATTCGGTTGCCTTGGCCTCCCAAAATGCTGGGATTACAGGCGTGAGCCACCGCGCCCAGCCTATTTATTTTTTGAGATAAGGTTTTGCTCTCTTGCCCAGGTTGGAGTGCTGCTTACAGCAGCCTCGATCTCCTAGGCTCAGGCGATCCTGCCACCTCAGAACTCCCAAGTAAAATTGCTTTTTATGGTCTAGAAAAGGAGTGTAGTCTGGAAGGAGAAGAGGAATAAGAATATATGTTTTGTCTCAAGGCTCAGTGGTACTGGAGTATGGACTCCATAGAAACAGCTGTTCTCAGGAAGGTGAGGGAGTGCTCAGACAAGAGGTTGAGGATAATGAGGATTTTGCTGATGATGGACTGTGGGTGTTTGGGGCTCGGATGTTTGGGAGATGGAGCAGAGTGAGGTGTGGGGATTAGTGTGTAAGAAGTGAAGCCTGGCTCTGGGTCGCAGGGCTTCCAGTGGTGAGTGATGTAATAGGTTTAAATAGGTAGATAATGGTGATGGGGGTTTCTGGAGGAATAGGGTATCAGCGGGAATGTCCTGCAGGTGAAGGTTAGGAAGGCTGGGGGGCGGGGTCTTATCCTGCCCCTGATAGCTGCACAACTTGCACCTTCTCCTTCCCTTGGTCCCTAATTTTCCCTTCTAAATGAGGACCCTGTCCACCCTGTCTAAACTTACAACCTCCTTTTCCCACATGGCTTTTATTTTTCCCCTTTGCACTTATTTCTGTTTAACATACTGTATAGTGTGTGTGTGTGTGTGTGAGTGTGTGTGTGTCTTCCCCACTAGACTTTGATTTATGAACTGCTGTGTACCCAGGGCCAAAAACAGTATCTGGCACAGAATAAGAACCCAGTAAATGTTAGCTGAGTAAAATCAGACACACACAGAGGCAAGGCTTGTCTTCTCTGATGTCCTGGTTAAGTATATCTATCACATGGTGACAAAGTTACACTAGCAATTTGGTTAATTTTAAAGTCTGATAACTCATACAGAGTTCTAGCATGAGCCAATGTAATTTTTATTGGCTCATGCCATAAGAATTACATTTCTCCTACCTGGCAGACATGGTGCTTGGCAGTAGTGAATATATAGATACCTTCAAGGAACTTCACGGATTGGTAATGAAGGTGAAAGCAAAACACCACTAATGAGATGAGTGCTAGAAGAGTGACGTCACTATTTTACCTCTAGGAATACAGATGAGGGGCTATCTGGTGGGTGAGGTGTTAGTAGGGAGATGAGAGAGGAAGGGACAGGTGTAACACTGCCAGGTAAAGCCACAGGTGCTGGTGGTAACTTTTGTTCTAGAACTAGGGAGAAAACAGGTTCACCAGTTGGGCAAAGAAACAATGTTAAACAAGGGCCAGAAGCAAGAAAGTGCTTATTGTGGGTAATATCTGATAGCGGCTTTTTTTTTTTTTTTTCTTAAGTGAATAACTTAAGGTATTTTATCTTCCATAGTTTAGTTCAACTAATCTAGCACTTGTATAAAATCATTAGTAATTGAATGTTTAGGTCAAAAAGGATCTTAGGTTTTTGATCTACTCAATTTGGTTATTTTTAAGACTTAAAAAAAAAAATGTAGCTCAATGCCCGGTTGCTTCGCTAGTTCAGGTATTTTGTATATGAAATATTGAGGACATTTTTATGCTGGGTTGAGATTTGGGCTTATTTTGAGTAGGACATCTAATGGCTTTACCTAATACATTTTGTTGGCTATCTTTGTCTACAGGTATTGGAAATCAGTAGCTCTTCTAGCCTTTGCATTGTTTAAATAGTGTCATTGGACTAAGATGTTCCTGATGCCAACCTCTTCAGAGTTAAACAGTGGGCAGAACTTCCTAACCCAGTGGATGACCAATCCTTCTCGGGCTGGGGTCATATTAAATCGTGGATTTCCTGTTTTGGAAGCAGACAAAGAGAAGCAAGCAGCTGTGGACACTTCTACCAGCTTTCCTGTTAAAGGCACACATTGTTCTGATAGCTTCAGCTTTATAAATGAAGAAGATTCACTTCATGAAGAACAGAAGTTGGAGTCAAACAGCCCTTACAAACCACAGTCAGATAAATCTGAAACCCATACAGGCTTTCCTCGCATTACAAAGGGACCACAGATAGTGGCATGTCACGATGCTCCTGGACACCAGGAAGAGAACAAAAATGACTTCATCCCAGATCTTGCGAGTGAATTCAAAGAAGGGGCTTATAAAGACCCACTTTTTAAAAAACTTGAACAGGTACAATAGGGTTTGGGCTACTGTGGGTTTATGTCATTGCAGGTTTCTGTTTATGTAATAAAGTCATCTGTTCCAGGTCTTCTTGTTTTTCCCCTTCACTCCGAAATCCTCAGAATACCAGATTTGGCCCTTTGTCTAATGTGAAACATTAAAGTGTGTTTCATATGTAAAATATAATTATAGCACTTACGATAACTTTAAGTTGTTACCTCATTTGGCAAAAAGTAAGAAATGGTTGTTCAAGTATTGGGGAAAAAAACAGTACATCATTGGGATGATCTACTGAAGCCCATCCTATTTTAACAATCAAAGGATTTATATGACTGTTTCGGTCTCTTAGTTGAGATAGTTGATGTGATTTCCTTCGTAAGGATTTGAGTTTTAGATTTTTGGTGGCTGATTTAGTTACCTAGGGATCCCTGTCTAAAGCTTCTTACCAGGAAAGATGGGAGGAGGGAGATGGGAGGAATTAAGGGAACAAGGCGTCCACGAAGAAATGTAAAGTTGATTTAATAAAATTAATTTTGTATGAAAAAAGCTGAAAGAAGTTCAACAGAAGAAGCAGGAGCAATTGAAGAGGCAACAGTTGGAGCAACTCCAGAGACTCATGGAAGCACGAGAGAAGCTGCTCGCCGTGGCGTCTGGGCAGTGCGCACTTCCAGGTATGCTTTGCCTGCACGGAGCCTCCGTACAGCGCACTTTTCCGACCTGTGGTTGTTTGACAGGTTATTTCTATTGTTCCTGTATCACGTGTTGTAAACTCCAGTTTCTTCAAGGGCCAAGCAGATAAATGTGAAATGGTAGAGTTGTAATATAACTGGAACAAGAAGGAGCTGCGGCATTCTGGTGTGTGCCTGCCCTGCTTTCAGGCATTCATGATTATTCATTAAAAAAAAAAAAAAAAAAATGAGCTGGGTGTGGTGGTCCATGCCTGCAGTCCTAGCTACTCTGGAGACTGAGGTGGGAGGATTGCTTAAGCCCAGGAATTTGAGGCTGCAGCAGTGAGCTATAATGGCACCACTGCATTCCAGTTGGGCAACAGAGTGAGACCCTGCCCCCCCAAAAACGGTCCAATGTAAGAAAAGTCAGATTTGGTCTAGAGCTACTACTGGTATCCAACCCCTGCCTGATGAATGAAAGCTGTTGGGTGTCGTAAAGGTAAACATACGTAGAAGCCACTCTGTTCACCTGAAGAACCACACCAAAGATATTTTCTGGGGTAGAGATGACAGTATCCCGTTGTGTGACCTGTCAGTTAACGGAAAGCATCATGTGCCAATCAGGAAAGAAAACTGGAAATGTGACCTGGAGCAGTGGTTTGAAAGTGTCTTGACCACACTCTGTAGTGGTAAAAATGTTTAAAACCATGACTCATAATGACAGCAATTTCATGTCATCAGTCCTTATTGGTGTTCCTGGCAGGTAGTGAGGACATTTTCTATCTTGTTTATTCTAATTCTACATCATTTTTAAAAATGCTACATCTGATGACAGAATTATAGATTGTGTCCCACAGTTTGAAAAAAACTGAGGTTGGAGCCATGTGTTTGCTTTGCTTCTTGGTGCTACTTTTAAGAAATACACTTTACTGACCCAGGAAAGCACCTGTTCTGCTCAGAGATTGTGCTGGGCATTGAGAATACAAGAAAAAGAAGACTTGGCAAGTGAGTGAGGCTGGGTGCAGGGGTAGGGTGGGGCTTGGTTGTGAGAATTGTAGCACATGAACAATGGTTTAGGGAATTTGGATGTTTACCTCAGAGAATATAGAAAACATTGCCTTAAAATAGTTGAATGGCTTAGGGTTTCTTTATGGAATACATACAAAGAATAATCAACATCACGTAAATAACAGCTATGATACTTTTAAAGGTAGAACCAGCACTATGACAGAATGACAGGAAAGCTGATTCAAAGTTACTTATGTAAGAACTAGCCTCATTCAGTCACGGAGCATTTTGCTTTGGGGCAGTGGTTTTCAAATATTTTGGTCTCGGGACCCCTTAGGATTCTTAAATGTTTGAGAGCCCCAAATAACTTTTGTTATATGGGCTGTATTTATCAATAACTTTTACTGTATTAGAGATTAAAACAGGCTAGACATGGTGGCTCACGCCTGTAATCCCAGCACTTTGGGAGGCCAAGGTCAGCGGATCACCTGAGGTCTGGAGTTCAAGACCAGCCTGGCCAACATGGTGAAACCCCCTCTGTATTAAAAATATAAAAAATTAGCTGTGCGTGGTAGCACACGCCTGTAATCCCAGCTACTCAGAAGGCTGAGGCACGAGAATCACTTGAACCCAAGAGGTGGAGGTTGCAGTGACCTGAGGTTGCAGTGAGCTGAGATCGCACCACTGCACTTCAGCCTGGGTGACAGAGCGAGACTGTCTCAATCAATCAATGGTTTTGTTAATCACCATTTCCTAATAAAGGGAAAAGATACTTTTATCACTGCGGAGAAGCCTTTGTGGGTGGGGTCACTACTGGGGAGAAAAGAAAATGTTGAAGGAAGTCATCAGCTTTGTTGCTTTTCTTAATTGCAAGGTTTGAGTGTACTGCCTGATGATCAGAGCCAGAAGCACAGATCTCCAGGAAATGCCACCACTGGAGAGAGCGCCACACGCTGCTTCCCATCGTATGTCTACCCAGACCCAACCCAGGAAGAAACATGCGCTTCCAACATTTTATCCCATGAGCAAAGTAACTTCTGTAGAACTGCTCGTGGAGATTTTGTCTTAACTTCAAAACGTGCTTCTCCTAATTTATTTTCTGAGGCACAGTGTCAAGAAGCACCTGTGGAAAAAAGTAATTTAAAAGAAGAAAACCGTAACCATCCTACAGGTGAGCTACTTGTGTTTCCCTCTTCTGTACTTACAGTGTTACTAACTTGTCCTAAGATCAAGCCTTTCCGTGGTTTTTCTTTAAAAATTACTTTTTCAAAGATGGAGTCTTGGCCGTGTTGCTCAGGCTGGACTCAGACTCCTAAGCACAAGTAATCCTCCCCGATCAGCCCCTGAGGTAGCTGGGACTATAGGCACATGCTACCCTGATAGCTCTGTGTGGTTATTTTTTTCTTGTCCCCTGTGGCGTGTTTTTTTTTTTTTTTTTGATTCAGAGTCTCGCTGTGTCACCCAGGCTGGAGTGCAGTGGCACAATCTCGGCTCACTGCAACCTCTGCCTCTAGGGTTCAAGTGATTCTCGTGTCTCAGCCTCCCAAGTAGCTGGGATTACAAGTATGCACCACCACGCCCAGATAATTTTGTGTGTTTTTAGTAGAGATGGGGTTTCACCGTGTTGGCCAGGCTAGTCTCAAACTCCTGGCCTCAAGTGATCTGCCTGCCTTGGCCTCCCAAAGTGCTGGGATTACAGATCTGAGCTACTGCACCCAGCCTTCATGCCTTGTTCCTAATTTAGAGTTAATTCATCGGTGTGGAAAGCTCACATATGTTTTTCTTTTTTACACAACATGCTTCCCTAGCCTTTTGTTTTGGAAAATTTCAAACATCTAAAAAAGTTGAAAGACCACTGCAGTGATTACTGATATACCCACCACCTGGATACAGCGGTTAATATTTTGCTGTATTTACTCTATCAATGTATGTATGTGTGTGTATATATCTTCTATATGTATATCCTTATCTTTACCTCTATTTGTGTATAATTTGCTGAACCATTTCAGTGAAAATAATATGCAGGTATCTTGTTACTTCATTCCAAATATTTCAGTATGCATCAAGTAAAAATTAGGACATCTGTTTAACCACAGTGCTATTACTATATCTAAAGAAATTAATGATAATTCCTTAATATTTAAGTTCGTTTTGGAATTCCCACAGTTATCCCAAAATGCCTTTTAAAGGTGCTTTTTTTTAAAGGATCCAATCAGATTCATGCATATCCAGTCAAGTTCATGTATTATGCTTGATTCTTATAACTCTTTAGTCTTTTTTTTTTTTTTTTTTTTTGAGACGGAGTTTCGCTCTGTCGCCCAGGCTGGAGTGCAGTGGCGCGGATCTCAGCTCACTGCAAGCTCCACCTCCTGGGTTTACGCCATTCTCCTGCCTCAGCCTCCCGAGTAGCTGGGACTACAGACACCCACCACCTCGTCCGGCTAGTTTTTTGTATTTTTTAGTAGAGACGGGGTTTCACTGTGTTAGCCAGGATGGTCTCGATCTTCTGACCTCGTGATCCGCCCGTCCCGGCCTCCCGAAGTGCTGGGATTACAGGCTTGAGCCACCGCGCCTGGCCTAGTCTTTTTAATCTCTAGAAAAGCCCACACTTTTTTTCCTCGTGACATTAACCTTTTGAAGAATGTCAAGTGTCTTTATTTTATTTTTGAGACAAGGTCTTGCTGTGTCACCTCGGTTGGAGTACAGTGGCACCATCTTGGCTTATTGCAACCTCTGCTTGCTCTCAGCCTCCCAAGTAGCTGGGATTACAGGCATGTGCCACCACACCTGGCTAATTTTTTTTTTTTTTTTTTTTGGTAGAGGTGGGGTTTTGCTGTGTTGACCAGGCTGGTCTCAAATTCCTGGCCTCAAGCTATTCTCCCGCCTTGGCCAAAGTGCTAGGATTACAGGTGTGATCCACCACACCCGACCTCAGGTGTCTTAATTGCAGTTTTGTAGTTTCTTGTAATTATATTAAAGAATTCCTTGAGTGTTGTAAAATCTTTGACATACATCACTTTTAATTAAAAATTTTTTTAGCATAGTAACTTGTAAAATTTTCATGTTTTAAGACATTAATATGCTTTTCTTGAGCTAAATTGTTCCTAATTTTTATCTCAGGAGAAAGTATTTTATGTTGGGAGAAAATGACAGAACAAATTCAGGAAGCTAATGTTAAGAACTTAAAAAAACATGATGATTCCTCAGAAGTGGCTAATATTGAAGAAAGGTATTGTTCATGTGGAAAGTGAGAAATGTGACTATTTAGTAAACAGCCTTTGTTATTGAACACTTGTTTGAAAGATCTGTACTTTTCTTGTTTCTGCTTGATGATGCTTTAAAGTATCAGGTTAAATATACAACCTCTTATGTACTGTCAACAGCAAAGGAGGTTGGGAGATATGTCAGTTAAAGCTGCTTTGACATTGTGTTGTCAAAGCTTTTTCACTTAAGAGAAACATCTGGATAAAATCAATTTCTCTCAAATAGTTAAATCCTATTTTTGGAGAAGGGAAAAATTAAGTATTGGCATCTCCCATTTGGTGTCACTTATTAATTATAATTGCATAATCAGTTACAGAATTTTAAAATATGGCAAAGATAAAGTATTTTATCATTTAACTAAGTTATTTAAAAAATTTATTTCAACATTTTTGAATATAATGATATGGACAAAATGACTTTTCTGATTATTACTTCACTCACATTAAGGGCCTTTCTTAATTAAAAAAATGCATGTTTAGTGATCTATTTTTGAAATACATTTTAAAGTTATTTGCTGAATGTGTTACTCCATGTGTTAATCTGTAGTCGATAGATGGACTTCAGAAGGGTTCTTAGGACTCCAGAGTCTTGTGAAGAGTGTTGTGTGTTTCTGTATTTTAAGGGGTGGAGAGGGATTGTGGCTTTTGTTAGCTTCTCAAAGGGAGGCGCTGATTTTGGGAAAAGTTAGTTCTCCGTGTTGTCAAGGTTTTCTATACCAGGGACACTAAGTGTAAAATATTCACACATTATGATTTGCATGTTAAATAACTTTGTGTTTCTAACTAGGCCCATTAAAGCTGCTATTAGAGAAAGGAAACAGACCTTTGAAGACTACTTAGAAGAACAAATTCGATTGGAAGAGCAAGAACTGAAGCAAAAACAGCTGAGGGTGAGCAATTGTGCTCTTCTGATTAAATCGTTCTAAGGCTTTAGAGATTTATCTATAATTTGCCTTAAAAATAACTTTGAGATGACTTGGATATACAAAAATTAATTCAAATATTATTATTTTATATTTTAGGAAGCAGAAGGACCACTGCCAATCAAAGCAAAACCAAAAAAACCATTTTTAAAACGAGGAGAAGGTTTAGCCAGATTTACTAATGCTAAATCTAAGTTTCAAAAAGGGAAAGAAAGTAAACTAGTGACTAACCAGAGCACTTCCGAGGACCAGCCACTATTTAAAATGGATAGACAGCAACTCCAGCGGAAAACCGCTCTCATAAATAAGGAGCCGTGTGCAGACAACCCTGCCCTTAAAAAGGAGAGTAAAGCTGGAACCAAGAGTGGTTCTGTCGCCCTCAGTCAGAAGCCGAAAGTGCTGAAGTGTAGTGACAGGAAAAGTCTTTCTCCATCAGGACTGAAAATACACACAGGGAAGAAATGCGATGGGCAATGTAGAGACCAGATCAAATTTGATAAAAGAGTCGCATCTAATAATAAAGAAAATGTGCCTGAGAGTCGAAAACCTTGCGATACTGGCTGCACAGGGTGGAATAAGACACCAGGTAAAGACGGACCTCCTCTTTCAGCGGGGCCGGCCAGCCGCCTGGCTTCCAAGAGCCCCATGAGGGAGACCATGAAAGAGTCTGAATCTTCTCTTGATGTTTCTCTTCAGAAAACGTTAGAGACTTGGGAACGAGAAAAGGAAAAGGAAAATTTGGAATTAGATGAATTTTTGTTTTTAGAACAAGCTGCTGATGAAATATCATTTTCTAGTAATTCCTCATTTGTACTGAAAATCTTAGAAAGGGATCAACAGATCTGCAAAGGTCACCGGATGTCTTCCACCCCTGTCAAAGCTGCGCCACAGAAGACAAATCCGGCAGATCCCGTTAGTCAGTGTAGCCGCGGTGAGGGTTTGGACCACACTGCACGTGAGAAGGACGGTGAGTGTGAAGTCACACCCAAACAACTCCGTTCACTGTCCTCAGCTGATGAATCGAGGGAACAGCCTTGTAAAGTCAGTAGGAAAGCCGTCCAAAAGAGCACTTCTGAAAATCAAACGGAATGGAATGCAGGTGACGATGAAGGTGTTCTGAACAGTGACAGTAGCAGTGACTCTGAGGAACAGCTTGATATCACCATAAAACCCTCAACTGAGGATAGAGGAAGGGGCTTCAGCAGCAGAGAGGACAGCCCACACATCTGTGATGGTAAGGGGCCTTTTAAGGACACCGGGGCCCAAGAAGATAAAAGGAGAGACGTCGATCTGGATTTGTCTGATAAAGATGACAGTAGCGATGAGTCTGTCATAGAAAGCGTAAAACACAAAGCATCTGAGCCTGCAAGACCCTCATCCCTAAGTATGAGTAAAATGGACTTTGATGATGAGAGAACTTGGACTGACCTTGAAGAGAACATGTGTAATCATGACGTTACTCTTGGGAATGAATCCACTTACGGGACGCCGCAGACATGCTACCCTAATAATGAAACAGGTGTCTTGGACAAAACAATAAAAAGGAAGATTGCACCAGTCAAGAGGGGAGAAGACTTGAGCAAGTCCAGGAGGAGCGGAAGTCCTCCTCCTACATCGGAGCTGATGATGAAATTCTTTCCTGCTTTGAAACCAAAACCGAAGTCAGATTCACACTTGGGAACCGAACCCAAGTTAAACATAAGTCAAGACCAACCACCTGGTGAGTCAGAGCATTATAAAATATGTATCGGAATGTTAGAAAGTTAACATTTATCGGTATGCTGTCAGAATACTTAAAATCCTAACTTTCCTTATTGCTCAATAGAAGTCAAATTAATGGGTGATTGTAAAAATTTGATTTATTTTGTGGGTCGATATAATGCTTTAAAATTAATTACTTTTTAATAAAGTGAGATAACATCAAAGCTTCTACGTTTCCATTCTTCCCCAGACCTGGTTCAAGTCCCCCTTCTAGAGGTACCAGTATTACCATTTCATGTGTGTATTCTAAAGAGTCCATGCATAAAAAAGCATATGTGTCAGTTTGTGTATAATTACCTTTCTATACAAATGAAAATATGCTTTTTGCGTACTGTCCTGCACCTTGCTTATGATAAATTTTTAAGATTGTTCTACCGCATATACACATCTTCCTCATTCCATTTAATAGATGTGTAGTGTTTCTGTTGATGTAACGAACTTTTTAAACTCACGCTGGAAGATTCCTTTCCATTATATTGTATTATAAACTCTGACTGCCTAGCAGAGCATAGGTGCTTTAAAATAGAAATTATAACGTTATTTTTCAAAAACTCTGATTTTAAAAGTAATTTTTTTTGTACAAAGTTTGGAAGCTTAAAAAATATAGAAGCAAAAATATTTACAACTTAACTACCCAAAAGTGACTGCTATGCCATTTTGGGATATTTCCTTCCAGTCATTTTTTCTATGTAGTTTTAATATGACGGAGTTTATGACTTGCCTCATTCCTTTAGCCTTGTGGATCACATTTCTTTTCTAAAAAAGTACTAACTGATGAAATGCTTCTTTGAATTGAAGGACAGAAGCACTGGCTATTTTACATTTTAAATAGCAAATTTGATAAAGGGAAAAAATTTTAATTTGCATTTATTTGATTAGTAGTAGGGGGTAAACTGATTTTGGTGTTGATTAGCTCTTTAGATCTTTTGTTGATTACTTATTCATGTTCTTAAGCTATTTATATATATCGGTCTTTTAAAAATGGATTTGAATGATTTCTTTTTGTGTATCATGTTGATTCCTTATCAGGTCAATACTCTTTTCAGGTAGATTAATTCATAAATACACACTGATTTCCTCAGGAAAGTTAGGTTTAATATTTTTCCTTTTCATATTTGAAGCATTGTTTCTAATGCATTTTAATGGCACAGATGTTTGCCATATTCTTGGTTCTTAGTGTTACTAGCTAGTTGGTGTTTTTGCTGCAGTAAGGCCTTTTGTGAAGTTCAGTATTTATGGCCTATTTCATAGGTGACAATGCTCGATCCCAGGTTTTGAGAGAGAAAATTATTGAATTGGAAACAGAAATAGAAAAGTTTAAAGCCGAGAACGCATCTTTAGCTAAACTTCGCATTGAACGAGAAAGTGCCTTGGAAAAACTCAGGTACGTTTGGGTCTGTAAGTTGGGAAAAAATACTCTGTGATTCAGTTATACCTTTAAGACCATCTGTAAACAGTCTGAAACATTTTAAATCAATCCAGCAAATGTAACTGAAAAGGAGGCGAAATCTGTTATCATATACGTTTTTTTACTGAATAAAATGACCCAGTGTAGTCAATGATGTGTATGAAGGGGAATTTTCTTAGTGGAGAGAGCATATATTAAAATTTGAAAAGCAGTTTGGAGCTGTGGTACCTTCCCTAGTTAGTGTGCTGGTTTCTCTGGGCTGCTGTAACAAAGTATTCCCACCTAGGTGGTTTTAAACAACAGAAATGTATTTTCCTGTGGTTCTGGAGGCTATAAGTCCAAAGTCCATGCACCAGCCAGGCGGGCCATGCTGGCTCGTCCAGCTTCTGGTGGTTTGGGGCACTCCTTGGTATTTCTTGGATTGCAGCTACATCACGCCAGTCTCCGCCTCTGTGGTCACACAGCCATCTTCCCTCTGTCCGTGTCTTCACATGGCATTCCCGTCTGTGTGTGTGTCTGTCTTGGTGCCTCTTTTAAGGATAGGGTCATACTGGATTAAGGGCCCACCCTACTCCAGTATAACCTCATCTTAACTGGCATCTTACTTATATCTCCAAAGGCCCTATTTCCAATAAGGTCACCTTCACAGGGATTAGGACTTCAACATATTATTTTCGAGGACACAGCTCCACCTACAGCAGTCAATAGTAGGACATATCGTTTCCTACCCTAGGTCATGATCTCACCCGACCTTATTGGTTAGCGAAACTTGAACTGAACTTACATGAGACTATTTATATATGTTTATTATTTCTATTACATATATACATTTTATGTAGGCATTTTTAAATTGTACTTGTGAATAGTACTAAGTTCTATTGCAGAAACACCAATACTTTTTATTCCAGATGTTGCTCTGGGTCTTGTTGGGGATATTATATGTCACATGCACACTGTATTTCTTTGTTTTTTGGTTTTGTTACTTTAACGTTTGAGGAGAAATTCATTCAACTGTAGTTCCCATGGCTGCCTGCTGCGGGATTGGATCTAGGAGATGGTAGCTGCTATGCAAATGCTGACATTCGCCCAGATTTCCCAGCCTCTTTTTTCTTTAGCACTCGCCAGGACGCTGCAGGGCTTTCGTTAGTGTCCAGAGTTCCCAAGCGGTTGGTTCTCACAGGTGCTGCTAGTTCAATAGCGGCTTTGGTGGAGGGAGTGATTCTTGGAGCTTCCTACTCCACCGTCTTCCTTGACATCTCTTCCGTGTTTCTTCTCTAAAAACCTGAAAAATAGGAATTCTAAAGCACACCTGGCCCATAAGTTCCAGATAAAGGGTTATAGAGAGCTATTAATCCACTTAAAAAGGAAATTCAGTTACTATACTGTATTCTGCACTATGCTTAAAAATCAAATTCTGAAAATTTATTATTTTTTAATTGAAACATCTTTGTTTTTCTGCTGATACATACTGTAAATATATACTTATTATAGTAGTGATGGGTAAAATGTGGAACTTATTCCAATCCCTTCTCCACCCAAGATGACTTTTAAATAAATGTCTCTACTTTGGGAGGCCGAGACGGGTGGATCATGAGGTCAGGAGATCGAGACCACCCTGGCTAACACGGTGAAACCCCGTCTCTACTAAAAAAATACAAAAAACTAGCCGGGTGAGGTGGCGGGCGCCTGTAGTCCCAGCTACTCGGGAGGCTGAGGCAGGAGAATGGTGTGAACCCGGGAGGCGGAGCTTGCAGTGAGCTGAGATCCGGCCACTGCACTCCAGCCTGGGCGACGGAGCGAGACTCTGTCTCAAAAAAAACAAAAAAAAAAAGTCTCTACTTCATTATTTCAAAATGGACCTTTTTCTTTTAAAGAACATTTAAATCATAAGATAATGGCTGGGTTTTTTTGTGTGTTTTTTTTAAGCATTTTGCCTATGTCAGTTTTGCTTTGTTCCAAGAAAAATTCAGTCCTCAAATTTAGACATTGTGTTATTCTTCCCAACTTACAGACGAGGAAACTGATGCACTGAGAAGAAAGTTTTTTAAGTTTACCTCCTTAGTGACAGAGCCTCAGTGGCAGCCTAGGCAGTGCGGTTCAGCAGAGCCCTGGACTCTGCTGTATGGGGTCTTTAATCTGCTTTTTATTTTATTTTTATTTTTTTGAGACAGCATCTGGCTTTGTCACCCAAATTGGAGTGCAGTGGTACAATCTTGGCTCACTGCAACCTCTGCCTCCTGGGCTCAACCCATCCTCCACCTCAGCCTCCTGACAGGCATGCGCCACCACCCCCAGATAATTTTTGTATTTTTGGTAGGTACGGAGTTTTGCCATGTTCCCTAGGCTGGTCTTGAACTCCTGGGCTCAAGTGATCCTCCCGCCTTGGGCTCCTAAATTTCTGAGATTACAGGCATGAGCCACCATGTCCAGCCCTGCTTTTTATTTTAACAACGTAATAGACATCTTACCCTATTAGCACACCCTAGTCTTCTGTATCCTTGAAATGACTGTATTGTATTAATGCTACTGTGACTAATCTGTTAGTGGAAATTTAGCTTGTTTAGAATTTTTCACTATTACAAATCATTCTGTGGGGAATATCATCGTATGTATGAGGCACTTTCTATTTAAAAATATACTTCCTTGTGATAAATTTTTAGAATGTCTGTTGCCCCAGTCAGCATCTGAGGCTTCTTCTCACCCCTTTCCCCATCACTGGAGTTGAGCGTTAGCAGTCTTTCACATCTTGCCAACCTGGTAATTATACCATCTTTCACCTGCTGAAGTTTGCATTTCTTTAATTATTGATAAAGTTGAGCATGCTTTAATATTTAGCGGTCATTTGTGTTTACTTCGTAACTTTCTTTGTGACCTTTGCTCATTTTTCAGGATACTAAACTTTCTCAAATGTGCCACAAGTATTCCTCCCCCAGTGTTTGCTTTGACTATATGATTGTGTGCACACTGTCGACCTTTTGCATATTTAGTCAGTAAGAGTATCTTATCTGTCTGCTGTCCCTCCAGTGAGGCAGGGAGAGACTTGTCCAGTGTCGAGGCTTTAAATGCTGTTATGCCCCAGATCCAGATCTCTCACCCACATCTCCTATCCCACTGCCTCGTTGTTGTCTCTACCTGGAGAGCTGATGAATGTTTAAATTGATCATTTAGAAAAAGTGAGCTCCTGACGTTCCCTCCTGAACTTACTTTTCTCTTCTTCTTCCCTGTCTCGGCATGAGAGTCTGCTCTTCATTTGGCCAGTGGAAAATCTTGGAGTCGTGCTTGAGTCTTCTCTTGCTCTCTCAGTCCGTTTCTAACCCGACTGCTTCACTGCCTCAGAGCTGCCACTCTCGACCAGGGCCCCATTGGCTTTCCCTGGTTATTAAAATTGTTTCCTAGTAGGTCTCTCTGCTGCCCATGTCTGTGCTCTTCACACACATCCATAGCCATCCTGTGTTTGGGTAGTTCATCTGATCAAGGCCACCTCCTTTTTTTTTTGGAGATGTAGTTTCACTCTTGTTGCCCAGGCTGGAGTGCAATGGCGTGAGCTCGGCTCACTGCAACCTCCACCTCCCAGGTTCAAGCGATTCTCCTGCCTCAGCCTCTTGAGTAGCTGGGATTACAGGCATGCACCACCATGCCCGGCTAATCTTGTATTTTCAGGAGAGACGGGGGTTTCTCCATGTTGGTCAGGCTGGTCTCGAACTGACCTCAGGTCCAGCTGCTGACCTGATCTGCCCGCCTCGGCCTCCCAAAGTGCTGGGATTACAGGAGTGAGCCACCGTGCCTGGGCTGTTTCCTTTTTTGACACCTTCTCCTGCTACCCATCCTTTGCTCACTCTGTTTTAGCCACACTGGCCTCCTGGCTGTTCTTTGAACACCTCAGCCACATTCCTGCCTCAGGGCTTTGGCACTTGCCGCACCCTCTGCCTGCACTGCTGTGTGTGGACACCCTTGTGACCGCCTCTCTCATTCTCTTCAGGTTTCCTTCATGTTATCTCAGCAAGAGAACCCCTCATATTATCTCAGCAGGATAACCCTCACATGCAGTTTCACCCTCCCATTCTGATATTTCCTAAACTTCTGCCTTGCTTTATTTCTCTTTAATGCTTCTAATATTCCATGTACTTATTTACCTTCTTTATTATCATCTGTCTTCCTTTAGAATGTAAGAAGCTGCATGGGAATAATTTTTTTTTTTTTTTTTGAGACAGAGTCTCTCTCTGTTGCCCAGGCGATCACAGCTCACTGCAACCTTGAATTCCTGGACTCAGGCCTGCCTCAGCCTCCCAGTTTTGGGATTACAGGCATAAACCACTGTGCCAGCTAGAATGTTTGTTTTTTTCCCTGTGGTTTCCTCACCACCTTGTAGAATGCCTGATTCATCGTAGGCACCCAGTGAATGCTTGTTGGACGAATGCTTTGGTGAGTGGATTGGCTGTTATTTCAGGCCTCTGGATTGAAGATGAATTCACCGGGACTAGCAGTTACTAGCCTGTCAGCAGGTCCTGCACATCACCGCACCAAGATGGTCTCCTTAGGTGATAACATAATTTGGTCATTTTAGGAAAGAAATTGCAGACTTTGAACAACAGAAAGCAAAAGAATTAGCTCGAATAGAAGAGTTTAAAAAGGAGGAAATGAGGAAGCTACAAAAGGAACGTAAAGTTTTTGAAAAGTATTCTACAGCTGCAAGAACTTTTCCAGATAAAAAGGAACGTGAAGAAATACAGGTATGCTAGCTCTTTGTTATATTCATGTAAGTTAGTAAAGGTGACAATCTTGTAAGAATCTCAGTTATTTCTTATGTCATAGCAAACCTGTATCAATCCATCATTCATTCATTCAGCAAATAATCTGTCTGAGACAGTGCATCAGGAATGTCTTCTGTAGTCTTGAGTTTTAAAGAGTAGAAGATAACAGTTCTTTTCTTACTAGTAAAGGCTTCCTAGAAAAGACCGTGATAATATCATAGATGAATTAACAAGCCTGGAGCTGGAAATTCACCGGCATAATGTTGTGTTAATCTTTTTGACCTACCACATACCACCAAATACTGTTAGTTCTGTTCATTTATCATAATTTACGACCATAAATAACCAGGTCTTTAATTCTAAAACTTATAAACTGATAGGCCAGATTATCAGTCCTGTTCATTTCATAGTTAGAAATGGACATGTTAAAACTATAAACCTTCTAGAAAAAAATAGGTGAATCTACTTACAACATTGGCATATGCGAAGATTTCTAAGAGAAGACACAACTATAAAAGAAACAATGAATATATTGGACTTCATCAAAGTTAAGACTTATCAAAAGAGAAATTTTAAATGGCTATCCATTGCTTCTAGCATAAAATGGAAACTCCACTGTCTGTATTTTAATTACTAGCATTTCTGAGTTCCTTCCTTTGCTTTCTTCCTGTCTCGTGTAGCCATCCTGGTCTGCACACCTACACCTTGAGTTATTGAACAGCACGGTGCTCAGGGTCTTTAATTCTCTCTTAATTTTTGTGGGAAGAAACGTACTATTATGTTTTGGTTAATACTTAGTTTATTAACTCTAATATGTTAGATGTTGGCAATATTAAAACTTTTGTTTCAAAAGGTAATATAAGTATATTATCATTCAAAAGTTACAAAAAGATGTGTGGTGAAATTTCTCCCTCACCCTTGCCCTGGCCACCTGTTCAGTTGTTTTTTGAAAACAATTTTTTATTATGGAAAATTTCAAAAATACATAAAGGTATCATTTTGTCTTTCTAATTTCATCTCTCTTGCCTCGTACTCTTTTTTTTGCTTTTTAATCTGGAATTTAAAAAGTGAAATCCCAGACATCTGCTCATTTCACCTATACATAGTCTAGTATGTTTCTCTGAGAAAGACACCTTTAAAAAAATAAGACTATTGACTGGGGGCGGTGGCTCACTCCTATAATCCCAGCACTCTGGGAGCCGAGGCAGGCAGATGACTTGAGGTCAGGAGTTTGAGACCAGCCTGGCCAGCATGGCAAATCTCCATCTCTACGAAAAATACAAAACAATTAGGTGTGGTGGTGCGCCTGTAGTCCCAGGTACATGGGAGGCTGAGGCAGGAGAACCTCTTGAACCCAGGAGGAGGAGGTTGCAGTGAGCCAAGATCATGCTCCTGCACTCCAGCCTGGGTGACAGAGTGAGACTCCGTCCACTGAGCGGGGTGGGGGGAATTATACCTTTGTCACACCTATAACAAAATTTATAGTATCAATGAATTCTTAGTCCATATTCAGATTTTCCAGTTGCTTGGTATCTTTACAGTTGGTTTGTTTGCATTGTAATTCACCTCTCTTGAGGCAGCCAGTGTTATCAATCTCATATCTTTCCAGAGAAATTCTTAGAAAGTACATACATATATTCGTGGTGTTTTTTTTAAAACATTAATGATAGTCTACTGAAATCATGATGTATCTTAACAGAACATCTTTATTTGTTTTATTATTGTATAGAATTGTAGTATGTGCCATAATTTACTCACCTAAGCACTATGTATTTCTGTTCTTTTTCTGTTTACAAGAATCCAAGAAGGGCTGTACTGAATAACTTTGTGCATATATGACCTCTCACAATCATTCTCCCACTTACTCATTCAGCACATGGCTACTGAGGACCTGCTGTGTAGCAGGCATGTACTGGGAATGCAGCAGTGAACAAAACCAATCAATCCCTGTCCTCATGTAGCTTATGTCCTGGAGTATATCTCTAGGATGGATTCCTACAAGTGAGATGTTGAGGTTAAAGGTATGTACATTGATACAAATTGCCAGATTATCCCTCCATAAACATCATGCCAAATTTTAGTTCAGTTTTATTTTTTATTTTTATTTTTTGAAACACTTCATAGCCCAGACTGGAGTGCAGGGGCTAAATTTCAGCTCACTGCAACTTCCATCTCCCAGGTTCAAGCGATTCTCCTGCCTCAGCCCCTCAAGTAGCTGGGATTATAGGTGCCCACCACCATGGCTGGCTAATTAATTTTTAGTTTTACTAGCAATTCTTAGAGGGTTTTTTGTTCTCTGCTTGATAGGTAAGAGGTTAAAAATTGATATTAAACTTAATTGAATTTCTTTTAAACAATCTGAATTATAGTTACAAATTTAATATGGCTGTTTTTGGTGAACAAGCCATATACTTGAAACAGTAGTTATAACAAATTCTGCTCTCAGAAAACTTAACTGAATTAAAAACCATAGCCTATTCTAAAATACATGATGGGTTTGTCATTTCATTTTTCTTTCTGGATCTCCTAGAATTAGAGATATTTTAAATACCTTGCTGTGTTATGAAAATCTTACCAGATCCGAAGGGAAAAAATAAATAACCTCCTTAGATCACTGATCCAAGGTTATGAGATAGATTGTTTTCCTTCTGCTGTTTCTCATACCTCTGATCCTGACTGCTTCTTTCAAGGTGATTCAAACCAGAGCAAACACTTCTTTTTGTTGTTGTACTTTGTTAGGTGAATAACGTGGGTTTTCTCTTTCTTTTTTTTTTTGAGACGGAGTCTCGCACTGTCGCCCAGGCTGGAGTGCAGTGGCGCGATCTCAGCTCACTGCAAGCTCCGCCTCCCGGGTTCCCGCCATTCTCCTGCCTCAGCCTCCCGAGTAGCTGGGACTACAGGTGCCCGCCCCCTCACCTGGCTAGTTTTTTTGTATTTTTTAGTAGAGACAGGGTTTCACCATGTTAGCCAGGATGGTCTCGATCTCCTGACCTCGTGATCCGCCCGTCTCGGCCTCCCAAAGTGCTGGGATTACAGGCTTGAGCCACCGCGCCCGGCCGTGAGTATTCTTTTCTTGCAACTTGGTGCCTTTCCCTCACACGACGTGTTCTCTGATTCTCAGGCTCTGCAGTCCAGGCTGCTAGCTCTTATCCCTGTGTGGCTATTTCCATTTAAATAATTAGAGGTAAATTGAAAAGTCAGCTTCTCATTCCCATTAGCTACATTTCCAGGACTTAGTAGCCACCTGTGGCTGGCTGGTGGCTGCCACACCGCACCGTGCAGGACTGGGCACATCCTCACTGCTGGCAGCTCTGGGCTGTGCCCATCAGTGGGCTTGTTGGGTGATGAGGGGCTGGGCTGGTGAGTTGCCTTCCCTCTTCAGGAACTCATTCTTGAGCTCGCCTTTGTTGGTTTATATGATTTCTGGTGTTGATTGAAGTTTTGGAACCAGTTCATACTGGTTATCATGTGTGGTCCTGGGTATTCATTATTTCTTGCTGGTTTTGGTGCAGTTCCTTTTCTTCCTTACACGGTTTGGCTTATTCATAGCTCCCCATATTTACCTTTCTCTCTACTTCTGTGCAAAAATATACTTTAAAAACAGATATATACTTCATAGAAAAACAAACCTATGTTTTTTGATACTCTATTAAATCATCCCAAAATTAAGGGGAGGGCATATTTAACCTTCCTTTACATTACAGTTATGTTAAAAAATATTATTTTATTTTGGGTATTCTTTCAGTACATTTAAAGAGAACCCCTTATGTACTAGACACTTGTAATCATTGAGGAATTGATGATGAGTTAGCCATTTCTGCCTTCCTGGCATTTACATTCATCGTTACTGAGTCATAGCTTTTCACACAGGTTATTTTAATTAATTATAAATTTTCCATTTTGATATTTAAGTGGTCCCAACTTGACCAGTGGGGGAGCCCCTTTAAATCCATGGCTCCCTTGCCACTTAGCGCTGCCCTTGGCGTTTTGAGAGCACTGCTTTCTGGAACAACGGGTTATTTAAGACTATTTGGTTTTGGCTTTCTTTCTTTCCTTTTTCTTTTTCTTTTCTTTTTTTTTTTTGAAACAGTCTCGCTGTGTCACCCAGGGTGGAATGCAGCGGCGCTATCTCGGCTCACTGCAAGCTCTGCCTCCTGGGTTCACGACATTCTCCTGCCTCAGCCTCTTGAGTAGCTGGGAATACCGGCGCGTGCGTGCGTGTGTGTGTGTGTGTGTGTGTGTGTGTGTGTGTGTGTGCGCGCGCGCGCCGCGCCCGGCTAATTGTGTGTGTGTTTGTGTGTTTAGTAGAGACAGGGTTTCATGTCAGCCAGGGGATGTGTGTGTGTGTGTGTGCCGCACCCAGCTCTGTGCGTATGTGCGCCGCGCCCGGCTAATTGTGTGTGTGTGTGTGTGTGTGTGTGTGTGTGTGTTTAGTAGAGACAGGGTTTCATCATGTCAGCCAGGGTGTGTGTGTGTGTCGCACCTGGCTGTGTGTGTGTGTGTGTTTAGTAGAGAAAGGGTTTCATCATGTCAGCCAGGGTGTGTGTGTGTGTGTGTGTGTGTGTGTGCGCCGCGCCTGGCTAATTGTGTGTGTGTGTGTGTTTAGTAGAGACAGGGTTTCATGATGTCAGCCAGGGGTGTGTGTCTGGTGTGTGTGTGTGTGTGTGTGCGCCGCGCCTGGCTAATTGTGTGTGTGTGTGTGTTTAGTAGAGACAGGGTTTCATGATGTCAGCCAGGGGTGTGTGTCTGGTGTGTGTGTGTGTGTGTGTGCGCCGCGCCTGGCTAATTGTGTGTGTGTGTGTGTTTAGTAGAGACAGGGTTTCATGATGTCAGCCAGGGTGTGTGTGTGTGTCGCACCCGGCTGTGTGTGTGTGTGTGTGTTTAGTAGAGACAGGCTTTCATCATGTCAGCCAGGATGGTCTCCATCTCCTGACCTCGTGATCCGCCCGTCTTGGCCTCCCGAAGTGCTGGGATTACAGGCTTGAGCCACCGCGCCCGGCCTTGGCTTTCTTTTTTAAACCTGCTCTGGTCTGGCATCCGCTGCGCTGCAGGAGCCGGGCCGCTCTGCGTGTAGAGCCTGTGGAGGCTGACAGCCTTCTGCAGGTCGGGAGTCCCCTGAGTCTTCCCTGCCTTGGCTCCTGCCCTTTCTTCCCGTTTTCACAGCGCAGGCTCTCAGCTGTGCTCACCGGGGCCTGGCCAGCAGGACGTGGAGCCGCTGCAGGGTGTAATGACGCTGGGGGACCTCGAGATTTCCCGGCCACGCCTCGGAGCTTTCGCGCTGTGCCGGAAGTCTGCTCCCCAGCCGCGGATCCCCCCCGCCAGCCAGGCCTACTGGCTTCACCCCACAGGTCGTTTCCTGCTGCCCCTTTCTCCTCCCGGCTCGTCTCCCATCTGTCTGGGTCTGGACCCTCACCAGTCCCCCAGCCTAGGGGCTCCCTTCTCTTCCTCTCCCCCCTCCCCAGGGTCTCCGCCCGCTGGCTGCGGCCTCTCCCTCCCTCTGCACCCCGAGGGCGTCTCATCCTCCACCCAGTCCATCCCCGTGTCCAGCCCACGGAGCCCACTCTCCGCCTCCACCTTCTGTCTCCACCACGCGTTCTCCCCACCCTTCCTGTCTTTACTGCCTGCTGGCGTTTCTTCAAACAACTCACCCAACCCCGCAGCCCTCTCTGTGTTTTCCTTTGCAGCAAAACTTAAAAGCCTTGCCCGTATTCACTGTGCCTGGATCTCCAGACGTCACCAGCTCTTTTGCCACACGCCCTGCGGCATGGCCTCTGGTCATTCTATGGCACTGACACGGCCCCTGGCGAGTCCTTGTGCCCACCCGGACCACGAACCCCAGGCCTCGTCGGCAGCCGTCTGCCGGTGTCCATCCTGCTGCCATCCTCCCCTGTGCTTGGGCCACAGGCCTCGAATCATTCTCGAGGCTTCTCTTGCTCTTCCACTCCATGCTGTTCTGACACAAAGTCCACTCAGATTCCAGTTGCCACCTCTGGGTTAATGACTTGGCCTCTGCTCTCACCCAGTCCCTGTGGCGTCGCTCCAGGTGACAGCGGATCCCCTCTGCTCAGACACCTCCGTGTGCCTCTGCCTGCCTTCCTCTAAGACCCTCAGTCCCTATGTGATTGGGCCTCTTTCCCCTTCCTGTCCCTGGCCAGTCCTCCTGCCATTTACTTGTCACCTGTGCTGGTCCCTTGCAGTGCTGGCATAGTGCCAGGCACCCTCCTGTTGCTTCCCACACGCGCTGCCTCCCCCAGCTATGTTCAGTGACACCCAGCTTATGTCATGCTGCCTCCCCGCACAGCCCTGTCACCTCACCTTCTCTGGCTACTCTCCCGTCACCCCCTCACCTGCCCCGGCCACCCTCCCACTCTCCCGTCACCCCCTCACCTGCCCCGGCCACCCTCCCACTCTCCCGTCACCCCCTCACCTGCCCCGGCCACCCTCCCACTCTCCCGTCACCCCCTCACCTGCCCCGGCCACCCTCCCACTCTCCCGTCACCCCCTCACCTGCCCCGGCCACTCTCCCACTCTCCTGTCACCCCCTCACCTCCCCCGGCCACCCTCCCACACTTTCCCGTCACCCCCTCACCTGCCCCAGCCACCTTCCCACACTTTCCCGTCACCCCCCTCACCTGCCCCGGCCACCCTCCCACACTTTCCCGTCACCCCCTCACCTGCCCCGGCCACCCTCCCACTCTCCCGTCACCCCCTCACCTGCCCCGGCCACCTTCCCACTCTCCCGTCACCCCCTCACCTGCCCCGGCCACCCTCCCACTCTCCCGTCACCCCCTCACCTGCCCCGGCCACCCTCCCACTCTCCCACTCTCCCGTCACCCCCTCACCTGCCCCGGCCACCCTCCCACTCTCCCGTCACCCCCTCACCTGCCCCGGCCACCCTCCCACTCTCCCGTCACCCCCTCACCTGCCCCGGCCACCCTCCCACTCTCCCGTCACCCCCTCACCTGCCCCGGCCACCCTCCCACTCTCCCGTCACCCCCTCACCTGCCCCGGCCACTCTCCCACTCTCCCGTCACCCCCTCACCTGCCCCGGCCACCCTCCCACTCTCCCGTCACCCCCTCACCTGCCCCGGCCACCCTCCCACTCTCCCGTCACCCCCTCACCTGCCCCGGCCACCTTCCCACACTCTCCCGTCACCCCCTCACCTGCCCCGGCCACCCTCCCACTCTCCCGTCACCCCCTCACCTGCCCCGGCCACCCTCCCATCACCCTCCCACTGTCTCTGGCAGAGTGAGCCTCATCAGATAGAGCTTTGTTCTTAGTATTGCAAGGGCCTGTGACAGTGCCTGATAACAGATATTTTGTAAATATTAATTGCTCTTGAATTCTGCATCCATTTAGACTTATATTTTACCATTTTAGTATGAAATCCATCTTCCTGCAGGATAAAAATGCTTACCAGAAAGTTTTCATTTATTGGTCATAATCCGTCTCACAAATGGGAAACCTGATGTTCATGGAGGTTGTGGACCTTGTTTTAAGCTTTCAAGTCAGAAAACTCGGACGTGAACCTTGATGTCACCCAATCCAAAGTCCATGCCCTCTATGGTGGGGCCCGGATGTCCTCCCTATCCTCACCAGGCCGCCGGGTGGCTGCCGCAGGGGTTACTGGGTGCAGGTCATGGGCCGGGCCACGCCCGCTGCCTCGCCACTCATGGGCTTCGGTGCCCTACTCCTTCCTTGGCTTGCAGTCAGTCGCTTTCACTTGCAGCTGCACGTGATCTCGAATTGCTTTTAGACATTTCCCCTTATTTTAGTCTCTCTAAAACAACCAATTTTTTGGAAATTTATTTCTTCTCATGAATTTCAGATAGTTTTCAGGGCAGGTAGTTTTGACTTTGGAATCTTTTATTCTTTAGCTCTACTCTTCCTTCACTTATTCATGAGTTCCTGTTGCATTTCTTCTTTTCCGGATCTCCCCCATGGATCCCTTTCGGTTAATAGCTCAGGTGAGGTCTTTCCTAGGTCATGGCAGTTTTCTGCTGTTAGCTCCCATATGCTGTCTGCCTTCCTTTCTCCTGGCTTCTGGAATTAGGTTTGCTGATGGTCTGTGGTGAGACTCTGATCCCCTCCTCTCGCTGCTGAAAACCGCAGTGGTCTTAGAATGTCGTCTGCTGACTAAGCCTTCCCTTTCTGGCTGGCTATTCTGTTTCATTGCTGGCTGTCTATTCTGTTGTCTTAATTCTGGTAATGTAGTAATGTTTTTTGTTTTTTGTTTTTTTTTTGTTTTTTTTTTTTTTGAGAGACTTTAAAACAGCAAATAGCAGATTTACGGGAAGATTTGAAAAGAAAGGAAACCAAATGGTCAAGTACACACGGCCGTCTCAGAAGCCAGATAGAAATGTTAGTCAGAGAGAACACAGACCTCAGGGAAGAAATAAAAGTGATGGAAAGATTCCGACTGGATGCCTGGAAAAGAGCAGAAGCCGTAGAGCGCAGCCTTGAGGTGGAGAAGAAGGACAAGCTCGCGGTAGGCGGGGAGGCCAGTGGGTTGTGTCAGGCCGGGGGAGCTTCAGTATCTGAGCGTTCAAATTCATAGAGTCAGAAAGTAGAATGGGGCTGCCAGGGGCTGGGGGGCAGTGGGGAGGGACTGTGAACATGGATAGTTTCCGTCTTGTAAGATGAAAAGTGTCCTGGAGCTGGAGGGAGGGCGATGGTTGCAGTATACCCCAGAGATCCTTAATGCCACTGAAGTGTGCACCTAAACATGCCGAAGACGGTGAATTTTATGTGATACCTATTTTACCACAACTAAAAAGATTGTCCAAGCGTTGCTATACACGGGTACTTGGCAGACTCATTTCTCTAATTCCTGTGGAGGAGGTTTGCTACAGTAGGCAGATCATCTCTGTTAAAACAAACCAGGGGAGATTTTGGCCGAGAGTTGCACGCATATGACCCTTTTTAATCAAGTAATTGGTCTTTCATTCATCTTTGTGAACAACCAGGGTGTGCCAGGCACTGCGTTAGGCGCTTGGGGTACAGCAGTGAACAGACAAAATTCCTTACCCTTATGAAGCTTACATTCCAGTGGTGGAAGAAAGACTGTAATAAGTCAAATAATAAAACGTGTGGTGTGTGAGATGGTGATGAGACCAGGAGAAGCAGGGCGGTGGAGTGGCGTCACCATCTGGGTGGGACGGCCTGGGAAGCGCATGTGAGGAGTGGCTGGGTGGCCGTGAGGAGTGGCTGGGTGGCCGCCTGAGCCTGCAGAGGAGCCCCAGGCTGTAGCCGCGCCTGAGTGGGCCTGGGACGGGGCAATCGGAGTATGGGCGAGGAGCGGTGGGCCAGCCCTTGGGGTGGGATGGGACAGTGGGCGGTGGATGGGAGTCCTAACAGATGGCAGCATGCACCTGGGCATTTTTTGAGTGAGGGGGAGTCTGGAGGGCTCTGAATAAACGGTGGCCAGGCCTCTTTACCTCTGACTGCTGTAGACCAGGAACAGGTGGAAGGGAGCGTGGGCAACAGCAGGCACGCGGTAGGGCTCGGGGGACCGGGTGGCGGTGGCGGGTGGAGAGAAGCAGTCGTGTTTGTCGTTGAGCTGTGTGTGTGGTTGGTGGTGACATCAAGGAAGGAGTCAGGAATGGCCTCAACTTAGTTTTGTGTGTTGGTCTCACGAAGGTGCCACTGACTAGGAGCAACTGCAAGAAGGGAGCACATGGCCACCAGGAACTCAGGCTTGGACAGGGGACATTGAAATGCCTACAAGACACACGGGAGATCCGACTAGGCAGCTGCACACGGCAGCACAGGCTCCGGTTGGGGACAGACACCCGGGGTCATCCGATGTGTGATACAGCACGGGGCAGGGAGAGGCAGCAGGGCTGTGAGTAGGCAGGGAGGCGTGGGTGAGCAGCCAGAGAGCAGGAGCCAGGAGGCCGTGTGGTGTCCTGAGAACAAGTGAAGAAAAGGCTGCAAGGAGGAGAGTGGCCGCCTGTGTCGGGTGTGGCAGCAGCTCAGAGGACTGAAACCGGCCGTGGGGTTTACCAGGTGGGAGGAACTGTGGGCCTTGAGAAGGTCTGTTTCCCTGGAGTGTTGAAGAGGAAAGCCTGATTGGCTGGGAGCAGATAACAGCTTTGTAGTTTTGCAGTAAATTAAGGACATGAGGGTAGTGGCCATAGGGAAAATGTTTTGTTTTTAAGATGGTAAAATTAACAGGTGTTTGTGTAGTGGTTGGACTGATTCAGTGGAGAGGAAGATATCGATGCAGGAGGAAGTGGAAGAATTGCAGAAGCACCACACTTGGCGAAGTGAGAGGAGCTGGGTCCAGGCAGGGAGTGGAGGGCAGGCTGTGGCCAGGCAATGGCCTTCATGCCCAGAGGCGGGAGGTGCAGGCACAGCCTGGGCTTCTGTGAGGGCGGAGGTGGCAGGAGGGGAGGAGATACAGAAAGCCAGAGGTCATCTGTGTGAACAAAAGCAGAGGCTGGGGTAATAGAGTGATTCATGGCTGTACCTGGGCCCACCTGGGTCAGAGACTGAAATTTTAAAACGAGAATTGCACGTATGTTGTTCTTAGCTTGTGGTCATCCAAGTGAATGCCACCAAGTGAGCAGAGGGAGGGAAGCTAACAGTGTGTGTGACAAGAGTGCCTGCTGCGGAGCATACTTTAGCTGCAAGAGGACAGTGTGGGCCCGGAGGCTTTCAGGACATGGCAAGCACTGGGGGTCGAGGACCCGCAGGGCCATGTCTGTCGGCTGTGAGCGTGGTCAGGGCCAGGGAATTAACAGAATGAGCTGCAAAGACGGGAGAGTAGTGAGAAAGTAGCATTCTGCTCCTCGCCGCCCCCTACCTTTTAGTGTGAAAGCTTCCCAAAATAGAGAATAGGGGAAAGAATGTGCAGTTAACACCTGGGTACCCACTTGGATTCAACCACTAGGAACATTTTGCCATAGTTCTGCCTGTTTCACTGAACCATTTGAAGGTAGTTGTAGGAATCATGGCATCTCACCCCTAAATGCTTTAGCATTTTATTAAATTGCATTAACTTTTGAAGAGACCAGGCTGATTATTTTCTAGAATGCCCCACCTTCTGGATTTTTGTAAGTAGAATGCCTTGAAATTAATAATTTTGTGGTTATTGATAATTGCAGACGTTGATAGTATTGATAATAACAAGTTCTAGGGTTGACCACTGAGGTAGGACACCAAGAAGGACAGCACTGGAAGCATCATCTGGCAGGCAGGGACCTGGTGGGGGCTGGGGCAAGTAGTATTGGGGCTTGATTTGGCCAGAAATGGAGGTGGGATGCAGAGAGGACTCACCCCACCTCATCCTCACAGGGAGTGCTCGTGGTGGTCTCGGGGAGAGCTGGGCTCAGCTGGACTGTCCTGGGGGGAGTGTGAGTGGGGAGCACCCTGCTCTGTAATGGTGAGAGGAGATGGTTCAGGTTACCTTGCCTGCTGTGTCCTCACTTGAATGTTTGTCAAAAGGAGCGTGCGTGTGCGCGCGCGTGTAGGGATTCCTAAATAACAGCTTGTTTTGGTCTATTGTATAAATGAAAATAATATGAATAAACAAAACCCACGGCGTTCTCATCACTAGCTGAGTTTTATTAGTTTTACTTAGTGTATTAATAGACTAACACTCATTTTAAATAAAAAATTCTCTTATGCTATAGAACACATCTGTTCGATTTCAAAACAATCAGATTTCTTCAGGAACCCAGGTAGAAAAATACAAGAAAAATTATCTTCCAATGCAAGGTAAGAGGCTGCATGATCTTTTTACAAAACATTTCAGAATGTAAAGAATAAAGAGTTTATACCCAACTTAATAAAACATTGTAAATGTAATTGAAGCTCCTCTGCATCATCTTATTCCCCCAGTTAATTTCTGTCCTGATAATGGCCCATGCTTATTTTTTTTAA
Organism: Macaca fascicularis; assembly: GCF_037993035.2. Lineage (NCBI taxonomy): Eukaryota > Metazoa > Chordata > Mammalia > Primates > Cercopithecidae > Macaca > Macaca fascicularis. Next base: position 5,093,701 of record NC_088391.1, on the reverse strand, counting down.
ATTCTTTTACCATGTTGTGTTCATAAATTGATATACTGGTTTAGCATCCCAAATCTGAAACTTTCTGAAGGCAAGAATGATGCTCAAAGGAAACATTCATTGTAGCATTCTGAATGTGGATTAGGGATGCTCAACCAGTAAGTATTTGCAAATATTTCAAAACTTGGGGAAAAAAATGGAGATCTGCAACACTGTTCGCAAGCATTTTGGGTAAGGGACACTCAAGCTTGTGGTATTGTTTCATATTCTGTGTGTCCTTCTGCAATTTTTCTCTCAATACCATATGACTTACCCATCTTCACACACAGACCCTCCAGTGGATTGAGTTTAGTAGCTATAGAGATGGCGTCAGCATTCCTGCTGAGGGGCAGGTAGGTTTGATGCTAATGAGGAGGGCTGCAGAGCGTGTCTTGATCCTGTGGCTTCTCTAGGATACATGTGAAGAGGAAGATGCCGGGCCGTGTCAGCTGGAGGTTTTCCCTTTGCTCTGCACCATGGTGGTACCAGTTTTTTACTGTCAGCAGAGTATGCTCTTCATACTTGCAAACACTTGATCTGGCCAGACTTCAAAATTCTGGCCAGTTGATATAAAATGATGGTTCATTCCGTGAGCTGGTAAGGCCCTGTGAGCATTTTTTACATTCAGTCAGCATTTGAGGTTCCCCTTTTGTGAACTGCCTGTGCCTTTGTCCATTTAAAATTTTGGATGTGTGTGTGTGTGTGTGTGTTTTCTCCTTATAATTATTCTGCATACTAATCCTTTGTCAGTTACAAGGACTGCTAATATTTTCTCCCAATCTGGGTTCAGTTTTTCAGTTTGTGTTTTTTAACGTTTTTCCTTGTAATGTTGACTTTACCAGTCTTTTAAAATAGGTTTTGGTTTTCATGACTTTAATTCTTCTCAATCCTCAGGCCGTAAGTACACCATTTTCTTCTGTGCGCTTTTGCATTCACATCTGAGTTTTTAATCTGGAATTTTAAAAAATTATTTTCGTGAAATAAATTTAGAAAAGATATATGCAATTTGACAATTACAAAGCAAATACTTGGGTTACCACCACCTGCTTAAAGACATAGATTAGTGGCAGCCCAGAGCTGCCCTCCGTGGAGTCCATGGCTTCTCTTCATGGCATACTCATGTTCTCGTGCTCTGCTTCATTGCGCCCTCAGATACTGTGGTTTTTTACAAATGGAAGATTTGTAGCAACTCTGCACTAAGCAAGTCTGTTGGTGCCATTTTCCAATAGCATGCGCTCACTTTGGTAGTATACATTAGCAGTCCCCAGCCTTTTTGGCATCAGGGACCAGTTTTGTGGAAGACAATTTTTGCATGGACTGGGGGAAGGGGGATGGTTTTGGGATGATTCAGCATATTAAATTTATTGTGCACTTTAATTCTAATATTATTACATTGTAACATATAATGAAATAATTTTGACTCACCATAACGTAGAATCAGGGGGAGCCCTGAGCCTGTTTTCCTGCAGTTAGACGGTCCCATCTGGGGGTGATGGGAGACAGTGAGAGATCATCAGGCATTAATTAGATTCTCACAAGGAGCCCCCAACCTAGATCCCGCGCACATGCAGTTCACAATAGGGCTCTTGCTCCTGCGAGAATCTAATGCCGCTGCTGATCTGACAGAAGGAGGCGGCGCTCAGGTGGTAATGCGAGTGATGGGGCGCTGCTGTAAATACCGGTGAAGCTTTGCTGGCTCGCCCACCCGCTGCTCGTCTCCTGCTGTGTGGCCCAGTTCCTACAGGCCCCAGACCGGTATATGGCGGGGCTTGGGGCCCCCTGGTATAAGTGGTATATTTTTAACCTACATATATTGCAAATCAGTATCTTCTCCTGGTTCGTGGCTTGTCTTTTTGCTCTTTATAGTATCTTTTGATGAACCTACATTCTTAAAGTAGTTCACTTTCAGCTTTTCCCTTTGGGCTGTGCTTCTTAGTTCTTTCCCTCTCTTGGGGTCATCAACATCCCTCCCCTAGTACCCACCCAGCTATTTCGGCACTGTATACCCCCTAGCTTCCTCTGTCCCCACTTTCCAAGGTGGGTTCACACAGTCCTCTGGACAGTGTGCTTGCACCTGGAGCCTGTCCATGCCCACAGTCACCTCTCCTTATCCTGCCTAGTTGGTGGATACTTGGGGTTCAAGTTAAAGTTAGTTCATAATCAGCCTGAGAAGAATTAAATTTGATATACAGTGGCTTTGCAGCCTGGTTCTGCCTTTTATTAGTTGACAACCTTGGCAGGTTATTTAACCACTTAGCCTTGGTTTTCTTGCCTATAAAATGGGAATATTATTCTAGTCTTTTCTGTAGAGGTGGTTATGAGAAATGACGTCATACAGCTTTAGTCATAGTTAACTTTGCACAGATAACCTCTGGGGGTGAAGCTTGACATTCTTGTGTCATCCCAAACAGAGCACTCCTGCTGTCCCCCAGAGCCTTGTCTGCCATCTGCCCCTTGGCTCAAGCCCAGACGCCTGTGTACTCCGAGTACTTTTTCTGTTATCCTTTACCATCCACTCCCAGCAGTCCCTAGACTGATCCTTTGGATGTTATTTTCTGGATCTGTTAGTTACACTGAATCATGAAATTGCTGATGTGTGGCAGTTTGGGACCTACAAATCAGTCGTTTCCCGTGGTGTAATGGAACCATTCCTGTCTCACAGGCACAGCACAGCCGCCTCACACGCCCGGCAGCTTGTTGGCTGACCGCCTGCCTTCGCTCTCCTCCTTCAGGCCATTCTCCTGTAACATCCAGCTCCGTTACACTTTTTAACATGTAGGTCAGATTCTGGCACTTGCTCGAGACCCTTCCAAGTTGAGTGTTTACAATATGAATTGGCACACAGGATGAAAATACTGGCACTTCAGTGTATTTTGAGAGATTCACCTCACTTTGTTGTTGGTGGAGGTGTGTTTATTTTGTAATGTATGTGTTGCTGGTACAGTATGTGATTGGTGTGCTGGTCATATTATAGAAAGTTTACACCACAGCCACAAGGGCATTTATGTTTTAACTAAATACCCCATTATTTGGTGAAGCCAAATTCCACAGGTGTTAGATGCCTTTTATCTGCACCTTACACCTTGTGATTGTCTCTGAAATACATTTGGGTCTGTCTGTCAGGCTGTTTGATCACCTGTCTCTTCCCCAGGATTGTAAACTCTGAGAACAGATATTGTCTTGGACATCTAGGACTTGAGTACCTGTGTCAGAGAACTACAAATTAGTAAAGAAAAACATTAAGACATCCTTAACTAATGGATAAAGGACAGCAGTTCACAGGATAGGAACTAAGGAAATGTTTGATCATACTAGTAAAATTTTCAATTAACTGTTAAATCTAACTCTGACAATTTTATTCTAATAGGCAATCCACCTCGAAGATCCAAGTCTGCACCTCCTCGTGATTTAGGCAATTCGGATAAGGGACAAGTAAATCTGTTTTTATATATTCAAACATACATTACTCAGGCTTGAAATCAATGTGTGAATAGACTTAAGTTTCTAAGCCATAAGTAAAAGAGTTTTTACTTAACATTATAAATGTTATATTTTGTAAACACTAGTATCAGAATCTGGCTTCGGAAGTAAGAGGAGGTTTGAGCTGCTAAAATGTCTTGTGCTTACAGGCTGCCTCTCCCAGGGAGCCACCTGAACCACTGAACTTCCCAGATCCTGAATATAAAGAGGAAGAGGAAGAGCACAACACACAGGGAGAAATCAGTCATCCTGATGGAAAGGTTAAAATTTTTTTGAAATAATGAATTCTAAAAAAAATAAACATTGGTTAAAATAGTTGAAACACATAGAATCTAAAATAAGGGCTCTTTGGATAACTTGCCTTTAGATGCCATTTCTCGTTCAGAGATTCAGCAAAAGGAGGCATACAATCGCTGTATGATTTTTGTTCTTACTCCAAAGCCTTTGTAATCCTTGGCACTTCTTAAAAGCTTCAGTTCATTCTAGGTCTTCCTTTCTTGCAGCCTTTCTTACACTGATCCTGAATCGGGGGCCTCTCTCCCCGTCTCCAGCCAACACAGTTTTATTCTTATGCTTAGGAAAGTTTCTTAGTGGGAAAACTGCCTGGGGGTTCCAGCTAAAGGGAATGAGGAGGAAAGGGATATATACAGGTTAGAGGTGATGAGGGAATTTTTCCCTCAGGTTTATGGAAAATTTACTTTTCAAATACCCTAAACTGGTCCATTTCTATTGAAATTATAGGGTTAGAGTTCACTGCTATCCTTGAGGAGTGACAGAAGGACAAAGAGCAACAGTCAAAAGTAGTAGTTAGACTTTCCTGTACGTCTACTTTAGGGTAACAAATCATTGATAAGGGAAGGTTTTTTTTAGATGAATTCCAGCTAATACATGGAAAGGAATGAGAACATTAGAAAATCACGAGTTTGCTACTTCTGATGAAATAAAGGATCTTTTGAGGGAATGTTTTACATTTTATTACAAAGAAATTCAAAATCGGCAGTTGGGAGGAGAATTAGGCATATCTTGGTCAGGAGAAAATCTTCCTTAGGTGACAATCTTGTGTTTTTTTAGGTGGAAAAGGTTTATAAGAATGGGTGTCGTGTTATACTGTTTCCCAATGGAACTCGGAAGGAAGTGAGTGCAGATGGGAAGACCATCACCGTCACTTTCTTTAATGGTGATGTGAAGCAGGTCATGCCAGACCAGAGAGTGGTATGTGTCCAGAGGCGTTCTCCTCCACAGCTTAACCATCTCGGGAGAAAAGGCAGACTGACTGTGTGTCTTTACAGATCTACTACTACGCAGCTGCCCAGACCACTCACACAACGTACCCGGAGGGACTGGAAGTCTTACATTTCTCAAGTGGACAAATAGGTACAAACTTGTTTCACCCTCTCATTAAATTCTTCCCTTCCTTCAAAAAATATTTATTGTAACTTTTTAAACAGAAAAACATTTCCCAGATGGAAGAAAAGAAATCACGTTTCCTGACCAGACTGTTAAAAACTTATTTCCTGATGGACAAGAAGAAAGCATTTTCCCAGATGGTACAATTGTCAGAGTACAACGGTATGACAGCATTATGTTCAATTGTCAGAGCACAACGGTATGACACCATTATGTTCACAGAAAAACCACTCGGTGTGACAGCTGTTCACTGTGCTCAGAAGGTGCCCCAGCCTTGCATTTCTGATGACACACGACATCCATATTAGGGGGTTCAGTTTGAATGAATGTCCCATAGGCATGTCAAGCAGTCAACTTGATGCTTTTTCGTTCCATTCTTTCAAAACAGATTTTAAGTTTGATCATGCCCCTTCCCAGGAATGGCTGTCTTCCCCACCTGATACAGAGCAAGCACTCAGATGGTTTTTAAATGTGTGAAAGAAGGGCCCATTTTCATATAACAAACAAGAGGAAGAACACAAGTTTAAAAAAATCCCTAAGCATTTTGTGGTGAAAATATAAATTATTAAAACAAGCTTTTAACAGGTACATGTAAATGCTAATCTGATAATTGGAACTAGCACCATGAAGCAGAACCACTGAAGAAAATCACAATTGTACAGGGGAAAGAACCAAGGGATGTCTCCAGAAGTAGCTGCCAGAATCAAAAGGCTACTTTTCAATAGTTTTCCTGTTGCCTATTTTCTATTTTTTTAAAGAAATTCTATTTTAAATTTTACAGTGATGGCAACAAACTCATAGAGTTTAATAATGGCCAAAGAGAACTACATACTGCCCAGTTCAAGAGACGGGAATACCCAGATGGCACTGTTAAAACCGTATATGCAAACGGTCATCAAGAAACGAAGTACAGATCTGGTCGGATAAGAGTTAAGGACAAGGAGGGTAATGTGCTAATGGACACGGAGCTGTGACGATCCCTGTGTGATCATGAAGTAACAGTAACTGATTTTTCTTGTTAAAAAATGTACATTTATTGTGGATTCCGTTTAATTTATTGTGTATGTGTGGGGAAAAGATTGGATTCTAAAATAAATGTTTATCCTGTGGCATCTTCATTTTTATATTCTTTGAAATGCAATGATAGCTGTCATTTATAATTCACCTAGCCTGCCTTTCAACAGAGTAAGGAAAGCATTTTTACTCTTTAGGAACTGTGTACAGGTTTTTACAATAAGTGGGTGTGTTTATTGGTTAGAAATGGCTATAAAAACCAAGAAGTACAGGAAGTACATTACATAGATGTCCCACAGGCACATCAGCCATAGAGCACTGGACTTGCACAGAAAGTGTACTCAAGGAGTAAACACGTCTCTGTAGCCAAAATATTACTATGTTCAGTTAGTACCAAAATTAAAGCATTTGATCTACTACACAGGTTCATTAATTATAATAGAATGGGGAGTTACACCAGTGGATGAATATAAATAGGTCACATACAACCAGTAGTAATCATAGTGGGGAGAAAAGTTATAACAAGGCAGACACTGTAATGTCTCAAAATGGGACACCTGAGAGGAGAAGGGGCATGAACGATGAGTAGCCGGTGTTAACCCATGGACCTCCACTACCTTCATCTTATCACAGTGAGATTACTGTAGCCTCATGGAGGCAAGATGTCCCTGAAGGATGGGCAAGTCACCTACTTGTAACTTTATATAATTACAGATTGGTCTAGACAGACCTTACCTGTCACATACACCATGAATCAGGTTTTGTTAATGAAATCTATCAATTCCAGGTGACTTAACAATATGAAAAATAAAACTTTTCAAAGAAAGTACATATATATATATGTATATAATCTATCTCAGAAGAGGTAAGGGTTTTTAAATGAGACAAAAAGCACAAACCTTAAAGGAAAACATTGATAGGCCAGGCATGGTGGCTTATGCCTGTAATCCCAGCACTTTGGGAGGCGAAAGTTGGCAGATCACTTGAGGCCAGGAGTTCGAGACCAGCCTGGCCAACATGGTGAAACCCTGTCTCTACTAAAAATACAAAAATTAACTGGGTGTGGTGGTGCATGCCTGTAATCTCAGCTACTTGGGAGGTAGGACAATCGCTTGAACCCAGGAGGCGGAGATTGCAATGAGCTGAGACCATGCCACTGCACTCCAGTCTAGGTGAGAGTGAGACTCTTATCTCAAAGGGGGAAAAAAAAAAAAAAGGAAAAAATGTTGCTAAATGAGTGAACATTTCTGTCAAATGATATTACAAAACGGGAAAGGCAAGCCCCAGACTCGAAGACATACAACGGATCAGGGATGATTAGAATATATCGTTTCTACAAATCAGTAAGAAAATTGCAAATAAGCCGGGCGCGGTGGCTCAAGCCTGTAATCCCAGCACTTTGGGAGGCCGAGGCGGGCGGATCACAAGGTCAGGAGATCGAGACCACAGTGAAACCCCGTCTCTACTAAAAATACAAAAAATTAGCCGGGCGCGGTGGCGGGCGCCTGTAGTCCCAGCTACTCAGGAGGCTGAGGCAGGAGAATGGCGGGAATCCGGGAGGCGGAGCTTGCAGTGAGCCGAGATCGCGCCACTGCACTCCAGCCTGGGCAACAGCGTGAGACTCCGTCTCAAAAAAAAAAAAAAAAAAAAAAAAGAAAATTGCAAATAATTCAATAGAAAAATAGACAAAATATGAACAAGCAATAAACAAGTGACAGAATGGTCACCAGCTAATAAACCAGTGAATGCATATTCAACGAGATAACGCAGTGAGATACCTTTTCTTACTAATACCACTGGCAACAGTCTGGCGACACCAAGTGCTGACACGGAGCTCAGACAACCAGTGGTGGGATAAACTGGCAGAATATACTGTTCAGAAAGCAAAAAAGTAGTTGGAAAGTAATTGTAAAAGTAGAGTAACCCCATGACCCAGCAAATTCCATCACTGTATGTACTAGAAAACTGCTCATGTATACAAGGCTCCTAAAGGAATATTTATGAGAAAAAAACTGGTAAAGGAGTATCAGGATAAATTATGTGCACGGATGGATACAGCAGTAAAAGTGAATTGAGTTACACATACCAACATGGATAAATAGCAAACAAAATAGAAAATAAAAGATGATTGTGTGACAGCAGATACATTAAAAAATACACAGAGCAATACTGTATCATTTATGGATGCATTCATATGTAGTAAAATTATATAGACCTTTATATGAATGATAAACACCAAATCATAACAGTAGTATTTACCTCTTAATATGGTTGGCTGTGGTCCCACCCAAAATCTCCAATTGTTCTCATGATAATGAGTTCTGACAAGATCTGATGGTTTTATAAGGGATGTCTCCCCCGCTTTGCTTTGCATTTCTCCCTGCTGCCACCTTGTGAAGAAGGTGATTTGCTTCCCCTTCACCTTCTGCCATGTTTGTTAAGTTTCCTGAGGCCTCCCCAGCCATGTGTATCTGAGAGTCAATTAAACCTCTTTCCTTTCTAAATTACCCAGTCGCAGGCAGTTCTATCAGTGTAAGAACATACTAATACACTTCTACAGAATGCAGGGAGAATGTGCTTGGGAGCAGCTTTTTCATACTAATGTCTTACTTCTTAAGCTGAATCATTACGTATAAAATGAATAAATTTTTTTCATGTGTCTTAGCTATTTCATTTTGAAATTATGGTAAAATAAAACAAGCAAATGTTTGGAAGCAAACATTTATTAACTTTTTTTTTCCACACAATTCCTAACAGCTCGATATGTAAAAATGAGGAGAGGTAAAGCACTATTGCTGAACAAGTTAAGAAAATTAAGCCTGAAATAGTCTAAATGTAAGACATAGTCTAAACATAACAGAAAACTTTCTTCTAAGCTTCTATAGATGCTCTGCACTGTATACCTGAAAAACAAAATGTGTTATTTTAAACCTTTACTTAATGTAAATGTGCAAGTCTAGCTGAATCATTCCTTATGGACAAGATTAAAAAGTTAGCTGGCTACCCACGTACTTCAGTAACTTGGTATGAGGATGGTGGCTGCTCAGTAGTTCTGTGTGCTTAGCGGGTATTTATGTGCTTTACTTACAGTGCCCACTCTCTCCTGCTGTCCCCATGTACCCTGGTACTGTGAGAGTCATGACAGCCCATCCAAACGTCCTTACAGATAGGGGCCTCTTTGATACTAGTGCTGACTAGGTGAGAAGGCCTATGAAGAAATCTGGAAGAGATTCTTGGGGAGCGTTGCTGTCATTCCTTTGAGAAATCAAGGAAAATCCATGGATGCTTTTCTGATCAATCTAGCATTAATCTCCACTAGTCCCATGCCTTATGCTATGAATAGAACAAGAACTTACACTTAGGCGTTATTCATCTTTATCTGCAAGCCCCATTTCTACTAATGGCATATGAACTGGATGCTGCTCTTCGTCATATAATGTCACTATCTGTTCTGGTGCCGGAGCCTAAAATTAAAAGATACAGTTGTCAAGAAAACAGTATGTCTTGGCTGCCTTTTCCCTCTCACATCTGGCCATTCACACAGGTGGAAAAAGGCGTTCTCTCAGGGGCCTATTGATAATTTTATACTCTATGCTTCCAAAAGGCATCTGTGGTGGTTTCTTGCAAAACCCCATTCTTTCCATTCTTCTGCTCTATTTAAATTCCTTCTCACAAGGTTTTCCTAAATGAAGCCAGGGGGCTTTGCCACCACCATCCCTTGTTACAGGTCATTTGCATTCCACACACAGCATTATACCTTTATGCATAAACTGACAGTGATGGTTAATATTAGTTGTTAACTTCGCTGGATTGAGGGATGCCTCGATGGCTGGTGAAGCATTTCTAGGTGTGTCTGTGAAGGTGTTTTCAGAGGAGACTGGTGCTAAATCAGTGGACAGAGGAAGACCCACTCTCCATGTGGGCAAGGGACATCCAGGTGGCTGGGAGACAAACAGGCAGAAAGGGGGTTCTCTGCTCTCCTTCCTGAGTAGGGGACACCTTTTCTCCTCCTCCCCTCGGACATCAGCCTCCAGATTCTTTGGCTTTTGGGCTGTAGGACTTGCACCAGTGACCTCCCAGGGGCTCTTTGGCCTCGGACTAGCAACTGCATTGTCAGCTTCCCTAGTTCTGAGGCCTCCAGACTGACCCAGGCTACCAGCTTCTCTGGTTCTCCAGCTTGCATACAGCCTATCATAGGACTTCACCTGTGATTGTGTGAGCCAGTTCCCTTAATAAATCCTCTCATATATCTATGGTTCTGATTATCCTCATATACTCACAAAATTTTGAATATTAGAGAAGTGAAAAAATACATATCTATAAGAAATACTTGCCCTGTCTGTATTTTCACTAGGTTGAGAGAAAGCCTGGATGAGCTAGTCATACCACTCTGCACATGCAATAGCATATATACAGGGATTTTCAAAAAGCACTTTCCAGGAACCATGCTGACTGATTATGAGCTCATCTGTGTCATAGCCAGTGTGTCAGGAATCCCCAAATCGTGGCACCAGGCAGGAATCACAAAGGAGGGAAGCAGGTTGAGATGCACACCAGCAGTGAGGACTAGGTGAACTGAACGTCACGTTACACGTTCCCGTCTAAGGGGCTGTTGCTACGCTTTCAGCTGACTGCCATTTCAGGGGGATGGGAAGACCCAGGATTCCTAGTTTTTAGAATATCTAATCAGGGCCAGAAATACAGACTTCCTGGGTAAGATTTCCAATTTTAAAACACTATGCTAAATAAAACAAGGTACAGGCCAGATTCTGTCTGTGGGCTACTGTGACATGCTGAGCCTCAGAACAAGAAAACATTTACAGGAAACAGTCTGGAGTTTTTTAGTTGACCTTTTGATGCAGGTTCTACTATATCAAATAATTCAAAAGTAGTACAATTATGAGACTAGTACAATTAGTATAATTCAAGCCTTTCTATAATGACCAGAACTACCATTCTTTCCCACGCTTCTTTTAGAATGCAGGTGAAATGCCACGTTCCTGTTTTACTTATTCAGTTAAATACTTGAGTGGCTTCTAAGCAGCAGCTCAAACACCCTCTCCTGACCTCTCCAGATGCAAATAATCATTTCTTCTCACACTTCCCCCACCCACAAAGTTAGCTATAGCTCTGTTATAGTACTTATTTCATTCAACCTCACACTAATTGTTTGCATATTTGTTTCCCTATTATAAATTAATTATGGGATAGTCATCTTGAGCATTTTATTAATTACATAAATGATATTTTATATCACCATAGGGGTAAGCAGTTTGTTAAACATAAACTAAGACATTTTAACAAGCCTTAAAATTAAGCTTTATATGTATATGTAAAGCTATACATATAAACTATATCCTATATAGCTTTATATGCTTCAGTATACTCTTGCATGTAGACATTGCATAGAAACACTTGACAAAGTGTGGACACAGAAATAGCTTTACAATAATTGTGGCCGGTTGAGACACTTACCATGGACACAGCATAAAGCTGTTTTCCTTGAAGACAGTCTATCATAGCCCACAGTGCCTCCATACTCCATTTGGGACAATATGGTATTCTTGTCTCCCCTAGGTCCCTTAAGGGAGGTTTAAACCCTGCCAAGAGAACCTTTATGGCTCGAGCTGGATACCGCATAAGATGAGGAGGAATTTGGCACAGTCTGTCACAAAAGAAATTCTTAAATTAAAATTCTCTTCCAGCTGAAACTATACAATTCTTAGAAAGAAAGCATAAGGGAAAAGCTTTGTAACATTGGATTTTACAGCGATTATTTTGGATACGACCCCAAAAGCACAGGAAATGAGAAAAATCAGATAAAATGGACTTCTTAAAAAATTAAACTTCTGTGTATCAAAGGATACAACAGAGCAAAAAGGCAACCTACAGAATGGGAGAAAACATACATAAACATGGACATTAAAGATCTACAAATGACCAGCGAGCACATGACAGGATGTTCAACATCACTAATCATGAGGGAAATGCAAATCAAATCCAAAGTGAGATTCCACCTCACACCTACTAGATGACTACTATAAAACAACAAAACCACAAGTGCTGGTGAGGATGTGCAGGAACTGGAACCTTTGTGCTCTTAGTGAGAATGTAAAATAGTGCAGCCACTGTGGGAAAGAGCATGGAGGTTCCTCAAAAATTAGGATAGACCATATGATCCAGCAGTTCCATTTCTGGGTATATACCCAAAATAACTGAGAGAAGGTACTCAAAGATATAAATGTACACCCACGTTCATAGAAGCATTATCCACAAGAGCCAAAAGTGGGCAGCAACCCAAGTTCCACCTTCCAGGGAAGGGATAAATGAGATGTAGTATACACTGTATGAGGGGGCTTCAAAAAGTTCATGGAAAGATGAAATTAAGATGAAAATAAAAAATGTAAACTTTATTTCTCAACATAAGTTCCATCAAGACCATGACACATTTGTAAGCTATGATAACAGCCCTTTAGTCCATCCCTTAAGAACTGAGGGTCCTGGGAATATAACCATGTCAATGTGATCTTTCTTACATTATTAACTGGAGAAAAATGGGTGCCCTTTAAATACTTTTTAAGATTAGGAAACAAAAAACAATCTAGAAAGGGCCACATCAGGACTGTAAAGTGGATGCCTAATGATTTAGGTAAAACTCTTGCAAAATCGCCCTTGTTTGATGAGAGGAATGAGCAGGAGCACTGTGGTGGTGAAGGACTCTGGTGAAGCTTTCCCAGGCGTTTTCCTGCTAAAGCTTTGACCAACTTTCTCAAACACTCCTAAGAAGATGTTGTCATTCTTTGCCTTTCCAGAAAGCCGGCAAGCAAAATGCCTTCGGCATCCAAAAAAGAAAAAACAAATGGTTGCCATGACCTTTGCTCTTGACCAGTCCATTTCTGACCGGACCACTTCCGCCTCTTGTTTTCACTGTGCCCTGCCTTCAGGATCACACTGGTAAAGTCACGTTTCATCTGCAATTGCAGTTCTTTGAAGAAATGCTTCAGGGTCCTCATCCTGCTTGTCTACAGTTTCCACTGAAAGCTCTGCTCCTCTCTGCAGCTGAGCTGGGTCCAACAGGTTTGGCATCCACTGAGTGGAGAGTTTCCTCAACTCTTTCAGTCAGCATTGTATAAGCTGAACCAACTGAAACGTCTTTGCTGCTGGCTGTTATTTCTGCTGTTGTCAGTCCTCTTCAATTAGGGCATGAACAAGATTCATTTTTTTTTCCTCACAAATTGATGTGGAAGGACTACTGCTACGGGCTTCATCTTCAACATCATCTTATCCCTTCATAAAACAAGTTATCCATTTGTAAACTGCTTTCTTTGGGGCACTGTTTCCATAAAGTTTTTAAAAAGCAAAAATGGTATCACCATTCCTCCACCCAAGCTTCACCATAAATTTGATGTTTGTTGTTGTTTCAATATGAGCAGAATTCATGTTGCACTTACCCTTTTTAGTGTCTCAAATAAGATCCTGTTCAGACATGTTAGAACAAGTTAGCAAAATTTTGGTGAAAAATTTTTGAAATCCATGCAGTTTTTTCATAGTATGCATTTTCCATGAACTTTTTGAAGACCCCCTCATATATATAATGGAATATTATTCAGCCTTAAGAAGTAAATTCTGACACATGCTACAACATGGATGAATCTTTAAAAATTATGCTATTGAAATAAGCCAACACAAAAGGACAAATGCTGTATGAATTTACTTATATGAGGTACCAAGAACAGGCAAGTTCAGAGACAGGAGACCATGGGTTACTAGGGATTAGGTGAGAATGGACTATGATCTTATTATTTAATAGGTACAGGGTTTCTGTTTGGAATAACAAAATTGTTCTGGAAGTGGAAAGTGGTGGCAGTTGTATAACCTTGTGAATGTATTTAATGCCAGTTATTATACTTAAAAATAGCTAAAATGGGCCAGGTGTGGTGGCTCACGCCTGTAATCCCAGCACTTAGGGAGGCTGAGGCGGGGGGATAACCGGAGGTCAGGAGTTCGAGACCAGCCTGGCCAACATGGCGAAATCCCGTCTCTATTAAAAATATAAAAACATCAGCTGGGATGGTGGCAGGCACCTGTAATTCCAGCTACTAGGGACGCTGAGGCAGGAGAATCACTTGAACCTGGGAGGCGGAGGTTGCAGGGAGCCGAGATTGCATCACTATACTCCAGCCTGGGCGACAGAGCAAAACTCCATCTCAGGAAAATAAAAAAGCTAAAATGGCAAATTTTATGTATACTTTAACTCGATAAAAATTCCCAATTTATAAACAGCCTTAGATTAACCCTTTTCTTTTAAAAGAGACAAAATATTCTCAATAAGAAAACTATTTTTTAAAAAAAGAAACCTAATTCAACACCCCGACATTTATTTTCAACCTGTTTAATGTCAGCTTTGCAGTTGATCCATAATCAACAAATTGTACTAGGATAGATAAAGGATTAAATTCTTTAATGGAAACAATCTTCGCTCTATACCATAAGCCATCATCATATTCTGCAAGGCAAGGCATTTCTGGAAAGACAGAAAAAGGGAAAAAGTCATATGGTCTTTTATTAAATATTTTTAATCCAAAGGAAATCAGCATATCAAAGGGCTACCTGCACCCCATGTTTGTTGCAGCACTACTCACAATAGCCAATATATGGAATCAACCCAGGTGTCCATCAACAGATGAATGAATAAAGAAAATGTGCTAATTATATACACAATGGAATACTATTTGGCCATAAAAAAGAATGGAATCCTGTTATTTGCAGTAACATGGATGGATCATTATATTAACTAAGACAAGCACAGAAAAACAAGTATCGCATGTTCTCACTCATATGAGAGCTAAAAAAGTGCATCTCATGAGGATAACAAGTAGATTAATGGTCACACGAGGCCATAAAAGGCAAATATACATGTGTTTGGGGTTGGGGGATGAAGAAGGTTGGTTGATAGGTACAAACATATAGTTGGAAGGAATAAGTTCCAATATTTGATAGCAGAGTAAGGTACCTAGTTCACAACAATGGATTGTATATTTCAGATTAACCAGAAGTCTTGAAATGTTCCCAACACATAGAAGTAACTGCTCGAGGTGATGAATACCCTATTGTCTTGATAATTACACACTCTATGCATGTAATATCACATGTACCCCATAAATATATACAATTATGTATCAAAAATGTTTAATACAGAAAAGTACAAAGAAGAAAATGTAACAAATATATGCTCACCATCCAGAATTAAACACTAAACAGTTGGCCTTATGTTGGCTTCTCTTTCTCTGTTCGTATTTTGTAAGTCTTTGTTCACTAAATAAAGGCACTTCTCCCATTCTCAGTTGCTAGTTCTTGTATTCTTATTATGAGCTTATTAGCTCATATTGCCACTGCCCCAACTTCTGATACTCCCCTAGTCTCTTCTAGCGTGGGCCATCATCTTTGGCAAAGGATGATAACTATTTGCTGTTCCTGCCTTCCATTCTGTCCTCCCATTCATTTGCTGTGGGACCACCAGAATTAAATTTTTAAAAATGCAATTACATTGCTCTTATTTAAAATTCTTTAATGGTACACCTTAACTGCCTGTAATATCAAGTCCTTATTACAATTTACAGGCGTCTTCAGTTGTTTGTTCTCCCAAACAACTTCTACCACATTTCCTCAATGAGTTACCTAAACAGGATTACTTAAAATTTTGATCCTTCTATTTAGCTTATGACTATCCCCCTCATCTAGAGTGTTTTCCTGAGCCCTTCTTTTTTTATGATGTTTATCATAAACATCAAGAAAACATTCTGACAGTTTTTAGGGTATTCATTGCCTTGAGCAGTTATCATTCTTCTTTCAAAGCCCAGCTCCAACATGACCAACAAAGCCCTAACAACTGATCACTGCTTTCCCTGATTCTACAGCATTACACACACTCCTTTAAGAGAAGCTATTCTTTTCATACTCTACTTGGTTTATCTGTCTCTTCTCTGCTTAGAGCACTTGTTCTTGAGTGCAGAACTGTTGTTTGTATTCCTAACATGGTACCTGACACAAGCTCAGTAAAAAAAAAAAAGTGTACTAATGAGTGCTAGGCTTGAGTTAAACTGTGGAAAAATTAGTACGGTATACACTTCCCTTTGTACATCCTTAGATTTCAGAGTGATGGCATGTGCCTCAGTTTCCTATCTTGTTCTACTTCCTTATGTCATACGCTTTTTATGTAATTTCACAGAGAATTCTATTTGTGGGCAAGTGACATTGAAATACATGACTAATGAATAAAGATTTTTATTTCAAGTGATTTTAATTAAAGAGTTATAGACAATTTCTTTCATATATAAATTCATCAGGGCCAGGAACGGAGGCTCATGCCTTTAATCCCAGCACTTTGGGAGGCCGAGGTGGGCAGATCACCAGAGGTCAGGAGTTCGAGACCAGTCTGACCAACATGGAGAAACCCCATCTCTACTAAAAATACAAAATTAGCCAGGCGAGGTGGTACGTGCCTGTAATCCCAGCTACTTGGGAGGGTGAGGCAGGAGAATCGCTGAACGTGGGAGGCACAAGTTGCAGTGAGCCGACACTGAGCCATTGCACTCCAGCAGCCTGGGCAACAAGAGTGAAACTGTCTCAAAAAAAAAAAAAAAAAAAAAAAGTCATCAGTGAAACAATAAAGAATCTCATCTGGGCCGGGCGCAGTGGCTCACGCCTGTAATCCCAGCACTTTGGGAGGCCGAGGCAGGTGGATCACAAAGTCAGGAATTTGAGACCAGACAGGCCAAGATGGTGAAACCCCGTCTCTACGAAAAATACAAAAATTAGCTGGGCATAGTGGTACATGCCTGTAATCCTAGCTACTCAGGAGGCTGAGGTAGGAGGACTGCTTGAGCCCAGGAGGCGGAGGTTGCAGTGAGCACCACTGCACTCCAGCCTGGGTGACAGAGCAAGACTCCGTCTCAAAAAAAAAAAAAAAAAAAAAAGGCTGGGCAAGTTGGCTCATGCCTATAATCCTAGCATTTTGGGAGACCAAGGTGGGCAGTTCACTTGAGTTCAGGAGCTTGACACCAGCCTGGTTAACATGGGGAAATCCCATCTCTAGTAAAAATACAAAAATTGGCTGGGCATGGTGGCACGCACCTGTAATCCCAACTACTTGGGAGGCTGAGGCAGGAGAATCGCTTGAACCCGGGAGCAGGAGGTTGCAGTGAGCCGAGATCACATCACTGCACTCCAGCTCGGGCAACAAAACAAGACTCTGTCTCAAAAACCAAACACAAAACTCACGGAATACTGGTAAGACATGAAGATGATGGTTTTTCCTTTGCTAAAATATCAAGAATACATCCCTATGACATACTGCAGTAACCGGACACATCTTCCTCAGAGGAGAGCCACACACATTTAATAAAGATGGGAAGAATGGACTGAAAAGATCAAAGAGTAGAAATCTGACCTGACAGAACAGGTCATATTTTGAGCCTCCACCTCACGATTATCGTAGGTGGCTTGTAATTAAAATGATGACCATTAAGGTCTGAATGACAACTCTTCCAACTTCAGCTACTGATAACCTCAAACTCAGAAAATAATCTTTATGCACTTTTCCAACACCGTCTCACTTGTGCAACGTGAACGTGCCCCCCAAGGGAGTTTACTAATGTCTCTGAGTTCACCTTCCTTATCTAGAAAATGAGAAAGAGGTCATCTTCTGGGCATCTCGAGGATTCCAGGAAATCATGCATGTAAAGTGAATACAAGACAAATGTCAACATTAGAGAGAGCCCAAGGTCATCAGCCCATTAAAACAAAATCCAAGTTTTATTAAGTATCCTGTTTCATTCAAATGTAGTAAGTATACCTGTTCTAAAATCCGTCAGAGGAGGAAGTGCCTCTACCTTCTTATTAACCCTCTGCAGTGCTTCATCAAGGCTCTCGGATTCCGATTCCCCGCTGACTCCACTATCATCTGTGTCACTATGCTGGTTAGAGTGGTTACAAGTTTCTATAGAATCAAGGCAAATATACACCTAAGTGGGGAGAAGGAAAGGAAAACTTTCAGATTCTGGAATTTCAAGCATTTATGTGGACAAAATTACTGTGGCAGACAGCCTCCAGGGATGCCCCCAGAGACCTCTACACCTCCTGATATTCACCTCCTATTCCTTCCCACATCCTACCACACTTATCTTGTGATCAAGACAACACGATTAGGCTGGGCATGGAGGTTCATGCCTATAATCCCAGCACTTTGGAAGGCTGAGGTGGGAGGATCACTTGAGCTCATGAGTTCAAGACCAGCCTGAGTAACACAGTGAGACCGCATCTCTACTAAGAATCAAAATCCTGAGGCTGGGCGCGGTGGCTCACGCCTGTAATCCCAGCACTTTGGGAGGCCGGGGGGGGGGGAGTGAATCACGAGGTCAGGAGATCGAGACCATCCTGGCTAACATGGTGAAACCTCGTCTCCACTAAAAATGCAAAACAAAAATTAGCCGCACGTGGTGGCGGCCGCCTGTAGTCTCGATACTCTGGAGGCTGAGGCAGGAGAATGGCATGAACCCGGGAGGTGGAGCTTGCAGTGAACTGAGATCGCACCACTGCACCCCAGCCTGGGAGACAGAGCAAGACTCTGTTTAATAATAATAACAGTAGTAGTAATCATAATTAGCTGGGCATGGTAGTACACACCTGTAGTCCCAGCTGCTCGGGAGCCCAAGGCAGGAGGAATGCTTGAGCCTGGGAAATTAAGGCTTCAGTGAGCTATGTTTATGTCACTGCACTCTCCAGCCTGGATGACAAAACGTGTCCTCTATCTCAAAACAAACAAACAAATAGAAAAAACCACACAACTATAGTGACAGTGTGTGACTCCTGAGACTGGCATATAAGGACATGTAGCTTCTGTCTTGGTAGAGCTGTCCCAGGGATCTCATGTGCCAGGAAGCCACAGCCATGCTGCAAGCAGACAATCGGAGAGGCCACAGGCAGGAAACAGAGCCTTCCAGGTGGTGCCATGTGAGTCTTTTCGAAAGTGGTTTCTGCAGCCCCTGCCAACATCATGGCTGCAACCTCCTGAGAGCCTGAGCTAGAGTGCCTAACTCAGCATCTCCCAGACTCCTGACCCTCATGTGTGTTTGTATTAAGCTGCTAAGTTTAGGGGTAAATTGTGATGCAGCAATAAATAAGCAAAATTACCAAAACCAGCAATAGTTGTTTAGCAACTACATACAGCATAACATGCTACTTACTCTGCTCTCTGATGAAATTAGAAAGCAAATCCTTCCCCTGCCTGTGAGAGAATGGCCTATGAAGGAGCTGCTGAAGCTACTTATTTCTTCCTCTCTTTGTTAGCCAAGGACAAGTAATTGAACTTTCAGTGCCTTTATTCATCATTCAATCAATATTCACCAGGTGCCTAGTATTTACCAGGCGCTACTCTAGGTTCTGGGGATACCTCAATGAACAACATGGAGCTATACCCTAAGGGGAGGCAGACCAACCTAGTTAAGTGGGACACAGTGTCAGCCAGGTGGTTAAGTGGAAGAGTTCAATGCGGGAAGAGGAAGGAAAGCAAGATGTTTAAGATTTCATAGATAGAAACGGTTCCACCTTAAAAATCTAAATATCGGATATGAGCATAACATTGAATAAAGCAGCATAACACTGGGAACCCAGTAGGTCCTTAAAAAACACTTGCCTTAAATATTAACAAATATCTGAAGAGGGTATTATAGGGTGGGGCAAACTAGAGATCACGAATTTGCAACATTTGAAATCAGGAAGATAGAGAAGTGAAGAGTCACTTCTGGTGTTTAAGACCAAGATAGATTGTTATGTTTTTCATCACCAACTAATCATTTAGATCACATACTTCATTAGGTGAGACAACGTGCTTGACTTGAACAGCACAGAGTTCTCCTGGGGAAGGCAGAGATGAAGACAAATATGGTGGTAAAAGAGGAGTGTCTGTTTCAGACGAAAGCAATTCCTAAAACACCACAGAAAAATTCAAATTTCAGAATGAGGATGAAAATCTATTACATTATAAAAATTCATGACGGTGCCAATTTAGTTTTGAATTAGCAGAAAGCAAGCTCTCTTAAATACTGAACACCATAAAATGATTTTGTTACAGTAGGACCAAAATGTGATGACAATCAAAGATCTTTAGTATTCTTTTGTCCTCTAATTCTAAAGCGTTTTGTGCAAAAAAATGCATGTATGTTTATTGATATGCATATTATCTACACATACACATACAATTCTAGAAGAATAGTTAATATTAACTGCCACCAATGAGGGCTGCGGTGTTTGAGGTGCAGAATGAGGAACACATCCCTCTTCCTTTTATACATTTTTGCAGTATTTAAGTACTTTCTAATAAAAACTAAAATAATACATGAAATGCTAAAAGAAAATTTAAGTTAAAATCATCAGAATGGTGTGCTTTCTCTTAAGCCCCATGAAAGCATAAGGAATACTACAGTTATGTGATTCCCAAGACGACCATGGCACCTAGTAACTGTTAAAAGCAAATGTGTATAAAAATGTGGTGCATGTTTTTCTGCAAATACAAGCAATATATTTATTTATTTATTTATTTATTTATTGAGACTGAATCTCACTCTGTCACCCAGGCTGGAGTGCAACGGTGCGATCTCAGCTTACTGCAAGCTCTGCCTCCTGGGTTCACGCCATTCTCCTGCCTCAGCCTCCTGAGTAGCTGGGACTACACGTGCCTGCCACCACGCCCAGCTAATTTTTTTGTATTTTTTTTTTTTTTTTTAGTAGAGACAGGGTTTTACCATGTTAGCCAGGATAGTCTTGATCTCTGGACCTTGTGATCCACCTGCCTCAGCTTCCCAAAGTGCTGGGATTACAGGCGTGAGCCACCGCGCCCGGCACAATATCTTCATAAAAAGTTCTTATTCTTCAAGAATAAGGTAATTATCTTAAGTAAAACCATCATATTCAAATTTGTAGGTTAATTTATTACTATTTAATGTTTTCAAACTGGTAGACAAAACAAAAAAAAGTTTGAACCTAGGAAAATTCAGCAAAAAGTGATCAGCCACTGTTGAAATTTGTTGAACTTTTTAAGTAAGTAATAGGCAATTTACAATAAGGTTATGTTATTTTCATAAATTACAAAGGTTTACTTAAGTAAACTCTTCCTGCACAAAAAAAGTCCAAGTGATAAAAGAAAACAAACAGATAAACTGGACTTCATCAAAATTAAAAACTTTGGTACTTAAAAGGACACTATCAAAAAAGTGAAAAGAAAGCTGGCTGTGGGGGTCCATGCCTTTAGTTCCAGCTACTCTGCAAAAAGGCAGGAGGGCTGCTTGAGGCCCGGAGTCCAACACCAGCCTGGGCAATGGAGCAAGACTCTCTCAAATCCGTTAATGTGAAAAGACAACCCACAGAATAAAAGAAAATATTTGCAATCATATATTTGATAAGGTACTTGCATGCATAATTATAAAGAACTGTTAGAGCTCAACAATGAAAAGATAAATAACCCAAATAAAAATGGGGAACTGATTTGAAGGGATTTCTCAAAAAAAAAAAAAAAAAATATATATATATATATTTATAAATGGCCAATAGGTACATGAAAAGATGCTCAACAATACTAATCACCAGGACAAGCATATCAAGTCGACAATGATATGCCACTTCACGCCTATCCTAAAATGGCTAGAAAAACAGATTACAAGTAGTAATTTGGTGAGGAAGTGGAAAAAAGGGGGTCCTTACACACACCCTACTGGCATGCATGTAAAATGATGCTGCCACTTTGGAAAACAGTCTTGGAGATCTTTAGAATGTTAAACATAGTTACCATAGACTCAGTAATTCCACTACTAGGTGTATACCCTAATGAAGGGAAAACAAATGTCTACATAAAAACTTGTACCTGATCAGACAGTAGCATTACTCGCAATCACCATAAGGCGGAAACAATCCAGTGTCCACCCACAGATGAAGGGTAAACAAAACATATCCATCCAGTGGAATGTGATTCAGCAATAAGGAGTGAAGCACTGTTACACACAACATGGATGAACCTTGAAAACGTTATGCTAAGTGAAAAGCCAGTGACAAAGGACCACATATTATACGATTCCATTTATATGAAATGTACAGGATAAGCAAATCCATAGGGACAGAAGTCGTGAAGTTAGGGAAGGAAGAATGCAGAATGACTGCAGCTGGTACAGGGCTTCTTTTGGGGGGGATAAAATGTTCTGGAAATAGATAGTGGTGATGGTTACAAAACAGTGAACAATATTGAACACCACTGAACTGTATATTCAATAGGTAAATTCTATGATATATCAATAATATTTCAATAAAACTGTTATAAAAGAAAGCTCTTTCTGTCCTGTATCAGATCCTTTGTATTAATGAAGTGTCCAAAGTTTCCAAAATACTTGGATTGTTACTTACCTCAAACCTTATTTCCCACTGTTCCTCTTCATACTTTTTATCATGATCTGATCTTGGTTTCTGAAATAATATAGTATTGAGTAAAATCACCTTTAGCTATATTGTTTTAAGGTACTTTCCATATTTCATCCCCACAAAAACTGGGTGCATTTTCTTGTTGGTATTCATTTGTTAATTTCAGATCAATTACAGGAAAATCTAATGTTCTGAATAATCTCACCATCTTAAGTTTTCAACAATCAGAAACTTCAAATGTATGTTAACACATGTATGTCAATGCTAATTCATTTATTGTAAGAGTGGGAGGTCTTACCTTTCCCTTTAAAATGTTCACAGTGAATAGTACAACTAGAACAGAAAGACTAAGTAATCTTTATAAAACTTGTTTAATAACGGACGGAACCTCTTTTACACACACACACACACACACCCCCCACTCACCCACAACCACACCTCTGCTTTAAAGAAAAAGCTGGCAGTGAGGATTACAGGTACAAAGTTATAGCACAATTTCTATTTGAGAGAAGAAAGTAGTTTTCTTTATCCATGGAACAATGTTTGGTTGTGTACTATCACCAAAATGAATATAAAAAGTCTAAAAAGTAGACTGCAACTCTAGAAATAAAAATATCTTGTGATATAAAATATAATGATGCAAAATCTATTCCTATAAAAGATTTATAGCAGCTTGAAATGTGAAACCATATCTTGTAACAGGCTATAGTTTTTAAAGCACTAAACCACAGAAGCACCAGGCAAGGAATGAGCCAGTAATGGAAGCTAAGTTCAAAATGTGCCTCTGGGTTTCCTGTGAGAAGGCAAATGAGAGAAATTTTGTAATACATGGCTTTTGTGTCAAGTAAAAGGAAAAAATATTTGACCTGGAGCAAGAGCCCTCTTCTGGTATTGAATTCTATAGAGATTTTAGAACGTGCATCCCTACATTCAAACAACACTTAATAGCATGGGCATCACACTAGGTTTGAAGGTACAGAAACACTGATTGAATCTTAATGTAATTAAAGTCTTTTACAGGACACTTATAAAGCATGACACAGTCTTATTTATCTTTCTCAGCAAAAATGTGTAAGTCCTCTAGACTCTCTTAATAGATCAGATATGTAGAATCATATTTAAGACATAGTGTAAGACAAAATGTGACATTTTAACTAGTCTGTTCTACACTTTAGATTTTTATAGAAAAATAGTTCACTTACTTCTTTCAACATCTCCTCAGTATGTTCAGAAGTACAGTATTTATAGTATGCCATAAAATAAGAAAGTGACATTCCATCAAAATAGAGGTGAATAGACAATTTCTCCCACGGATTTTTAGGTAATTCCTATTTAAAGTTCAATAAAGGTTATTATTATAAAAATAAACTCCATTTGATGACATTTTTATAGTCAGCAAATATTAAATTTAGCTTCTGACAATATAACAGTATTAACTAGACAGTTTGGCTAGTGACTCATTTCATAGAATTTTCTGGCCGGGCGCGGTGGCTCAAGCCTGTAATCCCAGCACTTTGGGAGGCCGAGGCGGGTGGATCACGAGGTCAGGAGATCGAGGCTATCCTGGCTAACATGGTGAAACCCCGTCTCTACTAAAAATACAAAAAACTGGCCGGGCGTGGTGGCGGGCGCCTGTAGTTCCAGCTACTTGGGAGGCTGAGGCGGGAGAATGGCGTGAACCCGGGAGGCGGAGCTTGCAGTGAGCCGAGATCACGCCACTGCACTCCAGCCTGGGAGACACAGCGAGACTCTGTCTCAAAAAAAAAAAAAAAAAAAAAGAATTTTCTTCCTGGTATTTTGACATGCTATAAGGGAGTAATACTACTACTTTGGTTTATGTGACATACACTTACAAGTCATTAGAGTTTTCTAGTTATTCACCACAAAATAACTAAGTTATATATAATCCCAATTCCCAAATACATCGCCTTTAGATGATACTAACAAATTACACTACGTAGAAAGAGAAAGAAAAGGTTACGTTCAGAGGTGGAGAAATAAAGTTTCATTTAAAAATCCAAAATTGGCGGGACTCGGAACAGTCTACTGGGTACTGAATGTGTCCCTAACTGATAAGCTGACCCACAGCAATTCTCTTCATTTGCACTGATACCACCTTTGTCCAAACTCACTGCTCCTCACTGTTTTACTGCTCCTCACTGAATTATGGTTGCTGCCTCCCAGCAGATCTTGTCCTCTCTCTTCTTATCATTCAGTCTTCTGCCAATGCAGTCCCCTCCTGCCTAGCCCTGCTCCTGCCTCAGCACTCTTCTCCCTGCACCCATGTGGTCTGTCCTCTAACCATTTTAGGGTCTTGACTCAAATGTTACCTTTGCAGTGACATCTTCCCAGATGCATGTTTAAAGTGGAACCTCCTCCCTAGCCATGCCATTCCTATCAGCCTTTCCTGCTTTGTTTTTTTTCTCTTAGCACCCATCACTATCTAATATTCCTCATAGTTTATTTTCTCTTTCCCACCACTGAAATGGAAGCTTTAGAAAGGCACAGATTTCTTACTGCTG
This sequence comes from Macaca fascicularis, assembly GCF_037993035.2. NCBI lineage: Eukaryota > Metazoa > Chordata > Mammalia > Primates > Cercopithecidae > Macaca > Macaca fascicularis. The sequence continues at coordinate 5,068,796 of NC_088391.1, read as the reverse complement.
AGCCCCCCAGCTGTGTGTCCAGACCTACAGCAGAGGCTAGCACCTAAGAGGCCCTCGGTCAGCATCTCCCTTTGTGTACAAGTGAGAGGAGTGAGTCTGGGCAAGGCCTGCTGTCAGTTGGGTTGTGTAGAATGCACATTCATGGTCTCTGAGACACCTGGCAGCCTTTGCTATACCACAAGCTGTTCTTCTGTGTCAAGCAAAACAGCAATGAAAGCTGTCTAGACAAACTAAAAATTTCAATCTCTACCATATTTCAGCGACTTGCCATGGAGACTAAGTAACCAGGGAGGGACTCTCAGTACTAACAAAAGCTACTTTCTTATTTAAGTGAGTCTGTGCCTCCTTTAGGTTTTTATCACTCTATCATCATCCTTTAATACAGAAATACTTTCCTTACCATATATCTTCCCACTCGGGTCCTGCAAACATAGCAGCTGCAGGTTGATCTCATTACCTCACTGCTCAGAAACCTCCACTGAGGCTGTCCCTACCAACCTCGCCAACTGGCCCCTACCTCTCCTGAATGCTATTCACTACCACTACTCCTCACAAAACCTCCACTATTCGAGTCCAACAGTTATACCCTTTCCCTAAAACGTCTCTCTGTACCTTTGTGCATTTCATTTCCCCAGTCAGGAGAACATTACTATCTTTAAGGGCTACCTCAATTCTCACAATCTCTAAATTCCTATTACATTTACCAATTTTTTTTTTTTTTTAACCAATCACTTGGCTCTTGGCATGTTACTTTGTAGTGCAAATGTTCTAGGTTTTTGTCTTGTTGCACTAACCAGATATGTGCTTTGAGGACACAGATCGTGATAGACTCCCTGAACTGCCTGTACCTAAGACAGTGCTGAGTGTTCCGCACCATCTTGGAAACTGCTACATATAAACATGCCCAACAATTTAATACCGCTCCCTGTAACAAAACAAGCTGTTAACAAAGAATCTTTCATATTAGTGACTTTAATGGTTATGAAAGTTCTCAGGAGCTTGTTCAAAATCAGGCTTATTTAAAGCAAGCCTAGGAACCAAACTGGTAGTTTCTTTTATGCTAACAAGTATTCACCATAAGAAGGTATATACCATTGCTTATCAAAAATATCCCTGAAATTATGTTAATTATAATATTTTATGGCAAATAATTTATACCACCTATATATACTTGAAATTACCATGACGTGAATGTCCACCTCTCTCTTTGAAAGCAGTTGTTGAAGAACTTCTATTGCATCTGGTTGCCAGACATTCCCAACCTATTTGGGATTAATAAACTCAGATTCTTTTATGCTTTCATAAAATAAGATCAGGAAGCAAATTAAGATATACAAAAGTAGCCATAAACAAATAATATCGGAGAGTAGTACAAAATACACAAGCAGTTCTCAGAGAATATCATAGGTACATGATAAAAACATTTAAAAATGAATAATTTGAGTACTCATTTTATGCTTTAAAAATATAAACCTGTTCAGCCAGAGGTGAGAAAACACACACACACATCCTACATTTAAAAATATTACATGTAAAACTTTTTTAAAAGACCAATATGCCAATGCAGTGCTTGTACAAGACCTGCAGTGTGTATTCATTAAGGAATAGTGATTGTTACGTTTTTATGCGCGGAGAGGTTCACATGGAAAGGAAGTGAGGCTTCCTGCCAAAGCAATATGCATCAACCATCTCAAGTGGACCCTCTGTCCCCAGCTGATCCTTCAGGTGACTACACTTACGGTGGACATCTTGATGGCAGTATCAGAAGGGACCATGATACGGTTTGGCTGTGTCCCCACCCAAATCTTATCTTGAATTGTGATCCCCATGTGTGGAGAGAGGAACCTGGTGGGAGGGGACTGGATCATGGGGCAGCTTCCCCCACGCTGACTGAGTTCTCACAGAGCTACGGTTTTGAAAGAGTTTGGCAGTTTCCCCTTCAATCTCTTTTTCTCCTGCAACCTTGTGAAGAAGGTATGTGCTTCTCCTTCACCTTCCACAACAACTGTCTAAGTTTCCTAATGCCTCATCAACCACGGAGAACTGTGAGTCAATTAACCCTCTTTTCTTCATAAATTACCCAGGTTTAGCTACGTAGTATCTTTACAGCAGTGTGAAAATGGACTAATACAGATCCTCTGTCAAAAAAACCCAGCTAAGCCACTCCTAATCCCTGAACCACAGAAACGGTATGAGATAATGAAAGTTTATTGTTGTTTTAGACCACTATGTCTCAGCTTAATTTGTTACGCAGCAAAACAGAATAAGGCACTCTTTTATCTGATCTCCAGCTTCAAGTTTGTTGTAATTTCATTTGATAAAAAAATAAACTTTTGCAATCTTATACCTTCCCACTTATGAACATATCTCTTCATTTATTCACATGTTTTACAGCCTTCAGTTTAATTTTGTAACTGTCTTCATAAAGGCTGTTTAGCTGTCTTAGCAATTTATTTGTTGGTGTTGTATTACTTTTTTGTTACAACTGAAATTTCATTTTACATTCTAAATATTTCTAAAAAAAATTAGTAAAAACTAATATTTAAAATTAATCATCCCACAAATTATTATGTACTCACAGGTGTGGTATTATGGAGCTGACAAGGAATACAGAACTGGGGTATATCAGGATACAGCAAAATAGGGTAAAGATGGCACTGTGGAATCTTTTCAGTGAATCCATGATCTAAATATTGTACCTGAAACAGGCCAAATAAAATTCACAGTTAAAATTTATTGTTAAAAGCTAGGGGACAAAGGGAATTTCCTGTTATTTGAAAAAAAAGTAAAAAGATAGGCCAGGCTTGGTGGCTCATGCCTGTAATCCCAGCACTTTGGGAGCCAGAGGTAGGTGGATTGCTTGAGCCCAAGAGTTTGAGACTAGCCTTGGGAACATGGCAAGACCCCATCTCTACCAAAAATACCAAAATCAGCTGGCTGTGGTGGTGTGGGCCTGTAGTCCCGGCTACTCAGGATGCTGAGGTGGGAGGATTGCCTAAGCCCGGGAGGTCAAGGCTACAATGAGCTGTGACTGTGCCACTGCACTCTAAGCCTGGTGACAGAGAAAGAACTTGTTTCAAAAAAAATAAAAGACATCATGAGAAGTTCAAAATATGGATTTTTAAAATTCCCAGGAAAAAAAAGCAATACTGTATTTACTCCCTCTTCCGATAGTGTATCAAACCTCATGGTAAAAAAGGTTTTCTTACACATAACCCATCAGACTTTTTTTGAAAAAAACTGGGTTTTATTGGATTTACAAATTCCTCAAGAACAATCCCTTTTTGAAATGCTTTAATTTTGATAATTCAATTTCTAAATTGTCTTAAGAATAAGGAATGCCAATAAACTATTTCTTCTGTCCCAACATAAGGAAATGAACATATGACTGTTTAATTGGATTTGCTTGGCAATTACCATTAAAAAATAAAATAGAATTAAACAAAAATGTCTGAATACCTCACAGATAATTAAGGTATGGTTTCATGAGATGTTTATTTCTTAATGTGAATTACAGGATAAACTTTAAAAGATACCAGGTTAAGAAATGAAAAATCCATTGTGCATACTAAAAATGTAAAGTGACCACATGAAAAAAATAAAAGGTGATGATTAAACTATCAAAGTTCTTTTAAGTAAGTTAAAATAAACAGGTATTTGGACAGCAGGAGAGTTTTTATAAAAGTTCACCATCTTATTTATTTTGATTCTACAAATGTAAAGTTCATGAAGTATGATAACTTGATGAATACTGAATTTCATTTTACCTTTGTAAAGAAAAAAAGGTCAGGGGTTATGTGAGCAACTCAAATGTATGTATAGGTGAATGTATGTCACTTTGCACATACATTCAAGTTGCTCGGATAACCCCTGTAACTATCCAGATGTTTAAGTACTCACCCCAAATTTGAAACTATTTTACTTCTATGAAAACCATTAAAAGTTTGTAGTTCAATAGAAAAAGCGTAAGACTTAGAATCAGAAGTTCAGGAATCAGATGCTTGGATATTAACTCTAGCATTACTACCCAGTGACCCTGGCAGGTCACTGAACCTAAATTTCAATTTTCTTTTTAGTAAAATGGGAATAATAATCTATGTCTAGGATAAGTGTAAACAAATTATAAAATACAAATGCATATAGGTGAAGGAAGCTAAAAAACCTGAAGTGCTATGTAATCATTAGGTATCATCATCAAACAGAAAATAAACTCCTGTCCAGGTGGAAACAAAACACTTTTTCACTTAAGCTTTTCCTCCCCTCACTCCAATTGAAACTAAAGTTTTCCACACACACACACACGTGTATATATACACACACACGTGTATATATACACACACACACACGCACACATATCTTTCAAAGGATATAGCTATTTTTGAAGATTTTGAATGAAACCTGAGTGTTAGTTATCTCATTATTCTGGAAAGGTAAATTAGTCGTTATTCTGAAAAACTAACTGGGCCATAAACAAATTTGCTAGTGAGATATTTAACATACTGGAAAACACTCTTTTACTTAATACTATGTGTGGAAACAGGGCTACCAATTGTAACTCAGTGGTCCATCCATTAACCAATGATCAAATCTCTCCCTATTTTTTGCTTATTCAGGTTACTAAATATATTTGCAAATAACACAAAAAATTATTACAAACAAAAGTATAACATAACTGATGTTCCTACATGATTTTCATCAAAAGATGTTTTAATCCAATTTTCTTGTGTTCAAATGCAAAAGACTATTTAATGCTACAGCATTTAACCTTAGAATAGTCATGAAAGAACATGAGACTCACTCGGACGGCGCCACCTACAACCTCCATCACCTTGCCACGATACCACAGAGTATCGGATCCTCTTACTGCACATGCTTCTCCTTTTTTCCAGAAATAAGGCTCCAAAAGACCAAGGCATTTTAAATTACTTTGAATTTCATTTGTCATTTTGATTAGCTCAAATTCTGAAAAAAAGTGTTAAGGATAGAAAGCATTAAGGAAAATTCCCTATCATTTGTCAATTTAATGACTTCATCTCTTCAGTAGTACAGTTAAAAATCAGTCTCCAAAACACAACTTTGGTAAAAATCTGTGTGCGTTTTAAAACATACTAGTAACAGCATATAAACAATATTATGATCTTTGCTTATATTTTGAGAGTACAAATATCATAAGGAGCTCTAAATACATACCAGCTAGCCTAATACGAAAGTACTACCAATTCAAAATAGGGTCAGTTTGACAGCCCTAAGTAAAACAGAACACAGGTTATATATTACTTGATGCTCAGATACAGTATAATGATGGGGATACAAATTAAAATTTCAATTTTGCTTTTATTGCTAATTGGCCCATGATTTCCACATATATCCATAACGGATACCACAGAAGGCAAGCTCTGGAGTCAGTCAGCATTCCAATCTTACGGCAGTTGTGTGATCTTGGGTGGTTAGTTCCCTTACCTCCAATAAGCCTCAGTTTATCCTTCCAAAATAACACCACCTATTCTGGGCGTAACAGCATCTTCCGGGAATAACAGTACCTGTCAGCATCATCAAGCACTGCAGGAAGATTAGATGTAAAGCATCCAGCACACTGCCTGGCAGATAACAGGCTACTAGTTTGAACAATGACTATTTATACATGTCAAGCAAAGTTCCTGGGTTAAGTACTATTACTACAGGTCTCAAACGTTATTTTTTCTAGAACAGCCAATTGTACCCATTTTATTCTGTCTTTCAAATTTAAAAATGTATTTAGGAGATCAACAAATGAGAGAAAATTTTCAGTAAATTCACAGCTACCATACCCTTATCCACAGGTACTAACTAGGAGCTAATGACACTAAGCCCTACGAGTGCTATAGTTATCAACTACTCCGATGGGCCCAGGTTATAGTCAGGAAGCATTTGCACACAAGCCTAAAAATCTCAGGAGGGACCTGAATATTCTCAAAGGTTCCTAAAGTTCCAGTCATTTGTTGTGATTTCTTTTCTCATTCTCAAGAAATATAAACTTCTGTATTTATTTTATTTTTAGAAAATGAGACAAGGTGTCACTCTGCTGCCCGGGCTGGAGTTCAGTGGCATGAACGCAGCTCACTACAGCCTTGACCTCCTGGGCTCAAGCAATCCTCCTACCTCGGTTTCCTGAGTAGCTGAGACCCAAGGCATGCACCACCATGCCCAACTCATTTTTGCATGTTTTGTAGTGATGGGGTCTCACCATGTTGCCCAGCCTGGTCGCGAACTCCTGGGCTTAGGCAATCTTCCCGCCTTGACCTAAAGTGCTGAGATTACAGGTGTGAGCCACCGCACCCAGCCTGCATTCTGTTTTCATAGAGAGCCTCCAAACTTGTCTAAGTGACAGGTCTTACAAATCTGGAAACCCTCTACCCACATCTCCAGCATCTTAGTCCCAAGGTGAGGAAAATAAGGGAGACACAATGGTGGAAAGCAGGTTAATTTATGCTAGTCCTGATCTAACAGTCATTTTAGCAGCCTATAAAGCTGGTTTCATGTTGCTTCTCTTCCATGATGGGAGAGTACTGAGGATGTCTATATCATCACTGGTGGCCTAAGTTCTAAATTCTGCCAACCACATGTGCCATTGCCACTCTCACGTATACAAAAAAATGGGGCTCCAGGATTTTTATATTCTCAAGGATCCCAAGGTTTACAGATGCACAAAAATACTGAAATCATGGAGGAAAGAGTAAAATACTGAGTGGCAGCCCTCATATATCATGATGCTAAAAACACAACTACTTCATCATATACCTAACTCCCTTATTCTTACCAAACTTCATTACTTCTATTCTTCCAGCCAGGCTGAACCCCTTTGTCTTATCTATGCCTACCTCTGTACAAGTTCTTTCCCTAAAGCTCCTAACTCTAAAAACGTCTTCCAGTGTTTTTTCCTGTCCATATCTATCTATATTTCCAAAGCCATGGGGTTTGCAGCGTGTCTCAAAAAAGTTACCCTTCCTCATCTCTAGCCTAACTTTGCCTTTGCTTTGTGACCTTGCAACACTCTGCACACAGTGTGTCCCACAGAAACAACAGGGTATAGTGAAGAAAACACACGATTTAAGGAGCCAAGATGCACCTAAAGAAGAACAAGAAATCCAGTGGATTTCAAGCGTTACAGGATATACAACAAAGTAACTTGTATACATAGTAAAAGTAGTATAGGCTATATTCAGGAAAAAACTGGTGTTGGTGTAGGGATAAATAGCATTAACACAGAACAGAAAATTCAGAAACAACTCACACACATATGGAATCTTTTTTTTTTTTTTTTTTTTTCCGAGACGGAGTCTCGCTCTGTCGCCCAGGCTGGAGTGCAGTGGCTGGATCTAAGCTCACTGCAAGCTCCGCCTCCCAGGTTTACGCCATTCTCCTGCCTCAGCCTCCCGAGTAGCTGGGACTACAGGCGCCCGCCACCTCGCCCGGCTAGTTTTTTGTATTTTTTAGTAGAGACGGGGTTTCACCGTGTTAGCCAGGATGGTCTCGATCTCCTGACCTCGTGATCCGTCCGTCTCGGCCTCCCAAAGTGCTGGGATTACAGGCTTGAGCCACCGCGCCCGGCCCTGGAATCTTAATCTTTGACAAAGTTGGCACTGCAGATCAGTGGGGAATGTGTGGAGTATTAAGCAGATGAGCTGGGACTACTGACTAAACCTATTAAAAAAACTGGATCTCTTTTCCGTATCTACCAAAAACTCAATTCCAGGATAGCTTATACATTATGTGAAAACTAAAACCATAAACACTTTTTACAAGATCATCTAATGAAATAGCTTTCTGATATCACAGTAAGAAAGGATTTTTTTTTTTTTTGAGATGGACTATTGATCTGTCACCCAGGCTGGAGTGCAGTGACGGAATCTCGGCTCACAGCTGCAACCTCCACTTCCCGGGTTCAAGCGATTCTTCTGCCTCAGCCTCCTGAGCAGCTGGGACTACAGGTGCCCGCCACCACGCCCAGCTAATTTTTGTATTTTTAGTAGAGACCGGGTTTCATCATATTGGCCAGGCTGGTTTGAAACTCCTGACCTTGTGATCCACCCAACTAGGCCTCTCAAAAGTGCTGGGATTATAGGCATGAACCACTGTGCCTGGCCCAAGAAAGGATTTAAAATGAGATACAAAACCAAAAAACAAAGAAGATTGATAAAATTACATTAAGACCTTCTGTTCATCCAGAAACTCCCAAAAGACACTGAAAAGACAAGTAAGAAACTGAGAGAAAATATCTGGAACACATAAAAACCAAGAAGGGTAAGTATTCAGGATATATTAAGAACTATGAATCAGAAAGCAATGACTTAATGGAAAGTAAGCAAAGACATGGACAGGCATTCCAAAACCACAGAAATACAAATGACTCAAATACAAGAAATGATGTCTACCCCATAAGAAGGAAATATTTATTAAAGCCATAGTGAGAGACAATTTCACATCCACTAGGATTGGTAGAACTTAATCTGACCTTACTAAGTGTTAGCAAGGATGTGGGGTAATGAGACTCTTCATGCACTGGCGGTGATGAGTGTAAACTGTTACAAACAACTTTGAAAAACAATTTGACATTACCTAGAAATGATCCACCATTTTTTTAAAATGGAGTCTCACTCACTCTATTGCCTAGGCTGGAAAGCAGTGGCATGATCTGGGCTCACTGCAACCTCTGCCTCCCGGGTTCAAGTGATTCTCCTGCCTCAGCCTCTTGAGTAGCTGGGATTACAGGTGTGTGCCACCACGCCCAGCTAATTTTTGTATTTTTAGTAGAGATGGGGTTTCATCATGTTGGCCAGGCTGGTCTCAAACTCCTGACCTCGTGATCCACCCACCTTGGCCTCCCAAAGTGCTGGGATGACAGACATGAGCCACCGTGCCCGGCCAATGATCAACAATTCTGTTCACTAGATTATGTGCCCGAGAAAAATTTTGCCTCTGTGTAACAAGACACAGGTACAAGAATGTTCACAGTAGGATTTTTTGTAATCACAGAAAATCTAGAAACATACGTGTCCATCAATAGAACAGATACTGAGATATAATCATTCATGGAAATGCTGTTAATTCATTTAAAAAAGGAATTAATTCATTAAAAAATGAATGAAATATAGTGAGATGCACCAAGGTGGACAAATCTCAAACAATTTGATGAAAAGTCACAAAAGAATATGTACATTTTGGTTCTGGTTACATAAAGTTTGAAAGATGGAAAACCTAAAAAATTTGTTTAGTGATGCACACAGGAAATGATAATTAGCAAATTCAGGTAAGTGGCTATATCGTGGGTGGCAAAACAGGAGACATGACCAAGTGGGGCCACACAAGTCTGCTTAGGTTCTGGTGATGCTGCTTCTTATCATGGGCAATGTGTATATGGCTACTCATCTTAATGTTGTTATTTAAATAATACATTTTATACTCTTTCACATTAATAACATTTTATAGTAACTTTAAAAAATTCATTTGAACTCTTTTAGTCATTTTTAATGTGATCAGCACATTGACCCACTGTGGGCATCATCCTTTGGGATCCCATCTCCATGTGAGGAATTCCTACTACATTTCCCACTGTGAGTAAAAGGGCCTGGACCTTTATTTCCTTTTCCTTTAACTTCGTGTAGTTATCAAAGTTGCTCAAGGTTCTACAGTTATGAAGCAACTCTAGAGTGATTGCCTTCTTTGGCAACATGCTTACCTCCCAGTGTGTGATTTCACTTTGTTTTGGAGCTTGGTATGTTCTTTACTTTCATGCCAACTCAGTAAATGTTAATTTTTAAAAAATTGGCATCTGATCTGACTTATTTGGGAGAGTTGTTCAATCTGCCATAATAGTGGGAAATGAAAATTCCAAATTCCTTTCTTCTTATACTGAGAATAGCACTCACATAATTATAATTAAACAACACTGCTATGTTAGAATAATGAAAAACTGCACTAAATGATTTTTATGTGTTAAAAGCACTTTGCATGCATTGTGTGAAATCACTTAGTTCTCCTAACAACCTTGTGAAAATAACGTTCAAAGAGGCTGCCCACAGTATTTCAATCCCTGTCGTTCTTAGAGAACTAGAGCCTACATAACATACAAAGTCTCACCTGATAGTTTAGGTACCACAAATATAGTTCCATCATCACCAACACAGCTGACTGTTGCCTCAAATACTTTCATGTTAGGAATAGCTGGTGGTTTATACCCTCTAGCGGTTCTTGGTTCTAGAATTTCCTCCTGAAATTCAGATACTTTCTGTTCACTGATTATATCCGCAGTTTTCTTGTCAGGGTCAAAGTTAGTTTTAATACAGTTAGTAACTACTGAATCTTCTTGTTCCAGGGGGACTTCCAGAGACTTCTCAGATAATGAATGGCTGTTATCTAATTTATTAATTCTGTAACATCCAAAAAAGAACACATCTAAACATGAACAAATATAAAATTCTGGGTAAAACAACATAAAAAGAATCCTTCAGATATACATGAAATTGAAAGAAAATATTTGCTCTAATTTGTTACATAAAAACTAGCATAACTTAAGTTAAAATTAAAACTACTTTAAATTATGAGACTGATGAGAAAAAGCAATAAAAATTTAAGTAAATGTTTTAAATTTCTATATTTACAGACTATGCTCTCTTAAAATTTCGTGTGTATATCTCAAGTATTGTACAATGAATTCAATATTACTAGAAGATACAACACCTTTAAGATGATTTCAATTTATCAATTTAGTCCACACATAGAACAGACATCTGGTAAGCTATTAGCATCCATAAATACAAAGAAAACATGAGTCTCTTAAAAAACAATAAAGTACTATTCATATATTAGGTGTTAGTGGTAATATGCTATATTTACTCAGTTTTTCTACTTTATATTATTCTCTTCCAGTTAAAAAAAAATAGGTACCCCTATTGTACAAAAAAATAAAACCTTAGAAGGAAATATTAATATTGACTGTGTTTTAGGGGAATTATGGCAAGTTTCTATTTCTTCTCATCTCCCGTACTTTTAAAAGGAAATAAAGGCCGGGCATGGTGGCTTGCGCCTATAATCCCAGCACTTTGGGAGGCTGAGGCGGGAAGACCACCTGAGGTCAGGAGTTCGAGACCAGCCTGGCCAACATGGTGAAACCCTGTCTTTACTACAAATACAAAAATTAGCCGGGCATGGTGGCACATGTCTGTAATCCCAGCTACTTGGGAGGCTGAGGTGTGAGAATCGCTTGAACCCAGGAGGCAGAGGTTGCAGTGAGCTGACATCACAGCACTGCACTCAGGCCTTGGCAATAGAGCGAGACTCTGTCTCAATCAATCAACCAATCAATCAATAAAGGGAAACAAAGTATTGACGAAACAGCCACATAATTCCTCAAATACCCCGCCAGTCCCCCAACCCACCGCCACCTTAAGATAGCTAGTAGTTTAAGTCTACAAAAACAGTAAAGAATGTAACAACTGGTAGCAGACAATGTCAGCAGTATTAACTTGCCTAGCATTTTCCATTCTAACATTTCTTCTATCAAGGAATTGCTTTGGCCTAAAGTCAAAGCAATTAGTTGTATGCCAAAGCCCGGGCAACCCAGGCCGCATCTCCCATATCTAGCCTCATGTCCCACTTTCTTTCTGACTTCAAATTCTCTTTCCATTTCATCAGGACTGGGGTCCTTGTTCTGAATAAGGTAAGATATAAGTTAAGGCAAACACATCTATGGTGATCTGGCCACGTATGGTACAAAGTGGCTACTTGGGACTTGTGTCTCCAATTCCAACATACCTCTATGTCTCTGGAAAGAGAGAGAATAGAGGCTTGGCGTGGTGGCTCATGCCTGTAATCCCAGCACTTTGGGAGGCTGAGGTGGGCGGATCACGAGGTCAGGAGATCAAGACCATCCTGGATAACACAGTGAAACCCTGTCTCTACTAAAAATACAAAAAATCAGCCAGGCGTGGTGGTGAGCACCTGTAGACCCAGCTATTTGGGAGGCTGAGGCAGGAGAATGGTGTGAACCCAGGAGGCAGAGCTTGCAGTGAGCCGAAATCACGCCACTGCACTCTAGCCTGGGCAACAGAGCAAGACTCTGTCTCAAAAAAAGAAAAAAAGGAAAGAAAGAAAGAGAGAGACAAGATTAAGCTAGGGTCACAACCATATCCTGATCCTGTCCCTGGACCAAAGGTGCTTAAACTCCAAACACTGAACCGGAAAGGATCTGTAAATATAAATACTGTTCAATTACTTATTTGTTACTCATCCTGTTTCATATAAATACATTTACATTTCATACAAATACATCCAGTAGGTATATACCTACCAGAATTTCTAAAATAAAGCCTACACATTTATGTTTAAGCAAAGGATACCAAAGGGCTCAGATCTGGTATCCACTACATTGTTCTTTTTCTTTGGTTTACAGTGTAAATGTCAAAGGTGAGGGGAAATAATAAAAGTATGTCAGTAAAGGGGCTTAAGTGTGCAAGAACTGATGTGCCTGAATAATGAAATGAGCAATACTGAAGGAATCTATTTCTGAGCTGGCTCCTCAGGGTCAGTTTATAAATCCTTAAGAGCAAACAAGATGCAATTCAGACTTGAAAGCACAAGTAAGGAGATTTGCACATGCAACTCAGAGGCATCCATCACAAACTGATGTCAAAATTTTTTTAAAAAGTCTATACCTCCTTTCTCTCAAAGCCAAACCCTTTTTAATCAAATATTTAGAAACATCGACACGCTCTCCTTTTTCATCTCTGCAGAAAATTTTCACAGGTAATGGCCATGTTGTGTTGTTTTCCTGCAGTGATTTAAGAGCAGAGTAAATATGAAACACCAAAATGAAATCTTCATATAAACAATGTACATTTCACAGGCATTTCTTCTACATTTATTTAAGCAAGAAATATTCCCAACTGAGTAATTTTGATATCCAAACACATCAAAAAATAGCACTGGGCCGAGTGCGGTGGCTCATGCCTGTAATCCCAGCACTTCGAGAGGCCAAGGCAGGCGGATCAGTTGAGGTCGGGAGTTTGAGACCAGCCTGACCAACATGGAGAAACCCCGTCTTTACAGAAAATATGGAATTACCCAGGCGTGGTGGCACATGCCTGTAGTCTCAGCTACTCAGGAAGCTGAGGCAGGAGAATCCCCTGAACCCGGGAGGCGGAGATTGCGGTGAGCCGAGATTGCGCCATTGCACTCCAGCCTGGGCCACAAGAGTGAAACTCCATCTCAAAAAAAGCAAACAGCATGGAAGAGAGTGGCACAGAGAGTTATTCTGTGAAACGCATCAGGAAGACCTCAATGTCAAGGTGAAATTAAAGAAAAAACATCAAACTGGAAACTTTTTTCCAGTCACAGAATGGAGAGTTGGGAAGTGAGGAATACAACATCAGTTAACAAGTTTCTTTATTCTCTTGTATTCTCTGTAAAGTAGAGAATCAAAATATATTTTCCAAGGTGTGCCTTTTTTCTCCTACAAAAAGCGAAAGAACTACAAAACATATATTCTGCTTCATACGGAAAAAGGTATAAAACTGGAGAAAGCACATAAATAGTAAAAATAAAATGAATTAAAGAAAATTCTACTCATTAACGTAATAAAACATTTAAATTAGAAAAAAGAAAGCAAAGAATATTGTTGAAGTGGTCTGAAAAGATATATGCCTCTTATACTTTGAAATAAAAGCAACAAAATTTGTAACAAAATCCAAATAGTTGGCTGCTATTTTCTCTACAAGAAAGAAAACAAATGGAATTGATGGAAACACTAATGAGATCATCAGCACATATCTCTTGTAACTTGTTACCTCACTATCCACCTGTAAGATTATAGTTGCTACAGCTCCAGTCAGGTACAATGAAAGACAGTCACAAGCTGTTGCTGTCCACTTGTCACTCCCACCAGCTGGTCTACAACAGAAAACAGTGGCAACTTGTTTTATAAAAATAGCATACAATAGTGAAATATACAAAAAAACACTATATTTACACATATATACACTCATAGCTTGAGCCAACTATATGTAGTAAAAAAACAATTTAAACATGGATTCACATTATTTTTACAATTTTCCCCTCATTTTCATAGCCTTTTTTCATCCCTCTATTTTACTGAGGGCCCATATTACATGTTAACTTATTTATGTGTATCTTTTCTGCAGCTACATTGAGGACCTGTAAAAAACAGGTGTATTTTAAATACTTTTTAAGTCATTATATACATTTCATACATGTCAACTAGACTGTAAACTCCAAGAGAACAGGAGTGATGATGTATTATGTGCATCATCATATTCCCTAATGACTAGCATAGTGCCTGGCACATAGGAGCCATTCCAGAAATATTTAATAGAAAGAAAAAAGTCTCTTTGTAATGATGATCCCACTGCCCATTTTTGGAAGTTCTTTGGATTTCAAATCTAACTTGAATTGCTACCCATAAATATCAGAAATACCAGAAATTTTAATTACTGATTGAACAAAATTTTTTACATTATCTGATAGATGTGGTAATAGTTTTAAATGACCAAAATTTAGCAGCATCATAGCCTAAGCTTTCAGCAAATACTGTCAAGACAGTAATGCACAGTTTTAAAAAATGCTCAAAAAATATTTGACAGATAAATGAAATGCAGAGTATCCGATTTCATCATCCATTTTAGTCTGCAGAGTTGGAACTGAGTGATTGCAGAGGTGTCCAATCTTTTGGCTTCCCTGGGCCACACTGGAAGAATTGTTTTGGGCCACACATAAAATTCACTAATATAGCTGATGAGCTAAAAAAAAAAAAAAAAAAAAAAAAAAAATCAAAAAAATTTCATACTGTTTAAGAAAGTGTACAAATGTGTGTTGGGCTGCATTCAAAGCTGTCCTGGGCTGCATGTGGCCCATGGGCTGTAGGCTGGACAAGCTTTTGCCTTAGATATCTCGAACCAGCAAATCTATCCCCACGAATAAGGAATTAGTAACACAGAAGAGATTACAGATAACATACTGCAGGCTCTACAGGCTCTCCTATGGTTTCTAGTTCCAGAGTTTCATTGAGCTAACCCATTAACTGAATAAACAATTAATTCTGGTCAATTTTTTTTTTTTTTTTTTTTTTTTAAAGAAACAAGACCTCACTATGTTGCCCAGGCTGGCCTTAAACTCATAGGCTCAACAGATCCTCCCATCTTGGTCTCCTGAGTAGCTGGGGCTAAAGATGTATGCCACCACACTCAGCTTTGCCTGGTCAATCTCTTCACAGTAACATGGCTTATATGAGTGAACTAACCAAATCAACTGGGCACGTAACTTGGCCACAAAGATTTCGTGAACGTGCTATACTACTTATTGTAAAGCCCAGGGAGAGTTCTTATGTGCTAAGAAGCTTAAATTGTTAGGAACTCTTGGAACCAGTTATGGTTTATTTATTATGATGGTATATAAGTATAAATCAATGTAACATCAAGGTTGTCCATTGATCTATTGTGGATATAAATAATAATTTAACATTTAAAAAATGTATGAATACAGAATTGCAGTTAGGGAAGATGAAAAAGTTCTTAAGATGAAATGGTGGTAAATGCTATACATCAATGTGATTTTTTTTGTTTTGTTATTTTTTTTTGAGACAGTCTGTCGCCCAGGCTGGAGTACAGTGGCACAATCTAGGCTCACTGCAACTTCTGCCTCCTGGGTTCAAACAATTCTCCCTACCTCAGCCTCCCGAGTAGCTGGGATGACAGGTGCTCACCACCACGCCCAGCTAATTTTTACATTTTTAGTAGAGAGGAGGTTTCATCATGTTGGCCAAGCTGGTCTTGAACTCCTGACCTCAAATGATCTGCCTGCCTCAGCCTCCCAAGTGCTGGGTTTACAGCCATGAGCCACCGCACCCAGCCGTGAATGTTCTTAATGTCATAGAACTGTACACTTAGGAATGGTAAAAGGGTGAACTGAGTGTAATATCTATTTTATCACCCTAAGAACAATCTATTTAAAGGGATTTCTTAAAATGACAGGAAAACAGCGGTTAGAGTTCCGCTTCTGGGATCAGACCTTGTTTATAACCCAACTCAACAGTCAGCAGATGATTTTATCTGGATAATAAAATGCTTAACCTCTTGAAGATTCAATTTCCTTACCTATAAATAGTATCTATATCTTTAAGATTTGTTGTCAGGATTAAGTGAAATAGTGTATTTAAGACCATTAATGCAGGTCCCAGAAGTTCTTAAAGGTTAGCTATTATTAGGCTTTTAAAATGACAATGGTGTTCCATTCCAGTCCATAAGATACCATTTGAAGTATGTACAGAAACACATTCTCTGTATTGTTAGGCACAATTAAGGGACTGATATAATTCTGTTCAATTATTCTGATTGAACTATTTAATGTCAAAGTGAAAACTAAGATAGGATTTATATAGTATATGAGCTGAGATTTCTATTCCAGGGCACTGGAAAGATTTACAGTGTCCCATTGTCACCATCAGTGATCACAGACAATAGAAGAGGTGCCTGTAAGATTACAGAAATGGGTCATTAAGAAGAAGGATTCATATTAGAATCATTCATATTAGAACAAGGATCTCTAAGGAATAAAACAAATAAAAAAAACGCTACCCTATTATAATATCAATTTTTAGGCCGGGCATGGTGATTCACGTCATAATCCCAGCACTTTGGGAGGCCGAGGCAGGTGGATCACTTGAGGTCAGGAATTTGAGACCAGCCTGGCCAACATGGTGAAACCCCATCTCTACTAAAATTATAAAAATTAGCCAGGCATGGTGGCGCACGCCTGTAATTCCAGCTACTCAGGAAGCTGAGGTGTGAGAATCGCTCGAATCTGGGAGACAGAGGTTGCAGTGAGCCAAGATGACGCCACTGCACTCCAGCCTGGGCAACAGAGGGAGACTCTGTCTCAAAAAGTAAATAAATAAATACATAAACAAACAAACAAAATAAAAAGATCAGGTTTCAAAACAGATAAATCAAACCAATGCTAGATTTATATAAATAACTTTGGATAAGGTACTTAATTTCTCATCATGAAGTTTCTTCAATTGTAATATGGAGATGATAATAGTTCCACGTCGGTACTATTGTGAGAACTAAACTAACACACGTAAAGCACATCATACAATGCCTATCCTAGTAGACAATAAATGTTAAGGTATATTGTATAGTGTATCTGGAGTTCTCTCATGAGATCCTTGCAGATAAGATATAAGTAAGCTAGATAAACCAGTATTTTAATTTCTTAAAGG
This sequence comes from Macaca fascicularis, assembly GCF_037993035.2. Classification (NCBI taxonomy): domain Eukaryota; kingdom Metazoa; phylum Chordata; class Mammalia; order Primates; family Cercopithecidae; genus Macaca; species Macaca fascicularis. The sequence continues at coordinate 5,051,527 of NC_088391.1, read as the reverse complement.
TTCATTAAAGTTTTTATAATAATGTTGAAAGGGTCTTTGGGATCTTTTGGCTTTATTGGTAAACAGATTTTTAATATTCCTATTTATAATCCATGCCTGAAAAGCCTGCACATATATGTATATCTAAGTGTGTGTATGTGCATATGTCTTTTAGCCAAATAACATGCAATTGGCTTCAAGTCAGTGATCAAATTTGAGACAATCTAAAACAAGCTTGTCCAGCCTGCACGTGGCCCAGGACAGCTTTGAATGCAGCCCAACACAAATTCATAAACTTTTTAAAAACATTATGACATTTTTTCGCAATTTTTTTTAGCTCATCAGCTATTATTACTGTCAGTGTATTTTATGTGTGGCCCAAGACAATAATTCTTCTTCCAACGTGGCCCAGAGAAACCAAAAGATTGGACACCCTGGTCTAGAACTACAAGCTACCCCAAGTGATTTGGGTAACTGTGGTATCAAAGCAATAGCAAACAATCTGCCAGTAGACTTAATGATAGAACTGTTTCCAATATGTACAATTTTATCTAGTATTCTATCGTGAATAGCAGCCAGGATTTATTTAACAAAAGTTAACAACTGTTCTGAACCTCTGGGGGAAGGCCAGTTATTTTTGGTAATATTATTACCTTAGAGGCTAGATATCCAATTTTTGCCAATAAAAGAAACTCAAATTTTTATGTGAAATTTACTAGTTTTTTAAACAGTTAATATGTCAAAGTTCAAAAAACATTCTGCAGGCCAAGTGCATATTAGTTGGAGTTAGCTCATAAACTGTAGACTACAACTCTGACAGAGGTACGCTTTCAAATTTACAGATAATACAACATTAGACGGGGCAGCCTAGACATGGAATAACAAAATCAAATATCTGAGCTTCAAAACCAATTAGAAGAAATGTGGCAGGAATAACTGTAAAATTCTGTATTTAGGTTAAAAAACAGGTTAAAAAACCACTGTGTCAGGCTGGAATGTAGTAGCACAATCATAGCTCACTGCAGCCTTGAACTCTGGCCTCAAGTGATCTTCCTGCCTTGGTGTTCCAAAGTGCTGGGATTACAGGTGTGAGCCACCTCACCTGGCCTTTCCCCTCCTTTCTTCTAGATTGTTTCTTTTCTTTGCTTCACTGCTTATCTTGCTCAAATTGAACTCTATTACCAGCAATTTCTTCTCAGTGTGGGGTCATGGAAAGGAGTTTCAGTTTACTTTTAAGAGGTTATGTGGCTAAAAAGACTCCAGTATCATGGGATAGAAAGGTCTGCACATTTACAGACCTCTTTCTTGCATTCAGATAAGAACTGCGTCCTGCCTTATCCATTAGTTTTGGCTGCTGTTCTCAGATCGGCCTGCATAACTAGTGAAATACCATTGCCGATTCCTATTCTCAGAGCTGTTGGAATCCTAGTCTGCCTTGCTTCCAAATCCTCCCATGCAAATGTTGATACTATAAAGGTCCTGGTTCATGGTGTACCCCACCTGCTAATATTTGAGGGCTCACAGAAGTAACTTGTCATCTGATTTTGCTGTAGATATTGACTCTGTAGTCTTCTGTTTCACTATCCAAGTTGCTGTTTTTATAGTGGGATTCCAGCAGACAAACTGTTCTGTCATTTTCCCAGAATCCTTTACAAATTGACTTTTTGGTAATTTACATATTTTTAGCTTTCTATGCAATTTTAAACTTATACAATTTATTTTTGTGTTTGTTGTTCCTCAAAGTAAAATTTTTTAATATTCAACAGTTTGATTTCTATCTCGATACTTTCACACTCACCAATCTCTTATTTCTTAATGCCACTAAATTTATGTGCTCCCAACTTTTCTCTTCCCCTCTTAAAGTCCAAAATTAACTAGATTTTAGGAAAATTCCAGAATATCTTAGCAAAATTAAAACTGACAGGAACCCATCTAAAAATAATATTTAAAATAATGAGAAAATTACTGAGCTAAAAACTACCTTATGTCTACCAGAGAACATTCCAAAGAGAGTCTTCCCATTGTCTTTAGATTTTCTTGAAGTTTTCTTAAACAGTCAACATTCACTACTAGTTCAACACCCACGTCATACAGCAAGACCTAAGAAAATAATAACTTTTTAAGTCTACAGACAAACAACACTTGGAAATATTTTTTTGGCAAACTGAAACACTCAATGAAAACTGTTTTAACTCTGGGGGAAAAAAATAAAAAATGCATTCACCTTCACAATTATACTTTTAACTCTGCAATTTACCTCTACCAATGTGTCTGTAACCATTCTGATGATCTGGCCTCTTCGCCACTGATTTTTATCTTGGATCTTAACAGCACAGTGCATATCATTTTCCCATTTAACAGGTTCCCATTTTGAGTTTTCATAGGCAGCTATCATCTTTTCTTCTAAACTACAGAGATAAAAAATATTTAACTTTCCAAACCTTTTCGTATATAATTCTCTGGCTACATGTTTTCTACTATCCCCACTTGCTCATTCCACTCCAGCCAAGCTGGACACCTTGCTTTTCCTTGAATGTACAAGTGTATTTCTTCCTCAGGTTTTTGAACTAGCTTTTCCTTCTGCCTGAGAGAAACTTCCCTCAGACACTCATGTGGCTTACCTCCCTCCCTCCTTCTTTGAGGCCCGTTTCAAATGTCGCTGTCTCTGAGGTCTTCTTTGACCTTCCTAAAAGTGCCTTCCTCCCCAAATATTTCATTTTTTCTATTTCCCTTATCACCATCTGCCACACTAAAAATTTTATTTGTTCACTCTCTCTCCCTCTACTAGAGTTGAAGTTACATGACAACAAAGATTTGTCTATGTTTTATACCAGGGTATCCCTAACACTTACAATACTGGTTGTCATAAAGTAGGTCCTCAGTAAGTATTTGTAGAATGAATAAATTCTAATACAGGGGAAATAAGCCAACAGATATCCTATTTTCATACTTCTAACTAGCTGAGAGACAACTTAAAATAATTTTGCTTGTAAAATCTATATTTATGACTTCTAGATATTTGAAACAGTATAAAGAATAAAATCATTTGCAATATTTTCCTTATATATAATATATATACCTATTAAGTAAGTTTTCAGTTAACAACCACTGAACATAAATCTTCTCAGGAGATATTACATTACAGATATGCACAGGCAATTCCTTATTATAAAGTGACTGAAAATTCTCATTAGGGAGAGATTTTGCAGACACAGGGTTTAAATTGTGTACTTCATTTGAAATAATTTCTTCTGGAGAAGGATCCCAAACTTCGATATGCTTTTGAGAATTATCTTTCAGGATGTACCTGAAAAACAACAAAAGTTAATGAAAAGAATTGTATGCAAAATATTTGTTTGCATTTGCTCAGGTCTATATCTCGACTGTGATGATGCTTACATGACTATTTTTGTCAAAATTCATTTAACTGTGGACCTAAAACGGGTAACTTTTTACTGTACATAAGTTATACTTCAATAACCCTGACTTTAAAAAGAAAGGAGAAGATTCAGTCCAAAAAAAAAATTTTTTTTTTAAATGGAGTCTCACTCTGTCACCCAGGCTGAAGTGTAGTGAGATGATCTTGGCTCACTGCAGCCTCCACCTCCCGGGTTCAAGCAGTTCTCCTGCCTCAGCCTCCCAAGTAGCTGGGATTATAGGCACCCGCCACCATGCCCCATTAATTTTTTGTATTTTTAGTAGAGGCAGAGTTTCACCATATTGGCCAGGATGGTCTCCAACTCCTGACCTCATGATCTGCCTGCCTCAGCCTCCCAAAGTGATGGGATTTCAGGCGTGAGCCACTGTGCCCAGCCCAGACCAACATTAATTTGAATGTTTATTCTCATTTCTTTTCCGCTCTCATTTGAGACCTATAGTGGAAAAGCTACTGATTCTAGCTCCTCCAGCATGAGAGTGAGCAGGAAAGCATGGCCACAGATCATTAACACTAGTATGAGTCACGGCAGGCCTCTATGGGGTGTCACTACTTCTTTGGCTTATGCTGACAGGCATCACGTGTGGGTGCTATCGGAATACTGGCTTTCTTTTTTCTTTTTAAGACAGAGTCTCGCTCTGTCACCCAGGCTGGAGTGCAGTGGCACAATCTCAGCTCACTGCAACCTCCGCCTCCCGGGTTCAAGTGATTTTTCTGCCTCAGCCTCCCAAGTAGCTGGGACTATAGGTGCACGCCACCATGCCCAGCTAATCTTTGTATTTTCAGTAGAGACGGTTACAACATATTGGACAGGTTGGTCTCAAACTCTTCTTAAGTGATCCGCCCACCTCAGCCTCCTCCAGGGCCACTCCCACTACACAAGTCCCTACTGTGGAAGAATTCTTTGTCTTGACCTCAAAACCCTCCCACCTGTCCTTGCTACCACTCTACTCTTCTGCTTCTGGGGTCACCCTAACCACGAGCCTGTCTGGGGTAAGTATTAGCACAATGGCCCAAGCCTGGTTATCATTCCAAGTATCCACTTGAATCCCGGAAAATTAACATTTCTACAAATGGAAATGTAAGCTACTCTACCACTACGCTTATTCTCCATCCTACCATTTCTCTTCCGAATTCTTTTCTCAATCAGTCACAAGGGGCTTCCTAAGCAGAAATAAGACACCAGTCTCCTTTCCTTAGAAGCATTCTCAAGGAGCCTTTCTCTTGGTTTCTGAGTTTCTTAGTAATGGAGGGAAAAGTCACTCTAGTCCTCATTAGATTAATGACTTCAATTATTTTCTATTTTTTCTGGTCCAGGACAGGGAAAATTCCCAGGTCTACAGTCTAAGCACATCTCCAATGGGGAACGATATGCCAGTTTCCCTTCTTGCAATTACAATGTTACATATGAACATGAACTAACAATGAAAGTTTACATATCTACTTACCCTATTTCATAAGATGCTAGGCCCTCTTTGACTAGCTGGTCATTAATACTGGTAGTTGTCATTTCAGGAACACCAAGAGAATCAAACAGCTCAACTAAGAGCACATTATCTTCCAGAATTTCTGTGAAACCATTAAGAAAATTTGGGGAAAGAAAGATGTCACAAAATATACAAAATGAGGCTTTTTTTTTTTTTTTTTTGGAGACAGAGTCTTAGTCTGTCACCCAGGCTGGAGTGCAGTGGTGCAATCTCGGCTCACTGCAACCTCGGCCTCCTGGATTCAAGTGATTCTCCTATCTCAGCCTCCCGAGTTGCTGGGACTACAGACATGTGCCACCACGCCCAGCTCATTTTTTTTTTTGTATTTTTAGTAGAGACGGGGTTTCACCATGTTGGCCAGGCTGGTCTCGAACTCCTGACCTCAAATGATCTACCCACCTTGGCCTCCCAAAGTGCTGGGATTACAGGCCTGAGCCACTGCACCCGGCCTAAATGAGGCAATTTTTAAAAAATTGGAAACTTAATTTCTTTCATTTGCATACATGACATTTCTTGTAGAATAACGTCATAGTGGCTAGGAGTTAAAGTAGCATTTTGCAGATATAAATGAATTGTCAGTGTTATCTGTAACATATACAAATTAGTGAACATTTTATTTTAGGTTACTGTGTGCCATTATATAAAGAAATCAGTTCAAAGCTTTTAGATTCAGAAAAATATAAATACATTCATTTGAAGAAGTGTTCTGTTGTATTCTTAATTGTTTTTATGGAACTCAACCAAGTTCCAGGAGGACCAAGGTGAATGAAAGTTAACTCAGGCCAGTGATCATCTGCAAAGGTTTACAGCTTTTATAAAAATGGCGCAAAGTTTAAAACAAGAAAAACTCAATCTAGAGCCCTCAATTAACTAGAACTTTTTGCTGTCCCTGTGTTTTTTAGGACAAACTATCTAACTTTTAATTCTTTTTGTTTATCAGATCTATTTCTTAAACTAGACTGGAAGTTAAATGAGTGTAAGGCTTGCGTCTCATGTGTGTTTACTTATTTATGGTACACTGCACAGGGACATTGGTCAATAAGTATCTGAAATATGATAGAAATTTCTTTAGAAAACATATCTAAAAAATGCACTGAGATCCGTATATGCCTATGCCTTTCCAGCTGGTAGCTGCTAGTCAGAATGATTCTAAATAAAAAGATAACCATTACCAACAGCAACATTCTATATTAACCAAGTTATAAGAGTTATAACAGTATACATTTAAAAGGTTTTTAAATTTTTTTTCCATTAAGTTATAGGGGTACAGGTGGTATTTGGCTAAATGAATAAGTTCTTTAGTGGTGATTTGTGAGATTCTGGTGCACCCATCACCCAAACAGTATATACTGCACCATATTTGTAGTCTTTTATCCTTCACACCCCTCCCACTTTACCCTCAAGTCCCCAAAGTCCATTCCTTTGCCTCCTCATAGCTTAGCTCCCACATATCAGTGAGAATGTATGATTATTGGTTTTCCATTCCTGAGTTATTTCACTTAAAATAACAGTCTCCAATCTCATCCAAGTCACTGCAAATGCTGTTAATTCATTCCTTTTTATGGCTGTGCAGTAGTATTCCATCATTCACATTCGTGTGTGTGTGTGTGTGTGTGTGTATATATATATATATATATATATATCTCTCTCACAGTTTCTTTATCCACTCATTGATCGATGGGCATTTGGGTTGGTTCCACGATTTTGCAATTGTGAATTGTGCTGCTATAAACATGCGTGTGCAAGTGTCTTTTTTGAATAATGACTTCTTTTCCTCTGGGTAGATACCTAGCAGTGGGAAGGCTGGATCAAATGGTAGTTCTACTTTTAGTTCTTTAAGGAATCTCCACAGTTTTCCATAGCAGCTGTACTAGTTTACAATCCCACCAGCAGTGTAGAAGTGTTCCCTGTTCACCCCACCCACATATCAACTGTTTTCTGATTTTTTTATTATGGCCATTTTTGCAGGAGTGAGGGGGCATCGCATTGTAGTTTTGATTTGCATTTCCCTGATCATTAGCGATGTTGAGCATTTTTTCGTACCTTTTTGGTCATTTGTATATCTTCTTTGGAGAATTGTCTATCCATGTCCTTAGCCCACTTTTTGATGAAATTGTCTTTTTCTTACTGATTTGAGGTCATTGTAGATTCTGGATATTAGTCCTTTGTCAGATGCATAGATTGTGAAGATTTTCTCCCACTCTGTGGGTTGTCTGTTTACTCTGCTGACTATTCCTTTTGCCGTGCAAAAGCTCTTTAGTTCAATTAGGTCCCAGCTATGTATGTTTGCTTTTATTGCATTTGCTTTCGGGTTCTTGGTTATGAAATCCTTGCCTAACCCAATGTCTAGAAGGGTTTTTCCAATGGTATCTTCTAGAATTTTTATATTTCCATTCTTAGATTTCAGTCTTTAATCAGTCTTGAGTTGATTTTCATATAAGGTGAGAGATGAGGATCCAGTTTCATTCTCTTACTGAGGCTAGCCAATTATCCTAGCATCATTTGTTGAAAAGGGTGTCCTTTCCCCACTTTATGTTTTTGTTTGCCTTGTCAAAGATCAGTGGCTGTAAGTATTCGGGTTTATTTCTGGGTTCTCTATTCTGTTTCATTGGTCTATGTGCCTATTTTTGTACCAGTACCACACTGTTTTGGTGACTATGGCCTTATAGCATAGTTTGAAATCAGGTATTGTAATGCCTCCAAATTTGTTCTTTTTGCTTAGTCTTGCTTTGGTTATGTGGGCTCTTTTTTGGTTCCATATGAATTTTAGAATTGTTTTTCTAATTCTGTGAAGAATGATGGTGGTATTTTGATGGAGATTGCATTGAATTTGTAGATTGCTTTTGACAGTATGTTCATTTTCACAATATTGATTCTACCCATTAATATGGGTACCATTGGAATATGGTAGAATCAGATGGATTCTACCCATCCAATATTGATTCTACACATCCATGGGATGTGTTTCCATTTGTTTGTGTCCTCTATGAGTTCTTTCAGCAGTATTTTGTAGTTTTCCAGTCTTGACTTCTTGGTTTGTTATATTCCTAAGTTTTTTATTTTTTTGCAGCTATTGTAAAACGGGTTGAGTTCTTGATTTGATTCTCCGCTTGGTTGCTGTTGGGGTACAGAAGAGCTACTGATTTGTGTACATTTATTTTGTATCTGGAAACTTCGATGAATTATTTTATCAGTTCTAGGAGCTTTCTTGAGGAGTCCTTAGAGTTTTCAAGGTAAACGATCGTATCATCAGCAAACAGTGACAGTTTAACTTTTTCTTTACCGATTTGGATGCCCTTTATTTCTTTCTCTTGTCTGACTGCTGTGGCTAGGACTTCCAATACTATGTTGAAGAGGAGAGGTAAGAGTGGGCATCCTTGTCTAGTTCCACTTCTCAGAGGGAATGCTTTCAACTTTTCCCCATTCAATATTACGTCGGCTGTAGGTTTGTCATAGATGGCTTTTAATACATTAAGGTATGTCCCTTGTACGCCGAATTCCTGAGAGTTTTAAGCATAAAGGGATGCTGGATTTTGTTGAATGCTTTTTCTGCATCTATTGAGATCATGTGATTTTTGTTTTTAATTCTGTTTACATGGTGTATCACATTTATTGACTTGCATATGTTACATCCCTGCATCCCTGGTATGAAACTCACTGGATCATGGATTACTTTATTGATATGTTGTTGGATTCGGTTAGCTACTATTTTGTTAAGGATTTTAACACCTATGTTCATGAAGGATATCAGTCTATAGTTTTCTTTCTTGGTTGTGCCCTTCCCGGCTTTGGTATTAGGGTAATGCTGGCTTCATAGAATGAATTACGGAAGGTTCCTTCTTTCTCTATCTTGTGGAATAGTGTCAAAAGGATTAGTACCAATTCTTTGATTGTCTGGTAGAATTCTGCTGTGAATCCATCTGGTCCTGAACTTTTTTTTGTTGGTAATTTTTAAATTACCATTTCAATCTTGCTGCTTGGGGTTGGTCTGTTCAGGATATCTAATTCCTCCTGATTTAAGCTAGGAGGGTTGTATTTTTCCAGAATTTATCCATCTCTTCTGGGTTTTCTAGTTTAGGTGCATAAAAGTGTTCATAGTAGCCTTGAATGATCTTTTGTATTTCAGTGGTGTCCGTTGTAATATCTCCTGCTTCGTTTGTTAGTGAGGTTATTTGGATTTTCTCTCATCTTCTTGGTTAATCTTGCTAATGGTCTATCAATTTTATTTACCTTTTCAAATAACCAGTTTTTTGTTTATCTTTTGTATTTTTGTTTGTTTCAATCAATTTCATTTAGTTCTGCTCTGACCTTAGTTATTTCTTCTGACAGGTTTAGGTTTGGTTTGTTCTTGTTTCTCTAGTCCTTGAGATGTGACCTTAGAGTGTCAGTTTATGCTCTTTCAGTCTTTTTGATGTATGTATTTAGGGCTAGGAACGTTCCTCTCAGCACCTGCCTTTGCTGTAACCCAGAGGTTTTGATAGGTTGTGTCATTATGTCATTCAGTTTGAAGAAATTTTTAATTTCCATCTTGATTTTGTTTTTGATCCAATGCTCATTCAGGAGCAGGTTAATTTCCATGTATTTGCATGGTTTCGAAGGTTCCTTTTGATTTCCAGTTTTCTTCCACTGTGGTCTGAGACAGTGCTTGATATAATTTCAATTTTCTTAAATTTATTGAGGTCATATGGTCTTAGAAATTTCCATACGCTGTTGAACAGAATGGGTATTTTATGGTTGTTAGATGAAATGTTCCGTATATATCTGTTAAGTCCATTTGTTCCAAGGTATAGCTTTAATCCATTCTTTGTTGACTGTCTTGATGACCTGTCTAATAATGTCAGTGGAATACTGAAGTCCCCTACTATTATTGTGTTGCTGTCTATCTCATTTCTTAGGTCTATTAGTAATTGTCTTATAAATTTGGAAGCTCCAGTGTTAGGTGCATATATATTTAAAAGTATGATATTTTCCTGTTGGACAAGGCCGTTTACCATTATACAATGTTCCTCTCTGTCTCCTTCAACTGCCATTGCTTTGTTTCGTCTGATATAAGAATAACTACCCTTGCTTGTTTTTGGTGTCTATTTGCATGAAATGCCTTTTCCCATCCCTTTAGTTCAAGTTTATGTGAGTCCTTACGTGTTATGTGAGTCTCCTGAAGGCAGGAGATGGTTGATTGGTGAGTTCTTATCTATTCTGTGGTTCTGTGTCTCTTATGTGAGCATGAGCATTTAGGTCATTCACATTCAATGTTAACATTAAAATATGAGTACCATTGCATTCATGGTGATCTTTGTTGCCTGTGTACTTTGGTTTTTTTTGTTTTTGCCTTTTAACTTGTATTTCTGTTTTACAGGTCTGGTGTGATTTATGCTCTGAAGAGATTCAGTTTTGATGTGTTTCCAGGATTTGTTTCAAGATTTAGAGCTCCAAAATTTTAGCAGTTCTTGCAGTGGTGGCTTGGTAATGGCAAATTGTCTCAGCCTTTATTTGTCTGAAAAAGACTGTATCTTTCCTTCATATATGATGCTTAGTTTCACTGGAAAGAAAATTTTTGGCTGATAAATTGTTTTGTTTGAGGAGGTTGAAGATAGGGACCCAATCCCTTCCAGCTTGTAGGGTTTCTGCTGATAAACCTGCTGGTAATCTGATAGGTTTTCCTTTATAGGTTACCTAGTGCTTCTCACAGCTCTTCAGATCCTTAACTTTGGATAACCTGATGACAATGTGTCTAGGCAAAGATCTTTTTGTGATGAATTTCCCAGGTCTTCATGCTTCTTGTATTTGGATGTCTAGGTCTCTAGCAAGGCCTGGGAAGTTTTCCTTGATTATTCCCCCAAATATGTTTTCCAAGCTTTGCACTTCTTGCATTTGGATGTCTAGGTCTCTAGCAAGGCTGGGGAAGTTTTCCTCAATTCTTTCCCTAAATATGTTTTCCTGAGGAAGAAGAGAATTCTATGGTTTGGTCGTTTAACATAATCCCAGACTTCTTGAAGGCTTTGCTCTTATTTTCTTATTCTTTTTTCCTTGTCTCTGTTGGATTGGGTTAATTCGAAGACCTTGTTTTCAAGCTCTGAATTTCTTTCTTCTACTTGTTCCATTGCTGAGACTTTCCAGAACATTTCGCATTTCTAAAAGTGTGTCCAAAGCTTCCTGAATTTTTTATTGTTTTAAGCTATTTCCCTGAATATTTCTCCTTTCACTTCTTACATTGTTTTTTGGATTTCCTTGCATTGGGTTTCGCCTTCTCTCCTGATTAGCTTAATAACCTTCTGAATTATTTTTCAGGTAAATCAGGGACTACTTCTTGGTTTGGATCCACTGCTGCTGAACTAATGTGATTTTGAGGGGCTGTTGAAGAGCCTTGTCATATTACTAGGGTTGGTTTTCTGGTTCTTTCTCATTTGGATAGGTTCTCTCAGAGGGAAAGTCTAAGGCTGAAGATTGTTGTTCAGATTTTTTTGTCTCACAGGGTGTTCCCTTGATGCAGTACTCTTCCCCTTTTCCTATGGATGTGGCTTCCTGTGAGCTGAACTACAGGGATTGTTGTCTCTTTCTAGATCTAGCCACCCAGAGAGTCTACCTGGTCCTGGACTGGTACTGGGGGTTGTCTGCACAGAGTCCTGTGATGTGAACCACCTATGGGTCTCTCAGGTTAAAGTTACTTCAAAATCAGTAGGGACTGTTCAAGGACTAATTCATTTGTTTATTTCAGAGAAGCTAGATAGAAAACTTCTATAGCCTAAGATACAGTCTGTATAATCACATTCCTCTTAAATGACACTATTTCTTTAGAACAATTTCTTGCTCTGAAGTAAATAAGTTATCAGAGATAATACTATCATTTCTAGGTTATGACTTTCTAAACTCCAGTTTCCTCACAGTGAATAGTCCAATAGTCTTACGATAAAAGAAAGACATGAATACAGTAAAAACTACCCCTGAAAGTCCTACACATCTATGCTAAGTAAACATGGTCTCATACATCCTGCACTACTATTCATTAAGCCCAACCCAGCCAGTGTGTGTTACAGCTTTGGAACTGATCAAAATATCAGATGAAAAACAGATTCCTGGTCAGGCAGAGTGGCTCACACCTGTAATCCCAGCACTTTGGGAGGCCAAGAAGGGAGGATTGCTTGAGCCCACAAGTTCGAGACTGGCCTGAGCAACGAAGTAAGATCTCATCTCTACAAAAAATATTTAAAACTTAGCTGGCCATAGTGGCATGTGCCTGTGGTCCCAGCTACATGGGAGGCTAAGGCAGGAGGATCACTTGAGCCCTGGAGGTTGAGGCTGCAGTGAGGCATTGTTCACATCATTGTACTACAGCTTGGGTGACAAAATGAAACCCTGTCTCAAAAAACAAAAAAACCAAACCAGATTCCCAATCCCCCTATCTAAAACCCTTGGGGCCAGGCATGTTTCAGAATTCAAAATTCTTCTAACAAGAAAAGCTACTTGGCACCTATCCTGTATGTGTATCTAATACCCCCAGCAGAGTCTGGGGCAGCAGCCCATAAACAAACATTACCTTGAAGTAAAATAAGAATATTCACTACAAACGAGATAAAGACTATATATAGCCTCATGCCAATTCAGAACCAATTTTGCTACTGAACTGTTGATTTTCACAACTTGTTATGTTAGAAAATTGTGGGCTAGTGGTCAGACTCTATTTTGGGCCCAACTGCTCCAAAAAAGGAATAACTTTTTTCAAATTATGCTGAGAACCCACAGTCGAATTCGCTTAAGCCAGCGAGGCAAAGAAAAGCTATTTGTCAATCATGTCCCACCTCCCCTCACTTTCCTGGATATTAAACGTTAGCATCCACTATGTCAAGGACACGGACAGAGTCCTAACAAAAATGCAAACAAATAAAAGAAGCTAATTCCTGGCTTTAGGGCCTTCAAGGGGCCATGTCAAGGGTGACTTGATCTTTTATGGTGATTTTTGTCCTGATGACTTTAGAGTCCACAAAAGATATAATTCCATTGTACCTAATACTCAACAAATCTTATCTCTCACCACTACTACTGATGGCACACTGAATTTATTCTAAGATTTGACAAATGTTATTCATGTTATTTAAAATCATATGTGATTACATAGCAAGTAAAAATGGAACTTACTGATAATTGAACATGTCATAAATTTATCTTGAGCCTTGTCTTCAAATTTTTCTTTAGCTTCTTTGGACCACTGCATTGTCCTTTTATATGGTTCAATGTAGGCCAACTTACATTTAATTGCCTGGGTCAGACAAAGTTTCACCATTAAGAAAAAAATTTAATTTCTACCTACTTTAGAATTCAAGTTTTATTTAAGTGTGTACAAAACTAATCTTTACGTCTGAATTTAATACATATTAGAAATAATCAAATCATGTGTGAAGATGTCTGTAAAAGTACTTTATAAACACAAATCACTGAAAGCAGAGTGGCTGAATGAACTGTTGCACATTCACATACTGGAATAACAAGCATTCATTATAGACACTTATGATACATTAATTACTTGTAAAAGGAAGGTTACAGGATAATTTATAGTCTGATTTTATAACTGCTGAAAGCACAAAAGATGCATCTGAAAGTATAGATAACAAAAATATTGAACAATGATTCTGAGTGATTCTCCCTTTTGCTCATTGTAATTTTTTTTTTTTTTTTTGAGACCGAGTCTCGCCCTGTCACCCAAGCTGGAGTGCAAAGGCGTGATCTCGGCTTACTGTAACCTCCGCCTCCCGGGTTCAAGCAATTCTCCTGCCTCAGCCTCCCAAGTAACTGGGATTACAGGCACACGCCACCACACCCGGCTAATTTTTTGTATCTTTTTAGTAGAGACGGGGTTTCATCATGTTGGCCAGGCTAGTCTCGAATTCCTGAGCTCATGATCTCCCCGCCCTCAGCCTCCCAAAGTGCTGGGATTACAGGCATGAGCCACTGTGCCCGGCCTGCTCATTTGTATTTTAAAATGTTTTTCTATAATACTACACATTTCCTAAAATGAAAAACACAGCTTAAAAACAACTCACACAACAGACAGTATATAAATTAGAAAATAAGGCCCCTTCTCATCCTTCTTTCAGAATACTACTACTCCCCAGAGATAAACAAGGTTCAGTTTTTTACATATTCTCCCAGGCTTCCCTATTGTATACACATATATACTTAGGCATAAATGTGATCACAGTAGAAGTACTTCTGAGATAAGCATTTTTAACTTGATATATCATGAACATGACTCTTACCACAATATATGATCTCAAAATGATATATTAAAAGCTGCCAACAAGTATTTAAGACACAAATACACCAAATTAATGTTTAATATGCTTATTTGCCATGATATACATACTATTTCTTCAGTAGTAACCATAGCAACATTTATCTACAGTCCCTGTATCAGAAACTAGACAAAAATGGTAGTTAACATTTCTATGGTGACAACAGCTTCTAAAAAGACTTCCATATTTGTGCTGATATTCTGGCCCTAGAAATAACAGATTACCTTCTCTGGGGCAGTCAGAAACTCATCCTTTATTTTACGCACGTCTTTAATTGTTATTTTTGCAGTATTACCAAAGTCCACATATTTAACTTCAACTTCCTGATGTCCAGGCAATCCTTGAAAAATTATGAAATTAGAAATTACAAACTTGGAAAGGAAACAGAATTATCTAGAAAAATTTCGACTGGTTTATAGCCAACGGGATTAGAATACTTTTAGCTTCAATATACAAACTTAATACTTTTTAAAATGTAAAAAAATTTCAAATATGTGAACCTTGAAATCATCCATAATGCAGACTTGCAAGAATGAAAAACTAGTATGTTTTAAATATACAAAGGATAGCCAAAATTAGGATAACAAAATCATATGGCAGGTGGTATGACTTAAAAGTTAAGAATTAGGCTTTGAGTCAGTCTGACCAGTTTACAACACTAGCTCCATCACTAAAATTCTATGTGACCTAAAGCAAGCTAATTAATATCTCTAAGATATTACCCTGAGCAAGTTATTTTTTCTCTCTAAGCCTCATTACTTCATCTGCAAAATGGGTATACCAATATAATCTAATTTCATGAGATGTTTTTGAAGGATTTAAAAAGCAAAAGGTACAAGGTAAACACTTAATACATGTTTATTGTCAGTCAAAATAGGTGATCAAACAAGGCAAAAGATTCAACAAACTAAAGATTCATTCATATAACAATATCTGTGAAATTTTGAGAAAATATTGTACTTGGGGCATATTGCAAAAAAACAAGTAGAGAGAGACCTCTATATCAGTCTACTCTCTATACTTTAAAGTCGTCTCTGGAAGTTTCAAACACAGAGAAGTTTTTAAAAAGACATCACACACTAACCTTTTTGAAAATACTCAAAATACATGGTTTTCGAAGTTAAAGACTAACACAGTATATATCATTTCAATATGGAAAAAAGTCCAGTATTCTCTGCTCCTTGGCAGAAGTAGAAGCAAGTGACACAGCACTGGCACTCACTCAAGATGACACTTCAAACACAGGCCCTATGGTAGGGGATATCCATGATAATTGAGAAGATACATGTTATTATAAAGCCAAAAGAGAGGGTAATCTCTCCCCACTTCCACTGGAATCCCCTTGCTAGAAGGATGTTCTCAATTCTACCAATGCTATTAGATTCTTACTCTTCCTAAAGTCTCTGAATGGAAATGTAGTTTTAAACAAATAGATGGATATGGAAAGTAATTTAAAGAATGTTATTGTTTTATCTAAATTATCAAATAAGAACAGAGTCAGGCATGGAAGGTCTCAAATTTCCCCATTTATGTTCTCTGGAGAAACTATGGGAAGATGGCTCCATGCGAAAAAGGGAATTAAACTGAAGAGGTAAACATGGCATCCAGAAAACAAGGGATCCAATACTGGAGAACAATGAAGTATATGGCCTATGGCCAACTGAAATAAATATCAAGAATAAAAAATGTGTAGTAAGCCTAGGGGGTAAGCAGCCCAACTGGAGAAGATACAGGATGTTTCTGGCTACATGTGATGGCTCACACCTGTAATCTCAGTGCTTTGGGAGGCAGAGGCAGAAGGATCACTTGAGCCTAGGAGTTTGACCCCATCTCTACAAAAATATATATATAAATTAGCCAGGCGTGGTGGCAAGTGCCTGTAGCCCCGGTTAACCTGGGGGTTGAGGTGGGAGGATTGCTTGAGCCCAGGAAGCAGAGGTTGCAGTGAGCCATGATCATGTTCCACTGCACTCTGGCCTGGATGACAGAGTAAGACCGTCTCAAAAAGGATGTTTTCATGCTTTAAGAAAAAAAAAAAAAATCATACTAACATTCATCTGAAGAGTCTAATCATATGGAAAATAGTTTTGAACTACTAAAAATACACTTACAAATTAAAAGAAAATAAAGTGAAATATGAACTCACAATAGAATTAAACGAAGTATACTTTATGGCTTTATTTACACAGAGTACGAATTTAATGAAAAATTGTGATATAACTATAGAAAAGAGAAAAAGGAGGACAAAAGGGCTATGGAGATCCAAAACTTGTCTGACAGAATAACAGGTAATATCTAAAATTGAAGTGTCAAGTGAAGTATTACATATTAGTAAAAGAAGGAACACAAGTAAACAACAAAATAGCTGAAAGAATGAAAAGTAATTGCCTTCGAGGAGGGAAGTGGAGTGTGTCTTTTAGCATTAACTTTTAAATTAGGCAGATAAAAAGCAAAAGAGCTACTATTCACCAAAACAAGTATCATCTTCAAGGTGGAGTTCAACAGGGCCACAGAAGATACAGGAAAATGGACCACACAAATCACACATACATTTCTATTAGTATCCCCAAAAGTGGTGCTAACAGAAATGAAGAAGCAGCAGAATGAGCACCATGGACACTCCATCTTCCCCAAATGTTACTACTCAAAGATTTCAGAGGCCTTATTGTTCACCAAATAGTTAACATTTTCAAGCCAATAATCCTAATTTGAAAAGCAGTTGCGAAGTCCTTAGTGTCATGAAAAATGCCTTTGTCTGCTCCAAAGATATTTACCAAACTATACAGTGGTATCTTCATTGCAATCGTTGGAACGTTTTTGTCTCCAAAATTCATGTTGAAACTTGATCCCTAATGCAGCAGTACCTGGGAGGTGACTGAGTCATGAGGGCTCTGCCCTCATAAATAGGATTAGGTGCCCTTATAAAAGGGCGTGGTGAAGGGAGCTTGCCTTCCTTTTTCGAACCTCTGGCATCAGAGGACACAGCATCCGTCCGCTCTGGAGGATGCAGCAACAAGGCATCATCTCGGAAACAGAGACTAAGCCCTCAACAAAACAGTGCCTTGATCTTAGACTTTTTAGACTCTAGAACTGAGAAATAAATTTCTATTGTTTATAAACTACCCAGTCTGTAGTATTTTATTACACCAGCACAAAACAGACTAAGACATTCATAAGAACCACATTTGAAAATTTTTAGTTCAAGTCACTAACCACTAACAAAATTAAAATCAATGGTGACAAATGAAGGATAGAAAATTCAGGTTGCAAGAATAGTTTTGACAAAAACAGAACTGATTATATATTAGGAGAAACTTGTAAAGATCTTAGATTACCTTAATAATGGAAAAAACATTTTAAACAGTATCAAATTAAATTAAAAAAAATTGTCGAGCACAGTGGCTCACGCCTGTAATCCCAATCCTTTGGGAGTGGGAGACTGAGGCGGGCAGATCACTTGAAGTCAGGAGTTTGAGACCAGCCCAACTAACGTGGCAAAATCCTGTCTCTACTGAAAACACAAAAAATTAGCTGGGCGACTTCTCTTTTTTTTTTTTCCTTGAGACAGAGTTTCGTTCTTGTTGCCCAGGCTGGAGTACAATGGCACAATCTTGGCTCACTGCAACCTCTGCCTCCTGGGTTCAAGTGATTCTCCTGCCTCAGCCTCCTAAGCAGCTGGGATTACAGGCATGCACCACCACGCCCAGCTAATTTTGTATTTTTAGTAGACACGAGGTTTCTCCATGTTGGTCAGGCTGGTCTTGAACTCCCAACCTCAGGTGATCCGCCCGCCTTGGCCTCCCAAAGAGCTGGGATTATAAGCATGAGCCATCGCACCCGGCCTTTTTTTTTGAGACAGAGTCTTGCTCTGTCACCCAGGCTGGAGTACAGTGGCACAATGGCGCAATCCTGGCTCACTGCAACCTCCGCCTCCCGGGACCAAGTGATTCTCGTGTCTCAGTCTCCTGAGTAGCTGGGCTTACAAGCACACACCACCACGCCTGGCTAACTTTTTATTTTTAGTACAGACGGGGTTTTGCCATGTTGGCCAGGCTAGTCTCGAACGCTTGACCTCAAGCGATCTGCCCACCTCAGCCTCCCAAAGTACTGGGATTTACAGGTATGAGCCACCACACCCAGCCTTTCACCCTTTCAATAATAAAAAGACATATTTACAAACTAGAAAGAATGTAAAATAAACAACACAATGGGTTAAACTGCCTATGGTATATCTAATTTAATAACCCACAAAAGCTTAGTCTGTAATGTTCTGTCTTAGTCAATGCGGGGGAATAATTAACTTTACTATTTTTGTTGCTAATACCTCCATTTTCATAAATCTTCTGTCTTCAATCCCACTTTTTATTCTTCCCATTATTTCATAAGTTGAATCAATTACTTAAGGAGGATGTATAAAAAGTAGAAAAAATACACCAAGAAAACTAGTAGTTCGGTCAATAATTCCCAGGAAAGAAGAATATATTAAAATTGAAGGGAAGCAGAAAGGACACAAAGGACTTACCTTTAATTTGTACCTTGACAATCAAAATAGCATGGGACAGACAAACAGTCAACATGAAGCTAGAGTTCACCGGTTTTTGAATAATTAATTTCTGTTGCTTTGTTCTATCTATACTACTTTTCCAGCAAGATTCCCAATGGTTAAGTTCTAGTCAAGTCAAACAAAATCTCAGGAGATAAATTCACCTTTCAACATTATCACTAGCTTTCTAAAGAGAGATGACAGAGCAAATGGTAAGATCAAATAATATTACTTCCAAGACTGAACTGGTACCAACTCAAATGATATTAGTTTTGAAGTATAACATTTCCCTGTAGAAACAGCATGCATTCTCCTACCGATAACTTTTGCTCGGTACCAAATTCCATCTTCGAATTTAGCTACACAGACTTGATCTTGAACTGGACAGAGGATTTCCAGATTTTCTCCAGCTTCATTTTTATAGAATTCCTCGATTGTCTTTAACAGAAATAAAAAATCCAGGCCCTCTATCTAGCAAATAAAGGGATAAAGCACTGTCATTTCACAGAAACTTAAAATGTTAAGTGTTGAATGAATTACAAGCACTGTCACTGAAATTATAAAACATTAAAACTTGAATGTAAATCTATCAATTGTGTTATGTAATTTATTTTACAAAATTGTATTGCAGAACCAGTATAGAAAATTAGTACAGACATAAAAATAAAGTCACATTCTGCCAGATAACTTAGTGTATATATTCTTCAAGACATTTTTCTATACATACACACACACACTCCCTGTATATTTGTTTTTACCAAAACTAGACTTTACCACATACACAATCACTTACATTTTTCTATCATTTCTCACTTTTTCTGTTTCAGTAACTAGTATTTCTAGGTCACATTTAGTTTTCCTTAACTGATCCAAACCCATTACAAACTAAGATTATATACTGCTTCTGACTGTTATCTCCATAACTCTTTTATAATCTAGCACAGTCCTCTACTTTTAATGAACATGTCTTGTTGAAGACAGTCAGCTAATTTTTCTGCAGAATGCCCCATACCTTACGGATTTATGTGGTTATATCCTCATGCTGCTATTTAGCTTATTCCTCCATGGAGTAAGGTCTATCTGCTGAATTTTCAAAAGGCTGAAAGTTACTACTAAGGGTTTGATGGATCCAAGGCAAATCTTTTTGGCTAGACTGTGTCATAGGTGGCTTTTTCTCACTCAGGTTGCAACACATCAAGGCCTAATACTTAATGACTACTAATATGCTAAAATTCATTTACTGATTGCAGTGATGATCTTGACCCCTCTCGATGTGTAGTTCTGTTTACGCCCTTGTAATAACCAAGTCTTAAGAATTTATGTGGAGCTACTTTGGCATTATATGAATATCCAGTTTATTATCAACCATCCATCTTAATGTGAATTGATAATTCTTCCTTAAATCAACAATAATTCAGTAGGGTTTGTGGAATGACTGCATTCTTTAGTAATACAGACTTTTATTAAATGATGCTATCTGGTATAATCAAAAAATAGTTTCTAAAGTTTCCTATACTACCAAAAAAATCAAGGATTATAAGTTTATTTCTTCAAATACCAATTATTAATGTTAAAAATATTCTGAAATCCATTTCAATGGAAAAAATGAATTTTTTCTTGTGAGTATAATGATGAAAGTGAAAATTTTCTGAATCCCTATCTTATTTCATTTAAATTACTCTAAAACTACTTTTCTTTTAACTTTCATTTCTAAGTAGCTATTATACAAATTCTTCCAGTAACAGGTACGCCAGGGTGAACACTTAAAAATTCAGCAGAGGAATGACGCCAACAAAATAGCAGATTAGGAAGCTTTAAGTTCTTGTTCCAATACAGAAACATTGAAAAAATGAGAAAGTGTCTTAACCAACTTTATTAGATCAGATCTCTAGAAAGCAATCCAAAGTTTATAGTAACCAAGAAGCCTAATGAAGTAAAAGCAATTTTCTAAACGGCAGGAAAGTTTTGTGGTATTTTTACTCGCCCTCACCCTACCCTCTTCCCAGAATGACAATGGTCCTGGTCTTAAGCAGTGGCAATCTAGTTCTCAGTTCCCTCCCTTGAATCAGAAGGAACAGACCAGAACTTATATGCAAATTACTGGGTATATGTATCCTAAGTCTGGGAGATACCTACATGACTGATGCAAACAGTTAGTTTTTGCTTCACATAACTTAGAACACAGGCAGGAAGAATTGTAGGGACCACTTGTAAAACTGGCAAAGGGGAGCATAAGTGCAGCTGCTTGGAAGGGGAGTTTATTAATAGAAACATACTAAGGCCAGGAGGAGAATCTGGGGTGAGAATCTTTACAAAATTAGGACATTCAAAAGCAGTCATATATATGGTAGAGTTTACAAAGCCACATGTCTGCCCTGACAAGATGCATGCCCAGAAAAGAAATGAAAAGACTTTAACTTTGACCTCAGGCTGACTCCTAGGCTCAGCCTATCTAAATGGCGAAGAAATGCCCACCAAAGAGCTAGTCTGCAAAGTCTAGGAAAGAGGCACCTTCCTCTTTCTCTGTCTCTTGTTTGTTTCAGCTCCTGACATTCAAGAAACTCTGTCAATCATTAGCTGAACACAAGCCAAAGAAACAATGGACTTCAGTGATCACACATGACAAGGAACAACGGTCTTTGAAACAGTTTGGAAAAGTACCAAAACAAATTAACTACTACAGCTTTTAAAACAACTCTCTTGGCCGGGCGTGGTGGCTCACACCTGTAATCCCAGCACTTTGGGAGGCCGAGGTGGGCAGATCACGAGGTCAGGAGTTCAAGACCAGCAACATGGTAAGACTCCGTCTTTATTAAAAATACAAAAATTACCCTGGCGTGGTGGCAGATACCTATAATCCCAGCTACTTGGGAGGCTGAGGCAGGAGAATTGCTTGAACCTGGGAGGTGGAGGTTGCAGTGAGCTGAGATCATGCCACTGCACTCCAGAGTGGGCGACAGAGCCAGACTCCATTTTTTTGTTTTCTGTTTGTTTTTTTTTTTTAAAAAAAGCACAACTCTTTTAATCCCAAACAAGAGCTATGGGAGTTCATCACCACTATACCTGCCTTACAAGAAATTCTATAAGTTCTTAAAGTTGAAATGAAAGGACATTAACATGAAAACATATGAAAGCATGAAACTAACTGTAAAGATCAGACACAAAGTGTCAAGAATTCCTGACCTCACTGAAAACCAGAAGTAAGCAGTAATCCTGAAAGGGGACTGAATAGGGCTTGCAGGTACTGACTGATATCAGGAGTTTGTGTGTCACTGCATCAGGGACCTCTGTCACTTCATTTTACATTCATGATCCTTTAGGTTTCATTTCATATTGATATAGGAGTTAAAAAGAAATTACTGAGGCTAGGTGCAGTAGCTGATGCCTAAAATCCCAGCACTTTGGGAGGCCCAGGCGGGTGGATCACCTGAGGTCAGAAGTTTGAGACCAGCCTGGCCAACATGGCGAAACCCCATCTCTACTAAAAATACAACATTAGTCAGGTGTGGTGGTGCACGCATGTAATCCCAGCTACTCGGGAGGCTGAGGCAGGAGAATTGCTTGAACCTGGGAGGTGAAGGTTGCAGTGAGCCAAGATCGTGCCACTGCACTCAGCCAGGGTGACACAGCAAGACTCCATCTCAAAAAAAAAACAAAAACAAAAACAAAAACAACAAAAAAGAAATTGCTTAGGCAGATAGTGAGAATACAGGAAGGAGTCCTCAGCAAGGTTTTCCTGTTTAGTGAAAAGCAGCCCCCAAATCATTTTCTAAGAAACAGCAGCCTGTAAAATTGAGCTGCAGACACAGATACCAGCAGTTGTGCCAAACCTGTTTAAAATGGTGGCTCCATCCTCCCTTCTCTCCTTGTCAGCCACATGTACAGTAAGGAGCACGCAAGATGGTGCCAGTCGAGTGGTAAGTCCATTTGCATTATAAGATTAGGGTAGGGTGGCCAGTCTTTCTGGCATGCTAGGTAAACATCAAACCTGACTGAACCAATCTGTGGGCCCTATGTAATCAGACATGACCTCCTTAAACCTGCCTATAAAATCCGGCACATCCACCGACAGCCAGTCTTTCCCTTTCAGAAGCCCCTCTCTCTCTCACTAGAGACAGAGCTGTTCTCCCTTCTTTTTCTTCTGCATATTAAACCTCCACTCCTAAACTCCACATGTGTGTCCATGTCCTTAACTTTCTTGGCACGAGATGACAAGGAAGCTGCTTCAATATTTTCTGAAATATCTTTTAATAAAGAAGATGCAGACATGTGCAACCAGAAAAAAAAAAGGCGAATCAAAACTACTCAACTGTCTTAAATATGTTAAAAGGGCTAAGGGAAAACAAAGAACTAAAGAAATTTGGGGAAATGATATATGAATAAAATGAGAATATCAACAAGTGATACAAATTATAAAAAGGAAATTCTGGAGCTCAAAAGTATAATAACTAAGGAGAAAAAATTCAGTAGAGGGGTTCAAAAGCAGCATTGAGTGAAAAGAAGAAAAATAATCAGTGAACTTGAAGACAGGAAAATTTACATATCGAGTCTGAGAAGCAGAAAGAAAAAGAATGGAGAGAAGTGAACAAAGCCTAAGGGACTCAAGTGAACCAACACAGACATTATGGAAGTCACAGAAGGAAGAGAGAGACAAACAGGCAAAAAATTATTTTTTAAAATGGCATTAAATGTCCCCAATTTAAAGAAAGACATGAATCTACCAACCCAAGAAGTCTAATGTTAGGAGTTGATTTGTATCTTCCCTCAAAGATATGCCGGAGAGCTATAAGCTCCAGTGTCTCAAATATGACCTTATTTGGATATAGGGTCCTTATAATCATGTTAAAATGAGGTCATTAAGATAGGCCCCAATTCAATATGATTAATATCTTTATAAAAATGGCAAAATTCGGGTACAGAGACAAATATACAAGAAGAACTCCATGTGAAGATGAAGGGAGAGATCAGGGTGATACAGCAAAGGCCAAGGTCCACAAAAGATTGCCAGCAAACCACCAAAATCTGAAGCACAGAGATGAAATGGATTTTCCCTCACACCCCTCAAAAGAAATCAACTCTTCTGACAAACTGATCTCATACTTCTAGACTCCAAAACTGTTGACAATAAATTCTGTTGTTTAAGCTACCCAATTAATAGTAATTTGTTATAGCAGCTCCAGGGAACTAAGACACTATTAGACTCCAAATAGGATAAACCCAAAGAGTCATACACCAAGACACATAATCAAACTCTAAAAAGGCAAAGCCAAAAAGAAAATCTGGAACGCAGCAAAAGAGATGCAACATGTCTTATACAAAGAGACTCAAGAAGATTATAAGTCAATCTCTCATATTAGAAATCTTGGAGGCCAGGCCGGGAGCGGGGGCTCATGATTGTAATCCCAGCACTTTGGGAGGCCGAGGTGGGCGATCACTTGAGGTCAGGAGCTTGAGATCAGCTTGGCCAACATAGCCAAACCCTATCTCCACTGAAAATACAAAAATTAACCGGGCATGGTGGTGGGCACCTGTAGTCCCCGCTACTCAGGAGGCTTACACATGAGAATTGCTTGAACCTGGGAGGCAGAGGTTGCAGTGAGCCAAGATCACACCACTGTACTCTAGCCTGGGTGACAGAGCAAAACTCCATCTCCAAAAAAAAAAAAGGCCAGGTGCAGTGGCTTATGCCTATAATCTCAGCACTTTGGGAGGCCAAGGCAGGCAGATCATCTGAGGTCAGGAGTTCTAGACCAGCCTGGCTAACATGGTGAAACCCTGTCTATACTAAAAATATAAAAATTAGCCAGGCATGGAGGTGCGCACCTGTAATCCCAGCTACTAGGGAGGCTGGGGCAGGAGAATCAATTGAACCCAGGAGGCAGAGACTGCAGTGAGCAGAGATCGTGCTAGTGCCTCCAGTCTGGGCAAGACAGCAAGACTCTGTCTCAAAAAAAAAAAAAAAAAAAAAAAAAAGAAACCCTGTCTATACTAAAAATATAAAAATTAGCCAGGCATGGAGGTGCGCACCTGTAATCCCAGCTACTAGGGAGGCTGGGGCAGGAGAATCAATTGAACCCAGGAGGCAGAGACTGCAGTGAGCAGAGATCGTGCTAGTGCCTCCAGTCTGGGCAAGACAGCAAGACTCTGTCTCAAAAAAAAAAAAAAAAAAAAAAGACAAAAAAGAAATCTTGGAAGCCAGCCAGAAGGAAATGGGAAGAGAGAGAGATATATGATGTACCAAAGAAAAAAACAACCTGTCAACTGAAAATTATACATTTGGCAAAACTAGCCTTCAAAAATATGAGAAAAATTAAGACAGTCCCAGATAAACAAGGGTTGAGGGACTCTATTACCACTAGACCTGCCCTGTAAGAAACGGTAATGGAAGTCCTTCAGGTTGCAATGAGAGGACACTAGACAGTACCTCAAAGTCACATGAGGATATTAAGATCTCTGGTTAAGGTAAATACATGGGTAAATGGGAAAGTCAGTATTATTGCAATTTTGGTTTATAATTCTACTTTATTTTCTACAGGATTTAAAAGACAAATGTATAAATTACAAATCTATGTTATTGAGCACACAGAGTATAGAGATTAATTTGTGACATCAAAAATACTGGAAAAACAGCTGCAGAGAAGTACAGTTTTTCGTGAAGTTAAAATTATGTTCGATTAACTCACATTGGATTGTTATAACTTTAGGATGTTATATGTAATCTCCATGTTAACGATAAAAAATAGTCTACAAGATAAACACAAAAAGGAAACAAGAAGGGAAGCAAAACCTAATACTATAACATTTGCAATATCCATGTTCATTACAGCAGACAATCCAAATGTTCACTGACAAATGAAGGGATTTTTAACATGTAGTATATACATAAAAAAAGTATTATGCAGCCTTAAAACAGGAAATTCTATCAATGCTTATAACATGGATGAATCTTTTTTTTTTTTTTTTTTTTTTTTTGAGACGGAGTCTCACTTTGTCGCCCAGGCGGGAGTGCAGTGGCCGGATCTCAGCTCACTGCAAGCTCCGCCTCCCGGGTTTACGCCATTCTCCTGCCTCAGCCTCCCGAGTAGCTGGGACTACAGGTGCCCGCTGCCTCGCCCGGCTAGTTTTTTGTATTTTTTAGTAGAGACGGGGTTTCACCGGGTTAGCCAGGATAGTCTCGATCTCCTGACCTCGTGATCCGCCCGTCTCGGCCTCCCAAAGTGCTGAGATTACAGGCTTGAGCCACCGCGCCCGGCCAACATGGATGAATCTTTAGGACATTATTATAAGTAAAATAAGCCAGTCACAGAAAAACAAATGCTGCCTGAGTCCACTTATACAAGGTATCTAACACAGTAAAATTCATAAAAACGCAGAAGTAATATTGTGCTGGCCAGAGGTTGGAAGCAGGAAGAAATATGTTGTTGTTCAATGAGTATAGCTTTAGTTTGCAAGATGGAAGTGCTCTAGAAATCTATTGCATGGTAATATGAATATGGTTAACACTACTGAAGTTACACTAAAAAATGGTTACGATAATAAATTTTATGTTTTTTTAACACAACTACAAACGAGATTTTAAAAAATACATCATACTAAAAAGAAAAAAGCAACTAAACACAAAAGAGGGCTCTAATGGGGGAAAGAGGAATAAAAGAGTGATAAGATACAGAAAACAGCAAATGGCAGAAGTCTTTCCTCATCAATAATTACTTTAAATGTAAATTGATTAAACTCTCCAATTAAAAGACAAAGATTGGCAGAATGAATTAAAAAAAAAAAAAACATGATCCAACTACATGCTGTTCACGAGAGACACACTTTATACCTTATGCCATACACAGGTTGAAAGTCAAAGGATGGAAGAAAATACTCCATGCAAATAGTAATCAAGAGAGATCTGAGATGGCTTTACTGGTATCAGGCAAAACAGACTTTAAATAAAAAATTCTTACAAGAGAGAAAGGACATTATAAATTGACAAAAAGGCCAATTCACCAGTAAGATATAACAATTATAAGCAATTATGCAGTACACATCGAAGACCCAAATATATGAAGCAAACATTGACAGAACTGAAAGAAAAAATAGTCCAATAGTAATAATAGAAGACTTTAATATTCCACTTTCAACATTGGATAAAACATCCAGACAGAGTATCAATAAGGAAACAGAAGACTTGAACAACACCGTAAACTAACAGATCCTAACAGACATACACAAAACACTCTAGCCAACAGTAAAATATACCTTTTTTTTTTTCATACAAGGCCACTTAGAACATTCTCAGAATAGACCATATGTTAGGCCACAAAAAAGTCTTAATAAATTTCAAAAAATTGAAATCATAAAATGTATTTGTCTCTATGACAATGAAAGGAAACTGGAAATCAAAAACAAAAAACTGCAAAATTCAAACATGTACAAATTAAACACCACAAACTACCAACAGGTCAAAGAATAAATGCTTCAAGACAAATGAAAATGAAAACACAACATACCAAACTCATGAGATGCAATAAAACAGTGCTAACAGGGAAACTTACAGCTACACACACAATTTTAAAATATTGCAAATTAACAACCTAACTATATGCCATAAGACAATGAAAAAAGAGAAAATTACCCAAAAGTAGCATAAGAAATAATAAAGATTAGAGCAAAAATAAATAAGACAGGATAAAGAAACAACATCAATAAAGCCAAAAGTCGATTATTTGAAAAGATCAGCAAAACTGACAAATCTGTAGCTAGAATAACTAGAAAAGAGAAGTCTCAAGTTAATAAAATGAGAAATAAAAGTGGAGACAGTACTATCAATTTTAAGGAAAAAAAATTATTATTTTTTTGAGATGAAGTCTTGCTGTCACCCAGGCTGGAGTGCAGTGGCACAATCTCATCTCACTGCAACTTCCACCTCCCGGGTTCAAGCGATTCTCCTGCCTCGGCCTCCCAAGTAGCTGGGACTACAGGTGCCTATTACCACACCTGACTAATTTTTGTATTTTTAGTAGAGACAGGGTTTCGACATGTTGACCAGGCTGGTCTCAAACTACTGACCTCAAGTGATCCACCCAGCTTGGCCTTCAAACGTACTGGGATTACAGGTGTGAGCCACCACGTCCAGCCAAGAAGTAAAAAATTATGAGAGATTATTGTAAACAATTGTATGCCAACAAACTGGATAATCTACACGAAATGGACAGACTCCTAGAAACACACAACCTTCCAAGACTGACTCATAAATTAGAAAATCCGAGTAGACTTATAATTAGTAAAGAGGTTCAAAAAGGATTCAAAAACCACCTACACATGAAAAGCCCTGGACCAGATAAGTTTCACTGCTGAATTCTACCAAACATTTACGGAAGAATTAACACCATTCCATCTCAAATTCTTCCAAAAAACTAAAAGATGGAGGAATACTAACTCTAAGAGGCTGCATTACCCTCATAACCAAGCCATATTAAGACACTATAAGAAAATTACAGATCAATATCCCTTGTCAATACGGATGCAAATATCCTCAACAAAATACTAATAAACCAAATTCAGCATATTAAGAGATTTTGTTTTCTTCTAACTTGGTCTTCGGGTCTCTCTCTGGAGAGTGGCCATGAACTCTACCCTGCCCTGACAAGGTTCTAGAGGAGGTGGTCACTGATGTTTACAGTAAATCCAAAGAGGATACTTCTTTACCTTGGTGAATGGGCCAATGCCTTGTTGCCTGACCTGTGACCAAGTGTACGTCTCACAGGAAACCTGTTTATACTAGCAGATGCCCTCGTGGTTCTTGTCTGACCTGTGTCTGGTTTATTCCTACCAAGAGAGCCACTCTCTAAGACAGTGGGAGGAAAGTTAGGTACGTGTATGTCAGTCAGGTGAGACACAGAGACAGCAAAACAAAACACATGAAATAAAAGAAGCATTTTGCTAATCACAGGTAAGAGTGAATCTATGGAATTCTGTTATTATTAAGGTCCACAGGCATTATCTCTTAAGGCTTTCCAGCAGGGGTTGTGAATTGGCTAATTTAAAGAAAATATGCATAAAGGGGGGAAATTATTTGCATGACTCTGGTGTTGACTCTGGTTTTATTGTGGTAAGCAGCTATGGGGTATGCTGGGTCAGTGAGATGTAGAACAAGTGACCCACACTGCAAACAGCCACATGGGGAGGGAAAGTTTTAAGTAAGCCAAAGGTGAGGTGGTATGACTCGGTTTCAAACAACTTATGTTAGGCCTAAAAATGGATGCCAAAGCAACAATGATGTTAAACAAATTTGTGATAAAAAGATTATACATCTTTATCTAGTGGGATTTATTTCTAAAACACAAGGATAATGACATATGAAAATCAACGCAGCAGGCCCATGCCTATACTCCCAGCACTTTGGGTGGCTGATGTGAAAGGATCACTTCAGCTCAGGAGTTTGAGACCAGCCTGTGTAACATAGTGAGATCTCAAATATACAAAACAAAAGAATTTTAAAAATTAGCCTGGTGTGGTGGTGTGCGCCTTTGGTCTCAGCAACTCAGAGGGCTGAGGCGGGAGGACTGCTTGAGTCCAGGAGGCAAAGGTTGCTGTGAGCTGAGATCATACCACAGCATTCCAGCCTGGGCAACTGAGGGAGACCCTGTCTCAAAACAAACAAACAAGAAAATAAAACAAAATCCAAAATCAACGTAATATACCACATTGACAGGATGAAGGAGGAAAGACCGAAACATGATCATCTCAATTGTTGCAAAAAAGAATCTGAAAAATTGAAGACCCTTTCATGATAAAAACACTCAATAAACAAGAGACAGAAGGAAACTTACTTCACATAGTAAAGGTCATTTGGGAAAAACCCACAGATAATATCAAACTCAATGGTCAAAGACAAATGCTTTTCCCCTAAGACAGGAATAAAACGAGGAAGCCTGCTTTTTCATCTTGTATTCAACATGATATCGGAAATCTTAGCCAGAGGCATTAGGTAAGAAAAAGACAAAAGGCATCCTGAAAGGAAAAAGTATACATATCTGTTCATGGATGACATGATCTTCTATGTAAGAAACCTCCCCCAAATTACACACACACACACACACACACACACACACACACACACACCCACACCCCGTTAGGGCTACCAAATTAATTCCGCAGTTGCCAGACACAAAATTCACATGTAAAAATCAGTTGTTTTAATACATTAGCAAATGAGCAAATTGAAGAGGAAATTTAAAAAGCAGTTCCACTTACAACAGCATCTAAAAGAAGAATTAGGAATAAACTTGACCAAAGAGGCCAAAAATTGATACGCTGAAAGCCACACAAAACTTTGAAAGATATTAAATAAAATCTAAATAAATGATAAAAATCCAGTGTTCATGGATAAGAGTTAAAATTGTTAAGATGTCCATGCTATCCAAAATGATTTACAATTCAATGTAATCCCTATTAAAATCCCAATGACATTTCTCTGTTCATAGATGACACGATCTTATACATGAGAAAATGACCCCAAATTACATACACACACACCCTCTCTCTCACTTGTCAGAACAAATTAATTCAGCAAAGCTGCTGGACACAAAATTAACATGTAAAAATCAGTTGTGTTTCAATACATTAGCAAATGATAATATCATACTCAATATCATACTGTATTTCTTGGAGAAATAGAAAAATCCATCCTAAAAGTCACGTGGAATCTTAAGAGACACTGAGTAACCAAAACAATCTTGAAAAAGAACAAAGTTGGAAGACTCACACGTTGTGATTTCAAAAGTTACAACACAACTACAGTAATCAAAACAGTACTGACCTAAGGACAGACACACAGACACATGGAATAAAATAGAAAGCTCAGAAATAAACTTTCACTTTTAACAAGGGTGCCAATACCACTCAATGGCGAAAGGACAGTCTTTTCAACGAATAGTGCTGGGAAAACTGGATATCCAACTCAAAATAATGAAGCTGGGCCCTTACCTTATACTTTGTACAAAAATTAACTCAAAATGAATCAAAGATCTAAACCTATAAAACTCTTAGAAGTAAGTACAGGGAAGAAACATGATGTCAGATTTGGTAATGACATCTTGGATATGACACCAAAAGCACAAGAAACAAAAGAAATAATAATTAAATTGGTCTTCATAAAATTAAAAACTTGTGGAACAAAGGACACTATCAAGAAAGTGAAAAGACAACCCACAAAATGGGAGAAAATACGGCCAGTCTTGGAACACGGGTGTGAACTGTACAGTTCCAATTATGTGCGAATTTTTTCCACCTCTGCCAGCCCTGAGACAGCAAGAGCAACTCCTGCTCTTCCTCAGTCTATTCAACACAAAGATGATGGGCATGAAGACTTGTATAATGATCCACATTCAGTTAATGAATAGTAAATATATTTTCTCTTTATGATTTTTAATAACTCTTTTCTCTAGCTTACTTTAAGAATACAGTATCAAATACATATACAAAATATATGTTAGCTGTTTAAATATTATTAAGGCTTCTAATCAACAGTAGGCTATTAGTAAAGTTTTGTGGAAATCAAAAGTTATAAGCAGACTGAGCGTTGAGGCTCATGCCTGTAATCTCAGCACTTTGGGAGGCTGAGGCAGGAGGACTGTTTGAGACCAGGAGTTCAAAACCAACCTGGACAACATAGCAAGACCCTGTCTCTAAAAAAAAAAAAAAAAAAAAAATTTCGAGGTGTGGTGCATGCCTGTAGTCCTAGCTACTTGGGAGGCTGAGACAGGAGACTACTTCAATCCAGGAGTTACAGGCTGTAGTTAGCTACGATCTTGCCACTGCACTCCATCCTAAGCAACAGTGCTGGACCTTGTCTCAAGAAAGGAAAAAAAAAATTAAGTTACACACAGATTTTTGACTGCACAGGTGTTGGTATCCACCACCACCACTTGTTCAAGGATCAACTGCATTTGTAAGTCATATATCTCATAAGAATTTAGTATCTAGAATACATAAAACTCCTACAATCCAGCAGCAAAATAAACAACCCAATTTAAAAAATGGACAAAGGGTTTGGCATGGTGAATCATGCTTGTAATCTCAGCACTTTGGGAGGCCAAAGTGGGAGGATCACTCTGGCCCAGGAGTTCAAGGTCAGCCTGGGTTACCTAGCGAGACCCTGTGTCTACAAAATAATAATTAGCCAGGTGTGGTGTGTGTGCCTGTAGTACTAGCAATATGGGAGGCTGAGGCTAGAGGATCCCTTGAGCCTAGGAGATTGAGGCTGCAGTGAGCTTACGATCATGCCACTGCATTCTAGCCTGGGCGACAGAGTGAAGCCCTGTGTTTAAAAAATAAAAAAACAACAACAAGTTTTAAAAATTTAAAAAAATAAATGGATAAATGACTAGAATGGCTATTTCTTCAAAGATACACAAATGGTCAATAAATAAGGACATGTAAAGATGTTCAGTATCGCCGGCCATTAGGGAAATGCAGATCAAAATCACAAAGTGACACCACTTCACACTTACTAAGAATGCTATTATTCAAAAGAAGACACTGATGCGACCAACAAACATACGAAAAAAAGCTCATCATCACTGGTCACTAGAGAAATGCAAATCAAAAGCACGATGAAATACCATCTCACGCCAGTTAGAATGGTGATCATTAAAAAGTCAGGAAACAACAGGTGCTGGAGAGGATGTGGAGAAACAGGAACGCTTTTATACTGTTGGTGGGACTGTAAATTAGTTCAACCAGTGTGGCGATTCCTCAAGGATCTAGAACCAGAAATCCATTTGACCCAGCAATCCCAATACTGGGTATATACCGAAAGGATTAGAAATCATTCTACTATAAAAACACATACGGCCGGGCACGGTGGCTCAAGCCTGTAATCCCAGCACTTTGGGAGGCCAAGACGGGGGGATCACAAGGTCAGGAGATCGAGACCATCTTGGCTAACACGGAGAAACCCCGTCTCTACTAAAAAAAAATACAAAAAAACTAGCTGGGCGAGGTGGCAGGCGCCTGTAGTCCCAGCTACTCGGGAGGCTGAGGCAGGAGAATGGCGTGAACCCAGGAGGCGGAGCTTGCAGTGAGCCGAGATCCAGCCGCTACACTCCAGCCTGGGCGACAGAGCGAGACTCCGTCTCAAAAAATAAAAATAAAAATAAAAAAGACACATACACATGTATGTTTATTGCAGCACTATTCACAATAGCAAAGACTTGGAACCAACCCAAATGTCCATCAATGATAGACTGGATAAAGAAAATATGGCACATATACACCATGGAATACCATGCAGACTTTAAAGGGTAAGTCACATCCTTTGCAGGGACATTCTCAGCAAGCTAACACAGGAACAGAAAATCAAACACCACATGTTCAGTCGTAAGTGGGAGTTAAACAATGAGAACACCTGGACACGGGGAGGGAACATCACACACCGGGGCCTGTTGTGGGGTAGAGACAAGGGGAGGGATAGCATTAGAAGAAATACCTAATGTAGATGACGGGGATGGGTGCAGCAAACCACCATGGCACATGTATATCTATGTAACAAACCTGCATGTTCTGCACATGTATCCCAGACCTTAAAGTATAACAATAATAAAAAAAGAAAAAAACCAAGTGTTCATGAGGGTGTGGAGAAATTGGAACCTTGTGGATTGCTGGTAAGAATGTAAAACTGCAGCTGCTATGGAAAATAGTTTGGCAGTTCCCCAAAAAGTTAAACATAAAATTACCATATAATCCAGCAAACATTCCTAGATATTATACATACCAGACGAACTAAAAGCAGAGACCCAAATGGATACTTTTATGCCAGTGTCCATAACAGCATTATTCACATAGGCCAAAAGGTGGAAACAATCCAAATGGCCATCAACAGATCAATGGATAAACAAAATGTAGTATATCCATACATAGAATATCATGCAGCCATATAAATGAATGAAATTCTGATACATCCTACATAATACGAACCTTGAAAACATTAAGTTGAAGTGAAAGAAGCCAGATCCAAAAAGAAACACTGTATATGATTTCACTTAGGAGGTACCTAGAATAGGCAATTTCAGAGAGACAGAAAGTAGAACAGAAGTTCCTCAGGGACTAGGGGAGAACAAATGGTGATTGTTTCATAGGTACAGGGCTTTTGTTTGAGATAAATAAAAAGCTCTGGAAATGGAGGCACAACACTTCATGTCCTTAATGGCACTGGAATCGTATACTGAACAATTATTAAAAACTATAAAATTATGTTAGGTATATTTTACCATAAAAGACACTGTAAAAAATCAACAAAAGGAATAAATGCAAACCCTAACTTAGATAAGCCGACTCCACAACTCATCTGAGGAGCCACTACGGTGTGATGCGGTGCTGACATGCTTGAGATGACAGGTTCTGAGGCTGCACAGCCTAGGTCAATCCTGGCTCTACCCTTTCAGAGCTGTGTAGCCTTCACACAGTTGCAAGATGCTTCATCTCTGTGGTTAGGGTCCCCACATTCACATGGAGACAACAGTGTCTTTCTCACAGGATTGTGCAAAGATTAATTAGTTAATTCACTTAAAGTCTTAAGGGCCTTATGATGAGTGAAATCATATAAAGCACCCAGAAATCAATAAGGATGAACTATTATTGTTACTATCTACATGTATCAGTCACACATCCAAAGTTCAATACAAAATGCCTTTAATCTGTGTCTATTTTGTGTTCAAATTCAGAAAACACCTAATAATCAGCAAATTTTCAGATGTACAGGTTAGAAAAACTTTATCATTATATTTCTATTTCCTAACTCTATATGCTTTCCTAGTCTCCAGATTTCAGAAGGTAGCAAGAAACATTTATACATTAATTATCCTTCACTGTTCTTTCAATTTATGATAATCATGTGAACTTGTCTGAAGTTGCAACGACTAAGAAATTTAAATGTACGGAAGATTAACAGTGGTATGTTTGCTCTAACTAAAATTAACAGTAGACACTCATTCTTGTTATACACGTCTAATTAAAATTTAAAAACTTCATTTAAAAACACATTATATACTTACCAACTGAAGATAGAAATCTCCAGGACTATTTATATGACAAACCGTTACTGAAACATCTGTCATTTCTTTAGGCAAAATAGGTGGATGATAGTGTAAAGCAGTATTTTTTTCAAAATGACTTCTTAGTGATTGTGACTTAAACCTAATTAAAAGCATAATGAAAAGCGTAAGCAGGGTCTCACCTTGTCACCCAGCCTGGAGTGCAGTGGTGTGATCATGGCTCACTGCAGCCTCTACCCTTCTAGGCTCAAGCAATCCTCCCACCTCAGCCTCCCAAGTAGCTGGAACCACAGGGGCATGCCACCACACCTGGCTAATTTTTGTAGGGACAGGGTCTCCCTACATTGCCCAGGTTGACCCTGAACTCCTGGGCTCAGGCGATCTTACTGTCTTGGCCTCCCGAAGTGCTGGGATACAGGTGTAAGCCACCATACCTGGCCAAGCCATTTTCTTAATCTCTCTTCTCTCAGTGACTTGATCTAAAGGAAGGAGTTGCACATGTACTGACTTATTTACCAAAAGCATTCATCTTCTAATTTCTTTCTTCTAATATTTCTCGGTATTGTCTTCAATTATCAAACCAGGTTAAAAAGGTATCAAGTCTCAAAACTTTAGAGCTGGGCTTTCACATCACACTTAGATTCAAAGCTGCTTCTGTTCTTTGTGTTACATTGATATCTGTGGTCTGTGGTAGCAATTGGTGATGTCAGCTGAAGGGTCTCTGTGGCCCCCTCCAGCTCCAAGACGACTTTTATTTTTCTAGAATGGAACCTGCTTGGGTTCCATTCCCAATCATCCAGGGTAAAAATTAGAATCTTTGACTACCTCTATGGTTACTTAAGTCATCAGAAATGATGGACAGGCAGGGCACTGTGTCTCACGTCTGTAATCCCAGCACTTTGGAAGGCCAAGGTGGGCAGGAGTTCAAGACCAGCCTGGACATCACGGTGAAACCCTGTCTCTACTAAAAACACAAAAATTAGCCAGGAGTGGTGATGTGTGCCCGTAATTCCAGTTACTTGGAAGGCTGAGGCATGAGAATCACCTGAACCTGGGAGGCAGAGGTTTCAGTGAGCTGAGGCTGTGCTACTACACTCCAGCCTGGGTGACTCTGTCTCAAACAAACAAAAAGAAATGATGGACAAATAAACTTTAAACATCTGTTCTAGATTCATACATTAAATATAGGGTAGTGATCATGAACTCATTACAAAGGCTAGAAAATTTAGGAAAATTTAGGAAAAGTTAAGCTATAATTCTTGAAACCCTCATACAGCTGCTTATAAAGTTATCAAGAGTTCAAAAGATGTTAGTTATTTACACATACTTTATATTTTGAGCTACCTTAATTTCTCTAATTTTTCTAATTTTCTTTTTTCTTTACAGACAGGGTCTTACTCTGTCACCCAACCTGGAGTACAGTGACAAGAGCACAGCTCAAACTCCTGGGCTCAACAAACCTCCCACCTCACTCCTGACCGGAGAAGCTGGACTACAGGTGCAGGCCCCCAGGCCTGGTTAATTTCTTTCTGTATGTCTTTGTAGAGATGAGGTCTAGCTATGTTGCCCAGGCTGGTCTCAAACTCATGACCCCAAGGAATCCTCCCTCCTCGGCCTCCCACAGAGCTAGAATTACAGTTAGGAGCCGCCCTGTCCAGCCTATTTTCTTAAATCCAATGATCTGAATCCAGTTTTCACAGACAACAACTGTACTTAGAAAAGTTTAAAAGCAGTATTTTTAACTTCAGGTATGTTAAGTTTACTTTAGAGACATGGTTTTTAAAGGCAAAGTCTGCTACTTATTTACAGCTATAATCTCAAAGAATATTTAAGTTTTAATAAGTTACTTACTTGGCTAGTTCCATAAAAACTAGTGCATCTCTAAGAGACACAGGCATATCACTGCTTATTTTATTTGGTGGTGGTTTTTGCAGATCTACAATAAGCACACCATCTTCTTCTCTAAAAACTTTCATTGAAACAGCCTTGTTATTAACCATTTTCAAAAATTCCACTTTAGCTTCCTCTTCCCAGCCTTCATTCTGGGCAAAAAAGTAAAATTCCATAGTAATTAGTAATTATAAGTGTCTCTAATGTTACAATGTTCTGGATTTAGGTCTGTACCAACCACAGACGCAACTGTGAGCAAAATGAACCAACCACAGACATTAAGAAACAGCCAGGGAAGGCCGGGTGTGGTGGCTCACGCCTGTAATCCCGGTACTTTGCAAGGCCGAGGTGGGCAGGAGTTCAAGACCAGCCTGGCCAAGATGGTGAAACCCTGTCTCTACAAAAAATACAAAAATTAGCCGGGCATGGTGGCGGGTGCCTTTAATCCCAGCTATTCGGGAGGCTGAGGCAGGGGATTGCTTGAACCCGAGAGGCAGAGGTTGCAGGGAGCCCAGATGGTGCCACTGCACTCCAGTCTGGGTGACAGAACAAGACCCCATGTCAAAAAAAGAAAAAAAGAAAAGAAAGAAAAAAAGAAACAGCCAGGGCCACAAACTTAGGGGCAGTCTTTATGAATGTGCAATGTGCATATACCTTCACTTTATAAATATATTCTCGAGGTTTTACTTTAGAATTTAGTTTTACTTTTGGATAGGAATATGAAGGTTATAAACAAAGATCTCAAAATGAAAGAAATAAGTATTCTGTTTTCCACTTAGATGAAAATTCAAAAGGTAATTTTGAAAATATAGGTATGGCTAAAAAAAATTTAAAAATTTACAATCATCATCAGTTAATCCAGTTTCCATTACTAGCAATACATAAGATTTATGCTACTTAAGTGATTTAAAAAAAAAAAATCCACTCACTGGGCAAAAAAATTTTCTTTTGAGACAGGGTCTTACTCTGTCACCCAGACCGGTACGCAGTGGCATAATCTCAG
Organism: Macaca fascicularis; assembly: GCF_037993035.2. Lineage (NCBI taxonomy): Eukaryota > Metazoa > Chordata > Mammalia > Primates > Cercopithecidae > Macaca > Macaca fascicularis. The sequence continues at coordinate 5,013,859 of NC_088391.1, read as the reverse complement.
CTCATGCAATCTCTGCCTCCCAAGCTCAAGCGATCCTTCCACATCAGCCTCCATGGTGTATCACCATGCCTGGCTAATTTTTGTATTTTTGGTAGACAGGGTCTCGCCATGTTGCCCAGGCTGGTCTCAAACTCCTGAACCCAAGCAATCCTCCCACTTCAGCCTCCTAAAGTGCTGGAATTACAGCCTTGGGCCACCACACCCAGCCAAAAAAGTTTTTATCTTGATCTTTGAACATTTAAGTACCATATCGAAAGTAAATTCATGATCAAAACCAGAAATTCCTTAAAAACAAAAAAGAGAATAGCTTTCTGAACTTTTTATGATTATAAATGTAAAATCCACTCAGTGTAAAAAATGCAAGAAGTTAAAAAAGAGAAAATTAAAAACAAAACACCATTTTAAAGAAAACACCAGTGCTATTACTTCTGTGTTTCCTTTTTTTATTAACTTATTTGTTATTTCAAATATGTGTTGAATGCCTTCTATGTGGCAGGTGATCTGCTAAATGCTGGGAATACAACGATGAGCAAAGACAGACTCCTGCTCTCACAGACCTTGTAAGAATAGAACTGCTTAACATGTATTGTTACAATTTCTGTCTCTTAAGAGTTTACAGGCCGGGCGCGGTGGCTCAAGCCTGTAATCCCAGCACTTTGGGAGGCCGAGACGGGCGGATCACGAGGTCGGGAGATCGAGACCATCCTGGTTAACACGGTGAAACCCCGTCTCTACTAAAAAAGACAAACAACTAGCCGGGCGAGGTGGCGGGCGCCTGTAGTCCCAGCTACTCGGGAGGCTGAGGCAGGAGAATGGCGTGAACCCGGGAGGCGGAGCTTGCAGTGAGCTGAGATCCGGCCACTGCACTCCAGCCTGGGTGACAGAGCGAGATTCCGTCTCAAAAAAAAAAAAAAAAAGAGTTTACAGTCTTGCTGGAGAACAGATTTTCATAAATAATACAAAATGCAGAATGCAATATGGCCATTAAATAGAGTAATAAAGGGCAATGGAAATAAGAAAATACTGTAGAGAAACACACACCACACCACAAACTTATTTCTCTGGACAGTTGACTCCAAAATTACTGGTTTGCTTGGATTCTTAACCAATCATTATGTTAATATATGCTTATTCAACTCAATTTCCCATTAAAAATATTTTCAATTGTGGAAACTGAAGTTCATTTCCTTTTCTATTAGAAATAATAGTTTAGGCCGGGCGCGGTGGCTCAAGCCTGTAATCCCAGCACTTTGGGAGGCCGAGACGGGCGGATCACGAGGTCAGGAGATCAAAACCATCCTGGCTAACACGGTGAAACCCCGTCTCTATTAAGAAATACAAAAAACTAGCCGGGCGAGGTGGCGGCGCCTGTGGTCCCAGCTCCTTGGGAGGCTGAGGCAGGAGAATGGCGTGAACCCAGGAGGCGGAGCTTGCAGTGAGCTGAGATCCGGCCACTGCACTCCAGCCTGGGCGACAGAGCGAGACTCCGTCTCAAAAAAAAAAAAAAAAAAAAAAAGAAATAATAGTTTAATATGCACTATGTATTTACCAAGATTAGTGGTTCCCTGAGACTATACTTAGCAATCTAATTGGCAACACATAGCTACAATTGTAATAGCCTCTGAAGGAAAAAATAAAGTCTCACTTACTGAATTCTGTGGAACAATGTCTTTCAATGAGCATGGTTGTGCTAACGGCTGGATGTCTTTTAGCAGCCCTTCAATATATGGTTCAGATTTCCTTAGAATCAGACATAAATCATTTAGTGCAATATGTTGTTTAGCAGAGTGTTCCGGTCTCACATGGGTATCAACAACTCTAGGAGAAATTCAAGTAATATTTATTAAAAGTAAAGTTTCAAACTTAAATGTGTTTTCCCCCACAGAAGGTATGCATTTCTAAGTATAATTTTTCTTAAGTTACACTTTTTAGAAAGTTATATTCCAAATTCACACTTTCTTACTATATAGATTTAGTTTAGCTTCTATAAGCAGAGAGACTGTTTTCCTCCACAGAATGAAATCTCAGCCACATTTGTACTTTCATCTATTCATTCAATCTGAGCTTACAGGAGACAATGACACTTCCCCCCATATAAATCTATTTATTTATAAAGCTATAACCACTAAGCGATCATGCTATGGTTAATACTGGTCCTTACTACAGAAACATAGCAGTTTGTATTATTTTCCTAGAAGACAGAGAAAACCATTTAAAATACTGACACTGAGTCAGACAGCATGACACTTTAAAAAACATTAATGAAATTACAGAAGTCTGATTAAAAATTTAACTCAATCATCTGTAGCTAACTGTAACATTTTATTTGAAAGAATTAGTTTGTGTATTATTCCCCGCTTAGAAGTGACATAAGAAGAGTACTTAAGTTTGGAATTCCTTTTCTAAGCTCTCCATCTAGTAATACTGGTAAATGATAAAATTTTACGTATCAAGACAACTGTGGAGCAAAATAATAAAACGTGTCTTGGAAGTTAAGAATGACAAATTACTCTCTCTACCTCTAATTTCCTTTATCCTTTGACTCCACCTTCCTCCAAAATGTTTCTAAGCAGGCCAAGAATACATATTATAAAATATCATACCCTGTGACAATCAGGACTTCAGAATTTCCAAAATCTACCATGAATATTTGTATTAGTGCAACTTCATGGACAAATAATCTGGTTGGGCTACAAGGTTTTCTGGTATTTTTACCCTCTATTGGAATTAATTCTGTGATAGTTCCTCGACACCACATTCCATTTTTAATACTGTTGACAAATATTCTTGCACCTAAATGAGGGAAACAAATCATTATCAACATTTATCAAGAAAGACATTTAGTAAGTTTACAGACACGTTAGTTCTACCACGAAAGTCTTAATTCATTTATTTACTGATGATATACCACTGTGTTCAAGTGCTATGAAGATATAATACAGCATATTATGATAGTTTCTGTTATACAGAAACAAGCTAAATAGGGAGATAAACATCCAAATACTAAGTTAGCAGTCACTTAATGAGGACCTGCTTCATCAGCAATAAGAACAAAGATGAATGAGACTGTCTTGCCATCAAGAAGCTCAAGAAAGGAATACAGACAAGCAAATTACCACAATTACACTGTACTTACAAGCAATACCATCTGTCCTTGTGCATGTACACATGTACACTTACTGACAAACACATACTGAAGTTCGTAATGAGAGAAGAAACAATTGTCTTCTCTTTGTAAAGGAGAGTGAGAGTAAAACAATGAAAGGCAGCTTGTGAAATGCCAAAATTAATTGGCACCCAGTGGTGTTCAGAGAAGAGGGAAGATGAATTAAGGACTCAGCAGTAGAGGAAGACCTTTGCAGGGACCAGTTGGATTACAAATTAATAACCAGGAAAAAAGAAGATCAAACAAACAAAAAAAGGCCCACAGGTGAATGCTTACTATGAGCTCAGAAATGTTCTGTTTTGTCTGAATTCACTTACTCCCCACAACAGCCCTACGAAGGTAGTGTTTCCATCATATAAGTGAGGAAACTGAGGAAGAAAAACTAATCTAGCCCAACTCACATGGCTACTTAGAAGAAGTAGCAGGAGAACTCAGGTAGTCTTAGAGCCCATTTAAACTACATATTTTGGAAATAATCTGGTAAACTCTGATCACTGATTATATACAGAGAGATGCTGTGTAATCTCCTCTGTATACACTAATAACAACAGGAATAGTTGAAAAGCACATTATAGGCAGCCTTTTAAGTCCTACCAAAACGTTTGGTCGTCAGTTTGTCAGTGACCCTTCTCTTATTTTGCTACACTACTGTACCAACATTCTTAGTTTTAAAATATAGTAAATCCCCACTTAATGTCATTGATACATTCTTAGAAACTGTGACTTTAAGCAAAATGGCATAACAAAACCAATCTTACCACACAGGCTTATTAATATAAACAAGAGTTAAGTTTCCACATGTATTTCTGGTCACAAAAATATCATCAAACTTATAAAGACCCCAAACACTTCTAATATTAAATACTGAAACAAGTGTGAGCTACACGTACATTTAAGAAAGATGAACAAGAAAGATATTTATTCAATTTTTGGTGAATCAGTGAGTGATGGCAGTCATAGTGGTAGTGGGTTAACTCAAAGAATTACAGCTTGCAAAGTGAGAATTGTGAGGAGTACCTCCTGGCGTCACAGTTCAAAAACAATCATAAATAAGGTGGATTCACAGAGCGCTTTTGTACTGCATGATTTATTGTCATGCATTTGTATAGTTATCAAATACTTTATGAATTTTATGATAATATATATGTATTTATTCATTCTCCAACTCGCTTATTCTAGAGTCGAGGGTGGCTAAAGCCTATTCAGGCAGTTCAGGGCACAAGGTAGGAACCCATTCTGATCAGAACACCATTCCGTCGCAGGGTAAACACACACACACTCTCTCTCTCTCCCTCCTCCCCTCCACACCCCCCACCCGCCACTCAGACTGGAACAATGTAGACACATCAATTAACCTAATGTGTGCATCTTTAGGATGTGCAAGGAAACCAGAGTACCTGAAAAAACCCACACAGACACGGGCAGAATGTGCAAACTCAACACAGACATTTGCCCAAACCAGGAATTGATTTTTTCTCATCAAAATTATAATGAGATGTTATTTGAAGACCTGCTGTATATATTTATAAAACTATTCTTTCTTTCAATGGATAAAAGTCTGCTGAAGCCATTTATTGTTCTTCATAATGAAGTACAGAGGCAGGAAAAGGGAACAAGAGGATACTCTCCTTTCCTAAATCAACAATTCACGTTTCTTTCCTTATCACTAATTTCTCAAAATATGAGTGTTTTAATCAGCTATATTTACCTTGCCAACATAATTATCATTAACAACTTAAAGCACAGCCTTTTGGCTTTCTTAGAACATTTTCTGAAAATCAGCTATTTTTGGCATGTATTACATTTTAGACATATTATCTGCAACCACAAAAATTAAATTCAGTACTACACTTTCCTCCACTTAGATACTAACAACCTAATATTCCTAGCTCACATGGCATAAAATAAATGTTATTTTTTAAGTTTTAGAATTACTATTCATTTTTGTCAAAGTATATGATGATCCTACTCTTCTGATATCCTGAAAGGCTATACAGATGAGCTGAGAGTGAATCACACTTTTAAACAACTTATCAATCAAGACTAGACAGATAAAACACTTTCAGTATTAGTTACACATAGGTATTGACTGCTATTAACATAATGAGAAAAATACTCTATTAATACAAACGAATCATAGCTTCATCATATTTTAAGGTACAATCAAATTCAGTCAACAACGTTATAAGAAAAATACTCGTAACAAAAGCCTGAAGCATGGCAAATTCACATGTCCTCACAATTAAAAGACTGACTGAATTTGCTATTAGTCTCTGTAGGGCACTGGGAATGGGTGCCACGGGTCTCCTGAATCTCAGGTGCTCAATGCTAGCCCCAACACTCACAACGGCGAGCAAGAGACTGGAGTTACACAAAAAGAATCATCTTAGAGGCACAGTTCTTCATGGAGACAAGGGGACAGGCTACATAACCTGTTACAGGTTTTGTAGTTTTAAAAGCAATTCGCCCTAATATGTAATGGAGTTTCTGTACATATTTCACTCTAAAAATACGCCAACATTCCATCTTAATCCTTAGCTAATTTGCCTAAATAATTTATGTTAAATAATCCTAAAACTTTCATGCTTACTAACAAATGAACTTAAGAGTAAAAATCTATATTATAACAAGTCTTATGTGGGTTGGCCAAGTTATTATAATATTTAAATAAATTTGATATTTTAACTTGGACTAATATTTCATTACCTAGTTCCAAAATGTCTGAAGGATCAAGGTGTGAACTCCTATTGCAAAATTCATTCACCTTCTTCTCCAGTACTTTTGCGTCTTTGATTTGTGAATACTTCCGAATGTAGAAATGGCAAGGATCTATTACATGGCTTACAAAAACTAGCTCTGCGGAACCTGGATAAAAATGTTTAAACCACGTTAATAAATCATGAGTTAGAAAATAATTCACAAAAGCTGAACAACTGCTAATAGCCTCTAAAAGAGTGTCTTATGGCATTGTGAACTCTGGGAATACTGCACGTAGGCCCCAGGAAGTAGTCCAAGCACTAAATGATTGATAAAACAAATGGATCACTTTCAACAATGAATTCTTTAGTAACCTGAACTATAAATACTTCATATTACTTGCAAAATATGCTAAATAAGTGGAATCATAGTCCATGTAATAGTTAAGATTCTAAAGTCTGCGTATATGCTGTAACTCTACTGTATTACAAAAGTTCAGTTTATTTATGAACATATTTGGAACTCAGAACCCCTACTGATAATGATTAGGTTTCTAGGATAGCCTATAAAAGCCACTTCCATCTATACCCTACCTATAGAACCAATACAGCTCATAGCCACTCTGACTCCCAAGTCTTATAAATCAGGTTAGTCTTATAAATCAGATGTGAAAAAATGTTTAGGCAAAGCCGAAGCACTAAGCAGCATTTAGGGGAACGTGCGGGCTTTTCGGTGGGGCAAGTAGAGGTAAAGACAGTCAGAAAATTTTCTTAAGCCAAGTGTCTTCACTATTATGAAAAGATCTCCAAAGTATAATGTTAAGGAAGGAATGCAAAAAACAAAACAGTGGTATGCTGCATTTTGTGTATAAAAAAGAACCCCCGCTGTCCACATAGAGAGAGAGAGGGAGAGAGAAGGTTGGAAAAATAATTTGTGTGTGTTTATTTGTAAATGCATAAGGAAAATCTGGAAGAGATGGAGACACTGAATAGAATGGGAGTAGGATGGGGGGAAGTTTCACATAATATTTTAATATATATTTAATTTTTGAATGACGTAAATGTTTACATGGTAAAACTGTTTAAAAAACAAAGACTAGGAGGAGTAGAAATGAATATAGCCAAGTATAGACAGATGACAGAAACTGAACAAATGCATCATTTTAACTATCCAATAGAAAATATAAAGAATAATGCCCATATTTAGGGTGAGGTAAAAAGACAAATACATACAACTGGGGTGATATCTGAGAGAAGCATAAATTTTGGAAATATTCCTAGCTGGGCACGATGGCTCACGCTTATAATCCTAGCACTTTGGAAGGCCAAGGAGGGAGGATCGTTTGAGGACAGGAGTTTGAGACCAGCCTAGCCGACATGGTGAAACTCCATCTCTACTAAAAATACAAAAATTAGCTGAGCGTGGTGGTGCATGCCTATAATCCCAGCTACTCCGGAGGCTGAGGCACGAGAATCATTTGAGCCTGAGGAGGTTGCAGTGAGCCAAGATCATGCCACTGCATTCCAGCCTGGGAAACAGAATAAGACTCTGTCTCAAAAAATATTTTTTTGTTGGGGGTAATATTTCTGCCAGAGTCAAAACATTCATTTATTCATTCATTCGAGATGAGGTCTCACTCTGTTACCCAGGGTGGAGTGCAGTGGTGTGACCTCAGCTCATTGCAACCTCCGCCTCCCAGGCTCAAGTGATCCTCCTACCTCAGCCTCCTGAATAGCTGAGACCACAGCTGCGCACCACCACACCCACTTATGTTTTTGTATTTCTTTGTAGAGACAGGGTTCACCATGTTGTCCAGGCTGGTTTCGAACTCCTAAGCTCAAATCATCCACCCGCCTCGGCCTCCCAAAGTGCTGCGATTACAGGTGTGAGCCATGGTGTCTGGCCCCAGAATTAAAACTTTTAACATTAGAAAGTAATATGTTTTAGTTATCAGTGAAATTCACTTTACTTACTACCTCACACGAGGTAAGAGTTACTACACATACAGTAAACTCCACTACATCAAGCTCAGACAGTTGTTACAGTACCTGCTTTTGATCCAAAAGGAACAGATGAGTTTTTCTGAAGCGGCTTTTTTGGATATCTAGGTGTCTCCCCAAGATCATCGGTGCTGCATGCTTCATCAAAATAAGAAATAAAGACAACTTGTACTAACTATGTTAATGTTAACAATGACATGCTAGTTTTTAAAAACCTGTACTGAAACTGGCAAAATACTAGAATGGCAACACCCATTGTATCAGTGAATAAAGTTATTACAGGTATCTTAAGTAATTGAGACAACAATGATAATACAGTGGAAAGAAGTGTGTTTTTAAAAATGTAATTCTGGAGAGTCAACCAATAAAATACACAACAGGTAGGGGAAAATAAAAGCTGATCTTGAAAAATGGTCTTAAAGGAGACTATCAGTGTAAAACTACATAGTAGAGTATCTCACTCCATGTTAATGGAAAGAATACTGACATGGGAAATGTAATTAAATACAACTGTGATATATTTAAATGTTATAAAATAGACAACATTACAATCATGATAGTTTATATTAAATCTCATAACAAAGATTGAAGATGTTCTTAATTCAAAGAAAGTAATAAGACTATGTCCACAAATCACATCTCTCTCATTTATTTATATCTTTTATACAAGGCTTATATGTGAGAACACTAAAAAATCTCAAAATACCCTAATTAAACCAGATATTAATTTATACCTCAGAGGTTAGCTATATTACTGCATCAAAAATAAAAATTATCCAGCTCTGGAAAATGTGAGGGGAGGGGCATGGAATGAACAGGTTTTAACTCATAATGAGGAATAAGATTATAACAGGCCGGGCGTGGTGGCTCAAGCCTGTAATCCCAGCACTTTGGGAGGCCAAGACGGGCGTATCACGAGGTCAGGAGATCGAGACCATCCTGGCTAACACAGTGAAACCCCATCTCTACTAAAAAAATACAAAAAAACTAGCCAGGCGAGGTGGCGGGCGCCTGTAATCCCAGCTACTCGGGAGGCTGAGGCAGGAGAATGGCGTAAACTTGGGACGCGGAGCTTGCAGTGAGCCGAGATCCAGTCACTGTACTCCAGCCTGGGCAACAGAGTGAGACTCCATTTCAAAAAAAAAAAGAGAAAAAAAAGATTATAACAGCAATTATGTTTCATTAAATGCATGGTCGAAAAAGGTACCAACTGTGTCTAATTACAGATACAAGATGTTTCCCTCCTGCTTTTGCATTTTTACTTACTTTCCATGTTATCTTCAATAATTTCTTCAATTATCACATCAGGGCTAGATCCCATCTGAGGTAACACAGCAATGGTTTTAGAGGATGCTGTTGCAACAACGTCTTTCTGTGGCTGGAAGATTTTTGCTTCTAAATGTACATCATTTGTCTCAGGTTGCAAAGGAGGTGGTGGTGCTTCATTGGTTACGACAGACATGTCAACCTTTTTCTTTTCTAGTGGTGGGTATGTATCATAACAAGAAAGTCCCTTTTTGTTATTATATTTCTTTTGAATATTCTGTCTAATTTCATTTTCTTGGGGATAACATCTGTTTAAAAATGCAGAGACATAAGCTTATGAATACAGAGGTATATGGTACAACCATAAGTCACTAGAAACTTCCACCATGGCCATTAATCTGAATCTTTTGGGCATGATTATTCAATAGCCACTAACCCACTGCCAGTTATTTATCCATTCTACTCCATATTTTTCTATTTTCTCCACATACCCAGGTGGTTTTTAGGCTATCAAATCTACAAGTATAGAAATTTTACAATGAGATAAGATTGGGTTTCATGAAGTTTATATTTTAGCTATTCCATGATGGATTTAGCTTATTCACAGATCACTGTTTAACAAGGCACTGTGGAAATAACAACCAACAAAGCCAGTTGGGCTTAGCAATGATACATGTTTATCTGCCTCTTCCAACAGAGGACATACATTTAACTAAGTAAAATTGATATATGTTGAAGTCCAAATACCTGAGAGTCATATATATGTACACAACCTTGCAATCTAAATATCTCTTTTCATAACTTTTATTAGACCTGAGACATTCAACATTATTAATCAGCTCCAGTGTCATAAACCTCTGCTTTGACTTGTACGACACCACTTCTGTTCCCCTTCAACTTCTGTCTGCTCCGTCTCAAGTTCTTTTACAGATTACCCTTTCCCTGCTTTAAATTTTAGTATCTTTCCAGGGTACTGTCCTTGACCTGTTTGAATACCTGCTCTTACTGTGCAAACCCGTAGTTTAACTATCATTTGTAATCAGTACATGCAGGTTACAGTAATACTTTCCCTAAAAACTAAGAAAGAATTTAAAAGGCAGCTCTCAGAGTTAAATGTAAAGCAGAAGATCAGTACAGATTCTTGAAGAGGCAGAGTAGTTTTTAGTGTCTTAGAAATGCTTGATTGTAACCATATTCAAGTTGTAAAAATGTCAAGAAGAACATATTGATTGCAAAGGTTGTTGGTTATCCATGTAAGCATAAAGTCAAGTTATAAAAGTAAATCTGGGGCAGGGCTCTCCCAAGCATGGAGAAATACGACTGAGCCGAAGGACTGGTATTCCACTTCCTCTGGCAAAGTCTTCCCTCTGATGGAGAGGAATCTCATCAGCTATCTCAGCCTAATTCTATTAAGCTATTTGATTAATTTTATTCCCTTTAATCAAAAATGATTACAAAAAAAGTAACTTCTGACAAGTTAGCTCCTCAGTTCTAGTCCCTGTTTACAATTGTATTTACCCATTAAGTTAACGAACTGGCATTTTGACTACACATCAGTTCTGTGACCTCGGCTTGTATGAATTTACCTGGCTTAGAGTATACATCATCCTATGTGCTTCTGAAATGGTAATACTGTGAGCCAGACTAATTTGTTCCCTAAGGTAACAGATGTGACGCTTCTCTCGGGAGACCATTTCCATTGGAAACAATCCACCTACAATGAACCAACTTACTTCTTTATGGGGGGTTTCTACATCTATATTCTCATTACCCCTAAACCCAGACAGAATCAAGTCCAAGTTCTCCTAAGTTTCAGCATTCATATACAATTAAGCTGTACATATTTCTCCCCAGAAAGCTGGTAAACAGTAAGTACTCAACATACTATCTTCCCCCTCCCAACTTACTTTTCTTCCTGTATTCCTAATCTTGATGAATAATACCACAATCCACCGACTTAGTCACCAAAGCGAGCCCTGTAAACAAACCATTGATGATGCTTCCCTTTTCCTCATGCCTCACATTCAAACATTACTAAGTTTTATTAATTTTCCCTATTTTGCATTTGTCATATCTATTCTCAGTCCCTATCCAGTACTATTAGCTAAGTTTTAGTTCTCATGATTTGCTGAGTCTACCGATATGATGGCCTAAGTGATCCTTCAGCCTTCACTAACATCCTCTTACCCCAAATAATCCCCCAAATGGCCACCAGAATTATCCTTAAAAAATGTAATCTAATTATTTTTACTTTCATGCTTAAAACCTTTTAGTGGCTTTCTACTGCCTAGAACTCTACTGTACAACAGAACTTTTAGTGATAATGGAAAGAGGCCGCACTGTCTAATATAGCAGTGCTTTGGTCCAAATGTTTCAAAATTCATGTTGAAACTTAATTCCCATTGTGGTGATATTAAGAGGTGGGGCCTTTGGGGAAATTAATAATCAAGTAATGAGGGCTGTGCCCTCAGGAATGGATTTGTGCTTTACAACAAGTCTGGACAGAACTAGCTTAGGCCCTTCTTCGCTCTTCTGCTCTTCCACCGTGGGAGGACAGTTATTTGTCCCTTTTCCCTCTTCCATGCTTTCTGCCACGTGCGGGCACAGCATTCAAGGTGCTATCTTAAAGCAGAGATCAGAGCCCTCACCAAAACCAAAGCTGCCAGCACTCTGATCTTGGGCTTCTCAGCCGCCAGGACTGCAAGCAAATAAACACCTGTTCTTTGTAAATTACAGAATAATAAACAACATCTGTTCTTTTTAAACTTTGTTATAGTAGCACAAATAGAATAAGACAGGTAGTCACTAACGATATGTGGCTACTGAGCACTTGAAATGTGGGCTAATGGAACTGAGGAACTGGATTTTAATTCTATTTCGTTTTAATTAATTTATGTTTAAATTTAAATAGCCACCACATTGGACAGCATGGATCATAAGGTTCAAACATCATTAGACAGCATACAAAGTCTTTAGGACTTAGAATCTATGTATCCTTGGGGACATAGAGAATGGAATTATATACACCATTCCCTGAACCTAGCATGCTATTTCACTGCCCATATATTCACTGCCCATAAGATGCCTACTTCCTTTTTCTCCTCCTTTCTACTTGCTACTTAATTTTAATAGATATGGGAAAAGAAAATACCTTTCCAAGTCCTGTTACCCCAGGAAGAAATGATCATTCCTTTGCTTTGCACCTCAAGTAAATTCTGCATACACTACCCTAGCAATTATGCATTTTATTGTTTACATGCCCTTCTTCCTCTACTTATTGTAATTTCTTTGACATTTATCTCAGTATCTAGGGTGTTAGTTAGTGCCTAGCAGTGTTCAGTGCTTGCTGACTAAATCAATCTCAAAGATAACTTTGACATGTATATTGCTGAATACTGATACCTTCTTGGCCTTTTAAAAAATATTATACATAGAATTTAACTATAGGAACTATTTTGTCCTTTATTTTTCAGCTTTTGAATTACACTAAACATCAATTTTTCTGTCTCTTAGATAATGTAGGTACTATCAGACATTAATGGCATGTTACCATGCTTATACTTACTTTGCTGAGTCCCCAAATTCAATCTTTCCCATATTGTTGAACATACAGATGATCTCACTGCAATTCACACTCAACCTATAATAAAACATTAACATACACATAAATGTCCTAATACAAATTTACTAAGTTCTCTAAACAAAAATCAGTTGCTGACATTAATGAATTGAAAAGGAAACATTTAAATAACTTTCTAAATTAGCACAGACTATACTTAATTTGGTTGCTAACTTGGTAAACATTTGTGACCCAAAATTTCAATTTATTATTACTTGCTATTTTAATACATTTAAGTTCTAGCACATCTTTATACTTGTTATTGTCTCCTGAACCACGACTTACTCACCTGGGAGGGTTCCTTAGTTTTGGAGAACTAACTTGTGCTAATTCACTATCTGATGTTAACTTCAAAGTCCGGATAATCTAGAATTAAAAAAAAAAAAATCATTCATGTGTGAATCTTATCACAAATATTGCTGAACAGTAAGATTTTAGAAGTAAAATTGTATCTTTTAGGTATTTCATTAATAATGCATTCAGGTCCAATTTGGGACACTCAAAGGGATACAAATAAGTGTTTATGCATTTTGGAGATATGTATAAAAGGTAACAATAGACACTAAGAAATAAGTCAGAGTTACATGATCAGAGAAAACTGATCAGATTGATTTTGCAACTGCACTGCTATCTTCAAGTGTTTTCTCCTTTTTTGCCCTATTTTCTTAACTAGATTAACTAGGATAAAGACCAAATGTTATCACTTTTTTCTAGTGTCACACGTGTAATTCACAGGAAACGACTACTATTGTTTTGGAACTAAAGCCTGGGACACCTAGCCAAGTAGGGTCATGGCAAATCCTTTCATTTAACGTTAGAGACTTTGGAGGCGGGTAAACTAATGGCGTCTCTTCTATACATCTGATTAGCCGTGGGGAGTGAGATTCTGAAGAGTCAAAGGTGACTACAGCCAAGATCTGTGCCCTTATGGAGTGAGGCAGAACTCAGCAAATACCTGTGATTACTCTTGTCCTGTCAAACTATCAGAAACATTTTTTGGTTTTTTGCCCAATTTTGCCCCTTAGGCACATGATTAGATGATAGGAGATGGCTGAAGCTGTCTCTTGACTTGCACATTTTGGGATGGAATGGGAAGAGAAAGTTGACTAGGATTCTGAATTAAATTTTAAAGTTAAGAGTTGACAGCCATACCTAAATTGTTAATGTGAACAAAACAGAGTCCCATTCAGTTTGCTACCCTTATTTGTCCTCATTTTTTTATTCAGGTGTCCTCGAAACCTAAACTTTAACCTCAATGTCACCTTACTTGCTCTCAGATCAAGTGTTACAAAGACTTAACTGCACTATTTCCCTAACTAGTCAAAAATAACAAAAGGCCATATAAATTTTACAATGTTTGTCTTAGATTTCAAACATTATCTTATTATAACTTAGATTATCCTAACCTATATTGTCATCAATTTAGAATTCTAAACAATAATATAGGTTAGGATAATCTGAAAAACAAATTCTTGTCTTAAATATATTCCAAAGCATGTAAAATAAGCTACCACAGACATAACTCACATTGTAAACTATTAAATTACCTGCTTCAGGTCACAGTACGTTCTCAGAGAAGGTGATAATTGTAATGCTCTTGCTATGTTCATAGCTGCATTCAAATTATTTTTTTTCTCTTCAATGTAGCTTTTAGCCTTTATTAAATTTGATAGATAATCATCAGTAGTTCTTGCAAATTCTTCACACAAGTTCTTTTTCCTTCATTTAAGATTCCAGAGTTATTTTGCAGTATTTCATAAATATTTACAGAAAAGCAGATCTATAGTATCTTGAAGAGTAAGTTCAGTAGTTGATGAATTTTACATAATACGGTTAAATGAGGCACACAGTAACTGAACTCTATCTGAAAGGGTACTTCTACTTGTTGATAAAATTAACATATAACATGGTAAGTGAGGTATTAAATCGAACTGAAATGTATTACAGCTAAAATGTATTACAGCTAATTAGAGAAAAGCAAATTTTGTAGAAGGCAGGAGATCATAAGTAGAGACATACAATAGACCATCTAAGGCCAGGAGGAGAATCTGAGCTCAGACTCTTTAGGACATTAAGACATATAAAAGCAGTTGTACATACAGGGGAATTGAAAAAGCCACGCCACACTGAGGCCCAGGCAAGATGCATGCTCAGAAAACATCTGAGAAGATCTTAAGCCTGACCTCAGGCTGATCTCAAGGCTCAGGGCACACACAACCACTCAGTGAAGGACTGTTACATTAAGAGCCAGCTGCAAAGACTGGGGAAGGTGGCTATTTTCTCAAATGCCCAGTTTCAACAAAAATACCACAAGGCACACAAAGGAACAGAAAAACATGCTCATTCAAAGGAAGAAAACAGAATAGTAAAAACAGTTCTCAAAGCAGCGCAGGCACTGGACTCAATAGACAGGCTTAAAACAACTGTCTTCAATATGCCTGAAGAGCTAAAGGAAAACATAGATAAAGAACTACAGGGCCGGGCGTGGTGGCTCAAGCCTGTAATCCCAGCACTTTGGGAGGCCGAGACGGGAAGATCACGAGGTCAGGAGATCGAGACTATCCTGGCTAACACGGTGAAACCCCATCTCTACTAAAAAAAATACAAAAAACTAGCAGGGCGAGGTAGCAGGCGCCTGTAGTCCCAGCTACTCGGGAGGCTGAGGCAGGAGAATGGCGTAAACCCAGGAGGCGGAGCTTGCAGTGAGCTGAGATTGCGCCACTGCACTCCAGCCTGGGGGACAGAGCAAGACTCCGTCTCACAAAAAAACAAAACAAAACAAAACTACAGAATAATCAGAAAAATGATCTAGGGGACAAAATGATAATATCAACATAGAGAAATTATATAAAATAGCCAAACAGAAATTCTACAGATTGTATTGAAAACCCTGCAGTAATTGTAACTTTAAAAATCCACCAAAGGTTCTACTGCAGATTTGGACAGGCAGAAGGAAAGCATGAGCCAACTTGAATATAGGACAATTAAGATAATGAAGCCTGAAAAAAATAAAAACAACAATGAAGAGAAGTGAACAAAGTCTAAGGTACTTGTGGGTCACTATCAAGCAGACTAATGTATATATTATAGGAATCACATTAAAAGAGACAGAAATTATTTGAAGAAATAATGGCAAAAAACCTTCCAAAATTTGATGAGACATGAATCTATAAATCTATAAGCTCAAGGAACACCAACTGCTGAAGGACAAAGAGAATCCTGCAAGCAGCAAGAACAATGCAATTTGTCCAGTACAAGGGATCCTCAATAAGATTATCAGCCAACTTCTCAGCAGAAACCTTGGAGGTCCAAAGGCAATGTATATTAAAAGCACCAAAAGAAAAAAAGCTGTCAAAGTATTCTTCAAAAGTGAAGGAGAAATTAAAACATCCCCAGATAAACGAAAGCTGAAGGAGTTCATTACCAGTAGACTTTCCCTATAAGAAATACTAATGAAAGTCCTTCATGTTAATGTGAAAGAAGGCTACACAGTAACTCAAAGCCCATACAATGATAAAAACATCTCTGGTAAAGGTAAATACATGGGCAAACATAAAAACCAATATTAGTGTAATTTTTATTTATAATTCTACTTTTTATTTTCTATAGAATTTAAAGGACAAATATGCAAAATATCAATCTATCTTAATGGGTATACAATATAGAGGAATGTAATCTGTGACATCGAAAAAATAAAGGGGAGCAGATACGTAAAGCAGTAGAGGTTTTACATGCAACTAAAGTTAAGCTGTCTACTCAAAACAGATTGTTATAACTTCAGGATGTCATATGTAATCCTGATGGGTAACCACAGAAACTATTTACAGAATATGCACAAAAAGAATTGAGAAGGGAATCAAAATTTGTGACTACAAAAGAAAAAATTAAGTAAACACAAAGAAAGGCAGCAATGAAGGAAATAAGCAACAACAAATAAAGCCATAAAACATACAGAAAACAAACCAAATGGCAAAAATCCTTCCTTATCAGTATTTTAAGTATAAATAAATTAAACTCCAATCCAAAGGCACAAATCTGAAGAATGGATAAAAAATATGACCCAACTATATGCAGTCACAAAAATTTCACTTTAGGTCTAAAGACAGAGAGAGGTTGAAAATGAAAGGATGGAAAAAGACAATACATGTCGATAATTTAAAAAGCTGGGGTGGCTCTACTAATTTTAGGCAAAACAGACTTTAATGTAACAATTTTAAGCATATATGTACCAACACTAGAACCCCAAAACATATAAAGCAAATACCTGCAGAATTAAAGGGAAAAACAGACATGTCTACAATAATCATTAGAGACTCCAATATCCCCCTTTCAATAATGGATAAAACAACCAGTGCAGAATCAATAAAGCAATAAATTACTTGGGCAACACTATAGACTGATGGGACCCAACAGACATATTTAGAACACTATACCCAACAACATGAGGATAAACATTTTCCTCCAGTGTGCATGTAACATTTTGAGACAGAACATATGTTAGACCATGCTGACTAATGTTTAATGTTCATTAACATTTATTATAAGTCTTAATAAACTTAAAGACTGAAATCCTTCAAGGTATCTTTTCTGACTACAATGGAATGACCTAGAAACACCAGAAAAAAAAACCCAGAAGATTAATGAACATGTAAAAATTAAACAATATACTCCTAAATCCCAACAGGTCAAAGAATAAATCACAAGGGAAATTAGGAAATTATCTGGGACAAATGCAGCAAGAACACAAAATTTATGGGATGCGATGAAAGCAATGCTGAGGGAAATTTATAGCTGTAAATACTCACATTTAAAAAGGAGCTTGCAAATGAACAACCTAACTATATACCATAAATAACTAGAAAAAGACCAAACTAAACTCAAAGCAGAAGGAAGGAAATAAAGATGAGAGAGGAGATAAATACACAAAAGAGAAAAACGAAAGCCAAAGTTTGTCTTCAAGATTAGAATTAACAAACGTATAGTCACACTAAGAAAAGAGAATCAGGGGAGGGGTGAGGGGGGAGGGATAGCATTAGGAGATATACCTAATGTAAATGATGAGTTAATGGGTGCACACACCAATATGGCACATGTATACATATGTAACAAACCTGCATGTTGTGCACATGAACCCTAGAACTTAAAGTATAACAATAATAAAAAAAGAAAAAGAAAAGAGAATCAGGTCATGTGTGATGGCTCACACCTGTAATCCCAGCACTTTGGGAAGCCGAGGCAGACGGATGACAAGGTCAGGAGATCGAGACCATCCTGGCTAACACAGTGAAACCCCGTCTCTACTAAAAATACCAAAAAAAAAAAAAAAATAGCTGGGCACGGCGGCAGGTGCCTGTAGTCCCAGTTACTCAGGAGGCTAAGGCAGGAGAATCACCTGAACCCGGGAGACAGAGGTTCCAGTGAGCCGAGATCATGCCACTGCACTCCAGCCTGGGTGACAGAGCGAGACTCCACCTCAAAAAAAAAAGAAAGAAAAGAAAAAACAAATTACTATAATCAGAAATAAATTGGGTACATTACTATCAATTTTACAGAAATAAAGAAGATTAAAAGACTATTATGAACAACTGTACATAAACTATATAACCTAGGTGAAATGGACAAATTCCCAGAAACACATAACCTATCACAACTGACTCATAAAAGTATTAAAAAATCTGTACAGACTTAAGACTAACGAGATAGAATCAGTAATCAAAAAACCTCCCAACAAAATTTAGCCTTGGACCAGATAGCTTTACTGGTAAATTGTACCAAACATGTAATAATCAACACCAATCCTCCTCAAACTCTTCCAAAATACTTGAAGAGGCACGAATGTGAGGCCAAAACTACCAATGCCAAAATCACACAAAGACACCAAAGAAAACTGTAGACCAGTATCATTTATAACTATTGATAGAAAGTCCTCAGATGAACTAACAAACCAAATTCAACAGTATAGTAAGAGAATTATACACCATGACCGAGGGGGATTTATTCCTGGAAAGCAAGAATAGTTCAACATACAAACATCAACATGTGATTGATGTAACACACCACATTAACAGAAAAAAAGCAAAAAACGCAAGTAGTTGTTTCAATTGATGCAGAAAAAGGACCTGACATAATTCAACACATTTTCATGATAAAACCACTTAAACTAGAAGACAACTACCTCACCATAATAAAGACCCTATATGGAAAAATCCATAGAGAACATGATACTCAATGGTGAAGACTGAAAGCTTTTCTTGTAACATTAGGAACAAGACATACCTGCTTTTGCTACTTCTGTGCAACACAGTAATCAAAGTTCTAGCCAAAGCAATTAGACAAGAAAAAGAAATAAGGCATTCAAATTGGAAAGGAAGAAGTAAAATCATCTTTTGGTAGGAAATAAAATATTTTATTTGCAGATGACATGATCTTACATGTAGAAAACCCTAAAGATGCCATAAAATAATAGTAAAGCTAATAAATGCATTCAACAAAAAAGGATACAAAAATCAACATATAAAAATAAGGTGTGTTTCTACACAGTAATAATGAATAATCCCAAAATAAAATTAAGGAAACAATCCCTTTTACAATAGCATCAAAAGAAATAAAATAAGAATAAACAAAGGAAGCGAAAGACTTGTATATGAAATTACTGAAAGAAATTAAAGACATGAATAAACGAGAAGACATCCTATGGGCATAGATTGGAAAACTTATTATTGTTAATATTTCAATACTACACAAAGTGATCTACAACTCAATGCAATCCCTAACAAAATCTCAATGACATTTTTTTATGAAAATTGAAAGTCCATCCTGAAAGTCACATGAAATCTTAAGAGACCCTGAGAGACAATCTTGAAAAGAAACAAAGTTGTAGGACTCACACATTCTGATTTTAAAACTTACTACAAAACAACAGTAATCAAAACAGCATGGTACTAGCATCAGGAAAGACATACAGAACAACAGAATAAAACAAAAATCCCAGAAATAATCCTTCACATATACGGTGAGCTCATTTTGGACAAGGGTGCCAAGAACATTCAGTGGGGGAAAGGACAATCTTTTCAACAAATAGTGCCTGGAAAACAGGATATCCAATTCAAAAGGATGAAGCTGGATCCTTACCTTATACCATAAACAAAAATTAACTAAAAAGATGGATCAAAGACCTAAATGTAAGAACTATAAAACTCTTAAAAGAAAACAGGCCGGGCACGGTGGCTCATGCCTATAATCCCAGCACTTTGGGAGCCCAAGGCAGGCGGATCACAAGGTCAGGAGATCGAGACCATCCTGGCTAACACAGCGAAACCCCATCTCTACTAAAAATACAAAAAATTAGCCGGGTGTGGTGGCGGGCACCTGTAGTCCCAGCTACGAAAGAGGCTGAGGCAGGAGAATGGCGTAAACCCGAGAGGCGGAGCTTGCAGTGAGTCGAGATCACACCACCACACTGCAGCCTGGGCAGCACAGCAAGACTCCGTCTCAAAAAAAATAAATAAATAAAATAAATAAATAAATAAATAAAAAAGAAAACATAGGGAAAAGGCGTCGTGATGTTAGATTTGGCAATCATATCTTGAATTATGACACCAAAAGCACAAGCAACAAAATAAACAATAAACTGGACTTCATAAAATTAAAAATTTTTGTGGATCAAAGGACATTATCAAGAGAGTGAAAAGACAACCTACAAATGGGAGAAAATAATTTTAAGTCATATAGACAAAAATTTAATATCCAAAATATACAAAGAATTGCTACAACCCAATAGCAACAAAGTAAATGATTCAATTCAGAAATGAACAAAAAACTTGACTACTTCATCAAAGACACATAAATGGCTGATAAGCACATAAATGATGCACATTATCAGTCATTAGGAAAATACAGACCACACCATAATGATATTCCATTTCACACTCATTAGAATGGCTACCATAAAAAAAAGAACAACAAAAAATAAGTGTTGGTAAGGGTGTACAGAAATGAGAACTGTAGTATATTGCTGGTGGGAAAGTAAAATGGTATATACAACCATTGTGGAAATCAGTTTGGCAGTTCCTTAAAAAGTTAAACACAGGCCAGGCACAGTGGTTGACGCCTATAATCCCAGTGCTTTGGAAGGCCGAGGTGGGAAGATGGCTTGAGCCCAAGAGTTTGAGACCAGTCCTGGCAACATAGCAAGACCTCACATCACTACAAAACAAAAATTAGACGGGTGTGGTGGTATACGCCTATAGTCCCAGGTACTCTGGAGTCTAAGGTGGGAGGATCTCTTGAGCCTGGGAGTCTGAGGTTGCGCCACCGTACTCCAGCCTGGGTGACAGAGTTAGAGTTTGTATTTAAAAAAAAAAAAAAAAAAAAGGGGCCGGGTATAGTGGCTCATGCCTGTAATCCCAGCATTTTGGGAGGCCAAGGCAGGTGCATCACAAGGTCAGGAAATCGAGACTATCCTGGCTAACATGGTGAAATCTCATCTGTACTGAAAATACAAAAAATTAGTCAGCGTGGTGGCACACGCCTGTAGTCCCAGCTACTCGGGAGGCTGAAGCAGAAGAATCCCTTGAACCTGGGAGGCGGAGGTTGCAGTGAGCCGAGATCATGTCACTGCACTCCAGTCTGGGTGACAGAGTGCGACTCCGTCTCAAAAAAAAAAAAAAAAAAAGTTAAACAGAATTATCACATACCACTAAACTGACTAAACTGTATGCTTAAGAACACTTAAAAGGAAAAAAATATAATTACCTTTCCAAGAAAAAAAAATAGTTAAAAGGTAATTTGCGTAATGTGTATTTGACTACTGTAACAAAATAAACTCACGCACATGACCTATTACTTGAATGTTATAACTAAAGACCAAATGTGAGATTGCACCAACATGGAGAATAGAGTATCAACAAATTCATTCATAGATTGAGCCTATGTTCTAGGCATCCTTAGGAATTTTTTTTTTTTTTTTGAGACAGAGTTTTGTTCTTGTCACCCAGGCTGGAGCGCAGTGGTGCAATCACGGCTCACTGCAACCTCCTCCTCCCGAGTTCAAGCAATTCTACTGCCTCAGCCTCCCGAGTAGCTAGGATTACAGGTGCCCGCCACCACACCGGGCTAATTTTTTGTACTTTTAGTAGAGACAGGGTTTTGCCATGCTGGGCAGGGGCTGGTCTTGAACTCCTGACCTCAGGTGAACTGCTAGCCTCAACCTCCCAAAAGTGCTGGGATTACAGGTGTAAGCCACCATGCCTGGCTAGGAAATTTTTTTTAAAACCACTGATTTAAGAGTCAAATGGACAAATAGCATTACTAAATATATTACCTTGAGCATGTTACAATTTTTTTTATCTTATTTATTTATTTATTTTTGAGACAGAGTCTCGCTCTGTCACCCAGGCTGGAGTGCAGTGGCGCAATCTCAGCTCACTGCAAGCTCCACCTCCCAGGTTCACGCCGTTCTCCTGCCTCAGCCTCCCAAGTAGCTGGGACTACAGGCGCCCGCCACCACGCCCAGCTAATTTTTTGTATTTTTAGTAGACACGAGGTTTCACTGTGTTAGCCGGGATGGTCTCGATCTCCTGACCTTGTGATCCGCCCGCCTCGCCCTCCCAAAGTCCTGGAATTACAGGCGTGAGCCACTGCACCTGGCCTAGCATGTTACAATTTTTAAGAGCTTGTTTCTTGAAATGCATAATGGAGGGAATATCTACTGTACCTCCGTCATGTGAGCAAAGATAATATATGTCAAATGGCTTTCTAAATAGGTGATGAATATATAATAGTTTAAGGTATTTAGCAATGCCTATTAGGGTTCTGCTCTGTTGCAAAAAAGCACATGACTAAATGACAGAACTATGTATAAAAAATTATGTATTTTCCCAAGTATACAGAATTCCACAACATAATTCAGGTTATGAAAATCTTTTTCTGTGCTAACTGCTTTAAGTCAGAAGCTTATTTACTTTTTTGAGGTGGGGGTCTTGCTTTGTCATTCAGGCTGGAGTGTATTGCAGGATCCCCACTCACTGCAGCCTTGATCTCTTGGGCTCAAGCAATCCTCCCACCTCAGCTTCCCACGTAGCTGGGACTACAGTAATGTGCACAATGCCCGGCTGATTTTTTCTTTTTTTGTACAGATAGAGTCTTACTGTGTTGCCCAGACTGGTCTCAAACTCCTGAGCTCAAGGATCCTCCCATCTCAGCCTCTCAAAGTAGCTTAGACAGGATGATCACTGTGTAATCCTACATGTGTAAGCCACCACACCTGGCCCAAGCTTCTTTTCTTTAACAGTTAACAGCTTCAGCTGGGCACGGCGCTGTACACCTGTAATCTCAGCACTTCAGGAGGCTGAGGCAGGATGACCTCTTGAGGCCAGGAGTTTGGGACCAGCCTGGACAATGTAGTGAGAGCCTTGTCTCGGAAAACAAAAAACAACAACAACAAAACCACAAAAGTAGCTGGATGTGGTGGTGTGGGCCTGTAGTTCCAACTACTTTGAAGGCTGAGGTGGGAGGTTCACTTCAGCCCAGGAGTTTGAGGTTACCGTGAGCTATTATCACACCATTGCACCCCAGCCTCGGCAACAGAGCAAGATCATCTCAAACAAACAACCATTAGCTTCAGCACCAGAAGGTAAATAGCCAAAGTTTTTAAAAGCTTACACATTATTTTTCATTTTGAAGTTGTAAAGATCAGTCTGTAAGGACTACCAACTTCCAAACTTGTTTAAAAGTTACCCATTACTTCATTCTAAACAAAGGAATACAATGACAAGTTAGTGTTAGAAACTTCAGTTTCAGTGAGTCTAGATTCTTAAGTTACTACCTGGAATCAAAAAAAGCCAAAAGCTGGTCAAACTGTTTCTCCACAACTTCTGTAACTCTCTCTCTCTCCTCTATCGTTTGCTTCTGCATGTGTTCAAGCGCCTGGAAAAAAAACAAGACGAAGACTTACTTTTGGAATTATTTTGTAGAACTCACAGAATTTTGAAAGTAAAAGGTACTTTTTAGACTCTTCAAAACAACATGAGGTAATTAGATAATAATATAAATAGAGTAAGTCACAGGGTTCAACTTTAAATTTTACTATTTGTAAGTAAGATCATATCCTTTTGTTTGTTTTACTGAGACAGGGTCTCACTTGGTTACCCAGGTTGGAGTGCAGTAGGCTGAGCATAGCTCACTGTAACCTTGAACTCCTGGGCTCAAGGGATCCTCCTGCCTTGGCCTTCTGAGTAGCAATGACTACAGGCACACAGCTCCGTGTCCAACTAATTTTTTTTTGGCAGGGCGGAGGAACAAGGTCTCATTATGTTGCCCAGGCTGGTTGTGAACTCCTGGCTTCAAGTGATCCTCCTGTCTTGGCCTCCCAAAGCACTGGGATTACAGGTGTGAGCCACCCCACCTGGCCTTGCTGACATTTTTTACTGATAATACAGCAACAAGACCCAAAAAAAATCCACTGATGAGTGTCCTAAGTTTTTTTCTTATTCCTTTTTATCATTACAGGAAACAAGTCATTTTAAGTAGCTGAATTTCTCTTTGATAGGACTCCCTGGATTAAAAAAAACCTTAGAAACCATACTTGAATTAAAATGTTAAGTATTACACAATCTTAGTATTTTTTGAAGTTTTAAGTACTGTTGTTTACATCCATGACCTCCTCTTTCCTTCTGATTCTTCCAATTTAGAATGGGAATGTGGAATGTCTATCTTATTCCTGTTTCACCAATGTATTTTAGAAGCAAGTAAGTTCTTGTCTCATTTCACAGGCTCATAGTTGGAGAGGAATTTCGCCCTAGGAAGAATTGGATATCATGTCTTCACCCATACGTGACTTAGAAGGTGAGATTTCAATTTTTATTAATTTTTAATTTTTTTTTTTTTTCTGAGACAGAGTTTTACTCCATCAACCAGGCTGAAATGTGATGGCATGATCTTGGCTCACAGCAACCTCCGTCTCCCAGCTTCAAGCAATTCTCGTGCCTCACCCTCCCCAGTACCTGGAACTACAGGTGTGTGCCACCACGCTTAGCTAATTTTTGAATTTGTAATAGAGATGGGGTTTAGCCATGTTGACCAGACTGGTTTTGAACTCCTGCCTTGGCTTCCAAAGTGCTGGGATCACAGGCGTGACCAAGTGAGCCAGCCCAGGTGAGATTTTTATACTTACAATTGATGCTAGAATGGGTTAAACTTTTGGGGATGTCAGGATGGGGTGAATGTATCTTGCATTGAGAAGGACATGAATACTGAGGGCTAGAGAATACTCTGTTTTCAGTTGGATTGTGTCCCCACTCTCCCAAATTCAGATACTGAAGTCCTAACCTCCAGTTAATTTACCACTGATTTGCTCTTCTCCACTATATCTGGTACTAATTATTGCTTATCACAGGTGACATTATTTTTCCCCTTTTCTCTCAATGTTGTTTTTTTCTCTCACAACTCTTCTATCTTAATACTTTTATCGTATATCTCATTCCTCTTGAGAAACGACTTTTGATAGTGACTCTTAGCCAATCGAAAATGTCTTGTCCTTCTATGCAAAAAAGCAGCCACAACATAATCAGCTATGACCTTTTGAACTCCTTAATTGTAAATTTTGTTGCTAGGTGCTGAAGAACTTGTTTTGTGTCACCAAATGAGAGAGTCTCTTTTGGAAGGTGGAGTAGGAAGAGAGAAAGAGACTTTCTCACAAAAGGGGGATATAGCCAAACAACGAGCAAATGTTGAAAAGATAATCTGCAATGCTTCTGAGACAAAATTCAGCTCACAGCAAGTAGAAGTCATAGTTCCTTATTAAAGCTTGAATTTTATTAAGTTCCTAGCACAACAATGCTGCAAGACCAATTTTGGCAGGCCATGGGAAAAGTTTTCCATTCTTTTTTAAATTATCATGCTTAATAACTCAGTGCTAAGCTCTAACCTCAGTGGTAACATATCCAAATGTACACACTTAAAGAGGACGTGCTTCACTTCATGATAGAATTTAATCCTGCAAAGTGCTTACTTTTCCAGCAATGCTTAATTGTTCAAAATTATGATGTGCTGTAGTCAACGCTTCATCAATTTCTTCTGCAGTGTTAGTGTCCTAAGAAGGGAGGGGAATCATATACAAATATAAAACTAAAAAACAGATGCCTATATATATATATATATATATATATTACAGTTGCAAAAAACTCAGGCTACCATTTTGGTTACAAAAGCAACATAGACTCACTACAGAAAAGTGAAAACAAGCAACAAAAATGATATTCAATCCTGCTAACCTGGAGATAAAAACCATTCATATTTTAGAGCTTTAGTTAGACCATTCCAGATTTTTTTCCTAAAGATTTTTTTTAATGGGATAATGCCTTGTAATCATCTTTTTAACTTAAAACTACCTTGAACAATTTATCATAGCAATACATGTATACATATAAAAATTATAGTTAAGGAAAAAATATTATAATTTGACTCCATTAAGATTTATACTTGAAAGAAAAGTTAGCAAGATTAAAGTGCTTTCTCCCCTTCCCCAGCCCATTAATGATTATTATTATTTTTTTTTTTTTTGAGACAGAGTCTCACTGTCGCACAGGCTGGAGTGCAGTGGTGCTATCTCGACTTATTGCAACTTCTGCCTCCCAGGTTCAAGCGATTCTCATGCCTCAGCCTTGCAAGTAACTGGAATTACAGGTGTGTGCCACCACATCACCACATCCAGCTAATTTTTGTACTTTTAGTTGAGATGGGGTTTCGCCATGTCGGCCAGGTTGGTCTTGAATTCCTGGCCTCAAGTGATCTGCCTGTCTTGGTCTCCCAAAGTGCTGGGATTACAGGCATGAGCCTCTGCGCTTGGCCTCCATTAATGATCTCAACACAAAAACTTAATACTTCACTCAACATCATTTTGGAGTTTGTTCTATTTCTAATCTTAATACATTAAAGTTATTAGGAGTAGATAAAAGGTAAAATTCAATCTTCGGCAATAACATTAACAACAACAAATGTAATTAGGCCTTTTGGTTGCCACTAAAATAAGTGAAAAATCACATTTAAAATTTAAAAACTTGTGCTCTATATGTTTCACAGAACCTGGATTCAATAACTAGTTTCAAAGAGAAGAAGCTACACACAGTAAATATCAAGAACATTGAAACAGAGTCAGTCAAAGGTAGAAATGGCTGCCTTGGAAGAAAAGAGAACTGTCTAAGCATGGAACAAAAGAGATTCAAGTAGGAGGGTGGGTTTACTTCTGTTACCTATAAACTTCCAAAAGAATCTATAATTATAGGAGAAGAAAGTTGAGCTACTAGAGACAAAGTCAAATGTTTGCCTTCATCATACTTCATGACCAACATTTTTCATACCAACATTACAGATGATGAGTTCAAAACAGTCCTGTGTGTGGAGGCTGAACGTTCTAAACCAGTAGTTAGCTGATCAGCAGTCTTCTTAAAGTCCTGAGAACAATTCTTTATCCTGAAAAGTATCAAGTATATTATTTCATTTTTTGAGACAGGATCTTTCTCTGTCACCCTGGCTGGAGGGCAGTGGCACCATCATGGCTCATGGCAGCCTCGACTTTCCAGGCTCCAGCGATCATTCCACCTCAGCCTCCCAAGTAGCTGGGATCACAGGCATGTGCCACCACACTCAGCTAACTTCTATATTTTTTGTAGAGATGAGATTTCAAAATGTTGCCCAGGCTGGTCTCAAAATCCTAAGCTCAAGCGATCCAACCGCTTTGGCCTCCCAAAGTGCTGGGATTACAGGCGTGAGCCACTGTGCCTGGCCCAAGTACATTATTTTAAATACCAACTTAATGTAATGGTTTTAATCTTATATTCAATTTTTACCATGAAAAATAACTCGTATGATTTATAAGAACATGTCTAGTGAATTAATTCCAAAAATAATGGCTTAAAGTATATATTGCATTTCAATTTCTTAATTACTGGTCCTTTCATGGTATTTTTTGGTACAAACGTTGATAATCACTGAAATGTGATAAGCTTATCAATTAAAGTAAGTGTTTATACGTTCAAATGCCAGCTATTAAAAAGAAGGTACTTAACAAGTCTGTAGAATTAAAAAAAGGTAATGAATTTAACTAAGCAAGTTAATCGCAAAGAAAAAGTTTGGTGCATTCTCTAGTCTGTAGAAGCCAGAGTTTTATTTATTAATTTATCTATTTTAGAGATGGGGTTTCACTGTATTGGCCAGGCTGGTCTCGAACTCCTGGACTCAAGTGATCCTCCCACCTCAGCCTCTCAGAGTGCTGCAATTAAAGGCCTGAGCCATCATGTCCAGCTATTTTTATCTTTACATCACCATATTGGCTAGCACACAGTAACTAGTGTTTGCCGAGTTAATCATCAGCTTATAGCTTATGGAAGAAACTATGATGTTTAAATGTTATTCTTACAGAGAAAAAATACTATGCCATATAATTTTTAAACATTCTATTCTCTGAAAAGTGAATATTCATGTTCTTAAAAACATGAGTGCATTAGCCCTAAGGATTCCATTATTGAATTTCTGTTTCAAAATACTAAAAACAAATCAGTAAAGAAATGAGTAAAGGATTACTATAATTCAAAAATATACAACCATTTAAAACCAAACTGTATCTTAGAGAACAGCAGTTTCTAAAATAGGTATAATTGACATAAATTTAATTTTTTAAATGGTTATTTGGAACAAATTTGGGTACTTTCTGGTTAAGATGGATTCATATACCTCTGAAAGTAAAATTTCACTTTGCAACTCTAACAGACATTATACATATCTAGATAAGAGTACAACCTGGTTTGACTCGCATCATGTGTCAGAAAATTTCACACAGAAGTGCAGATCTCGGGTTTGTCTTGAGAAAAAAAAGATGTGGCAACATTGGGTTGGTCTTAACACATAATAATAATTGGCTACAGCTGAGTAGGAACTGCCTCCTTTGGAGGGGGTGAGCCCTTGTCATCTACCGCAATCCTCACCACTCATTGTTTAAACTCAGTCGACCTCACCCAATAAAAGTTATCTGCTTAATTCGTGTAGGTGTTCAAATTTGGGAACCCTAAATTTGATAAAATGGCTACTCCATGGGGACTCATATGATGAGCCAGAACGATTCTACAAAATTTATTCTAATAACTCTACACAGATTTCATGGAGGAAGTGACCAGTGGTATAGGAGTTGGGAGCAGTACCGGTATTCAATAAACCTAGGTTTACATTCTGGTTCTGTGAATGACCAGCTGTCAGACTTTAGCTAAGTGGTTTTACCACCCAAGAAAATGGCTACAACAATTCTTTTGTTTTTTTCTAAGTACTCATTTAAGTCTGGAAAGAGAAGCTACAGTGGTAATGGGAAGTGCCAGGGATTCTAGACTGAATAATTTTGAACTTTAATTGAATACTTAATGAACAACTATAGTGTTAAGGAAGAGTCTGACAAGGAGCTACACAAAAGAACATGAGAATTAAATAAGGCAGCAGAAATGAAGATAGGTTATGGATACAGGAGATACTATGGAAGTCAGAATCTGCAGGAAGTAAAACGAATGCAATAGAAGGAACTGGGCTAATCTATAAATACTTGGTGCCACTAACAAAATTGGAAAGTTCCACATGAGATTCTTCCTTGAAAGAATCCTATTTTTTATTTCTTGCATTGTCTACTTACCACATTAAATATGCTTTAAAAAGTTAAGTTATATACAAATTACCATCGGAGTACAGTTCCAGGAAATTGATCTGAAGATCCTTTAACACTTAAAAAGCTGCAAAAATCAAACATGTACTGTAATAAACATTACATGTTTACTCTGTGTCCCAAACCAGAGATATAAAGAGGAATAAAATGTGGTCCATTCTTTTAAAGGGGCTTACAGACTAGCAGGGAAAGACATACAGAAGCATTAATAATTAGGTGAAATAATCAGTAACATAGGTACTCATCTCTAGCTGGGTGTATTTTTAAAAAATTACTAATTCAAAAAGAGAATCTATTAATGCATACATATGTAAAGGTTTATACAAGAATGGGAAAATGAATGAAAGAACCCCAAAGGTATTATTTTTCCTTCTATAAATCACTTCTCAAACCAACCCTTCACAAAGTCTTCCATTGTACTATACTTGCACTACTTTCAAGAATCAAGACAAGCTGGGTGCAGTGGCTCACGGCTGTAATCCCAGCACTTTGAGAGGCTGAGGCAGAAGGATCCCTTAAAGCCAGGAGTTTGAGACCAGGTTGGGCAACACAATGAGACTCCACATCTACAAAAAAAATTTAAAAACTGGCTGTGCATGGTGGTGCATGCCTGCAGTCCTAGATACTCCAGAGGCTGAGGTGAGAGGCTAGCCTGAGCCCAGGAGTCTGAGGCTGCAGTGAGCCATGATCAAAACCACTGCACTCCAGCCTAGGTGACAAAGTGAGACCCTGTCTCTAAAAAAACTTAGAATTCTAAAAAAAATTTTTTTTTTTTTTTTTTTTTGAGACAGAGTCTTGCTCTGTCGCCCAGGCTGGGGTGCAGTGGCCGGATCTCAGCTCACTGCAAGCTCCGCCTCCCGGGTTTAGACCATTCTCCTGCCTCAGCCTCCCGAGTAGCTGGGACTACAGGCGCCCGCCACCTCGCCCGGCTAGTTTTTTGTATTTTTTTTAGTAGAGACGGGGTTTCACCGTGTTAGCCAGGATGGTCTCGATCTCCTGACCTCGTGATCCGCCCGTCTCGGCCTCCCAAAGTGCTGGGATTACAGGCTTGAGCCACCGCGCCCGGCCGAATTCTAAAAATTTTTAAAAAGAATCAAGAGAGAACTAAGTTACTTTTTTTTTTCTCTATAACTTCCTTTCATCCAGCACAAGTAACTTTAGCCAGTATACTCTCAGCCTTTCTTGATGTGGTAATCATTAACATTCTTTCTTTCTTTAAATAAGGACAAACAAATGCTTCTTCTTTAAAGAGCTGGAGTCTCCATTCCACTGACAGCTAAGATGAAGTATGAACTTAAAGAGCATTCCATAAACAGTAGGTTAGAAATGCAGATTTAAGAATGACATTTTATCAATAATTCCAAAACTATTTCAGTAACACATTTACTTTAAATACTCAAATAAGTACACATGGAACATACGTCTTAGGCTGCCGTTTTTCCATTACGGAGTCTTCTTTAACATATCCAGCCATTGCATAGCAGCCTTGTCTAGTATTTACAGCTGTAGCAACCTTAGGACAAAATAAGGGTTTAAAAAAAACAAAGAAAGTCATCCAATAAATTCTGTTTATCCAGAACCTAAATAACTATTTAAGTGTGCTGTTCATAAAGTTAATGATAACTTTAAGATCCTGAAATCCCCCGTAAATTAAGGAGAAAACTGTGCTTTTATGAGGTTTTGACCCATTTTAATTTTTGGAAGCAATCAGGAATTAGTTAACTAAGCTTGGTCAATTAATTATTAATAATCAATTATTAATTTTTAGTTAATTGACCAAAACACTTCATTCTACCATAACTCTAAAGCAAATACTAGCTATACTTTCAATTTTACTTTAAAAATTTTAGGCCAGGCATGAGGGCTCACGCCTGTAATCCTGGGACTTTGGGAGGCTGAGGCGCGTGGATCACCGGAGATCAGGAGTTCAACACCAGCCTGGCCAACATGGCAAAACCCCCTCTCCACAAAAAATACAAAAATTAACCAGGCATGGTGGCGGGTGCCTGTAATCCCAGCTACTCGGGAGACTGAGGCAGGAGAATCACTTGAACCTGGAGGGGCAGGGTGTGGAGGTTGCAGTGAGCTAAGATTGCACCACTGCACCCCAGCCTGGGTGAAAGAGCTAGACCCTACTTCAAAAAAAAGGAATAAAAATTAGTAATATATGTTCAAAACTCTAAAATATTTAATTTAAAACTTTTTTTTTTTTTTTTTTTGGAGACGGAGTCTCGCTCTGTCACCCAGGCTGGAGTGCAGTGGCATGATCTCGGCTCACTGCAAGCTCCGCCTCCCAGGTTCATGCCATTCTCCTGCCTCAGCCTCCCGAGTAGCTGGGACTACAGGCACCCGCCACTATGCCCGGCTAATTTTTTTGTATTTTTAGTAGAGACGGGGTTTCACCGTGTTAGCCAGGATAGCCTTGATCTCCTGACTTCGTGATTCGCCCGTCTCAGCCTCCCAAAGTGCTGGGATTACAGGCTTGAGCGCCCGGCCAATTTAAAACTTTTTTAATCATGTGGTTCAATAGAATTCCTAAAGTCCCCTGTGGCCCACAGACACTAGATGAAGAAAAATCCCTGCTCGAGAGAGTGTTCAAGTAAAATGCAGTTAGAAATGGAAGAAAATTGGATAGTTCATGGTTGACTTTTTTCTGAGAACAGTTTTGTTATGTTCATTTATTTGAGGTCCTGTGGTCTCTGATTTTTTTCCACATATTTTAAAAGCCACTCAAGATCATGAACTGATACCTGAAAGAAAAATGAAGTAGGCAGAAGGAAATGCAACATCATTCTTTGGGTGTCTAAGTCCTATATACTGGGCAAACTATCTCATTGAAACCTCACAATATAATACAAGAAAGAAAGGAAAGGAAATTAAGTAAAGCTGAAGTATGTCCTTTATCTTCACTCAATAAATTAAAGGATAAGCCACGATGTTAAACTATCTTTTTCTTTCTTTAAAATTTTAGATTCAGGGGGTACGTGTACAGGTTTGTGGCAAGGGTGTAGGGCATGATGCTAAGGTCTGGGCTTCTGTTGATCCCATGACCCAAACAGTGAGCACAGAACCCAACAGAAAGTTTTTCTGCCCTTGCCTCCCTCTCTCTAGCAGTCCCCAGTGTCTATTGTTTCCATGTTTATGTCCATGTATGGCCAATGTTTAGCTCCCACTTGTAAGTGAAAATGTGGTACTTGATTTTCTGTTTCTGCATTAATTTGCTTAGGATAATGGCCTTCAGCTGCATTCATGTTGCTGTAAACGACATTATTTCATTCTTTTTAATGGCTGCATAGTATTCTGTGGTGTATATGTACAACATTTTCTTTATTCAACCCACCAACGATGGGACACGTAGGCTGATTCCATGTATTTGCTATTGTGAACGATACTGTGATAACCATATGAGTACAGGTATCTTTTTGGTAGAATAATTTATTTTCCTTTGTGTATATACCCAATAATAGAATGGCTGAGTCAAATGATCATTCTATTAGTTCTTTGAGAAATCTCCAAACTGCTTTCCACAGGGGCTGATTTGCATTCCCATCAACAGTCTATAAGGATTCTCTTTTCTCCACAACCTTGACAACATCTGTTAGTTTTCGACTTTTTAATAATAGCCATTCTGCTGTGAGATGGTATCTCATTGTGGTTTTGATTTGCATTTCTCTGATAAGTGATGTGAGCATTTTTTCATATTTGTTGTCTGCATGTATGTCTTTTAAGAAGTGTCTGTTCATGTCCTTTAGCCCACTTTTTAATGGGGTTATCTGTTTCTTTTCCTGTTATTTAGGAAAATTTAACAAGAAAACTATAAGCTCTAAGTAAAGAAAACCTTAAAAAAAAAAATCGCACCTGGCTAGAGGTCATAAAACAAGAACAAAAAAAATGGAGAATCATACCAGGTTCCTGGAGACAAAGACTGAATCATCTAATATGAAATTAATACAATTCTAAAATACATATGGAAAAATATATTGTACAAAAACTGCAAAAACTTTAACATATAATTCAGCATAAATTTATTCCACCAATTAATAAGACTATTATAATACTACTGTAATAATTAAAACACTGGATGCTAGCACAATAAATCAGTAGAACAAAGCCTTGAAACAGACCCAACTCTCTATGAGAACTTAATATAGAATACAAGTGGGATTTCAATTAAATGGAAGAAGGATTACTCAATAAAAGGTATGACAAAATCAGCCAATCATTCTGAAGAATAAAGGTATACCCGCACCTTACATCACATAAAATATAAAATAATTAAACATATACCTCCCTCCCTTTTTTTTTTTCTTCAGATGGAGTTTCGCTCTTGTTGCCCAGGCTGGAGTGCAATAGTGTGATCTCGGCTCACTGCAACCTCCGCCTCCTGGGTTCAAGCGATTCTCCTGCCTCAGCCTCCCAAGTATCTGAGATTACAGGCATGCACGACCATGTCTGGCTAATTTGGTATTTTTAGTAGAGATGGGGTTTCTCCATGTTATTCAGGCTGTTCTCGACTCCTGACCTCATGTGATCCACCCACCTCAGCCTCCCGAAGTGCTGGGATTACAGGCATGAGCTTGGCCAACATACACTTTTTTAAAAAAACATAAGTATTGAAGATATATATGTAACTTTGAGTTAGGAAGGTCTGCCTAGTCAGAAAAAAAAAACCAAAACAAAACAAAAAAGAAAACCCACCTAGAATTCATGAAGCAGGGGTAAAAATGACTAGTTAAGAAACATTTCTGAATGGCTAAATGCAACAAAATCAAAAGTGAGAGGCTGGGAGAAAATCGTTACACAGGATGAAATGTTAATATTGCTATCACATAAAGTACTCTCACAACTTAGGAAAAAGACAGGCTGGATACAGTGGTTAATACCTGTAATCTCAGCACTTTGGGAGGCTGAAGCGGGACCAGCCGAGGCAACATAGCAAGGATCCACCTCTTCCAAAAAAAAAAAAATTATCTGGGTGCAGTGGTTACTCCCCCATAGTCCCAGCTACTACTGGGCTGGTTGAGGTCGGAGGACTGCTTCAGCTGGAGAGGTTAAGGTTGCAGTGAGCTGTGATCACATCACTGCACTCCAGTCTGGGCAACAGAGCAAGACCCTGTCTCCAGAAAAAGCAAACAACAAACAAGTCAGGAAAAAGACAATTCAAAAGGAAAAGATCCAAAGGATCTGAAAAGATCTGTTAAAGATCCACACAGAAAAGGCACTGATAAGTCAAACATACGAAAAGTTGCTCAACTTCATTGGTCATGAGGGAATTACAATTTACAACAAGGAAACAGCCATTTTTTCACATCAAATTGCCAAAACACTAAAACAAATATAACAAGCCCAAAATATGAATTTATTTTGGAGTTAGAAATTATAGAATCTACTGATGGAGATGAGGCTGAGGAATTGTACACAATTATAGTGAAAAATTTTTTAAACTAAATGTTTATCAATAAAGAGATTAGTTAAGAAAATTATAGTGCTTATTTTCATGAGAATAGATGAATGTTGCTAAAAGAAACAAAGTAGACTACCAATTGTTATAGTCTCCCATTTTTGTGAAATATACATCTTTGGTGGGGAAGAGGATGTTCTTTCAAGGTTTCAAGTATCATGTACTTAAAACCATCGACTTGTGGCCATGTATTATTAATTTGGTTACTTTTAACAAATCTCACTGAACTGAATGGTATTTTAAGTCCCTTTTCCCAAAAAAATTGGGGTTTAAAAACTTAATTTCTATATACCTCCTAGTTCATTACACTTTGGCTTAGCATTTCATAATAAGAGGTTAATGCTATCATCAGCAGATTTGATGCAGGACATTTCTTCCAGATAGTTTAGGGAAGTATTGAATACATTGATTTAAAAGATTTTAAGTAAAAACTGCAGAAAGACTCTTAACTTGTAACATATATAATAAAGGTTTTCTTTTGCCCCTACAGCTTGTCATTTAAATTTTATTTATGATGGTGTTTTGCCTGCTTTTGTTGCTTGTAAATGAAAAACTGTGGTCACATTTAACAAGCATTTATTCTACAGTTTCTGATTTATATTTGATATGCTTAGCAATGCTTTCCTATCCAAGATTACACAATTATCTGTATTTCTTTCTAGTTTATATTTCTAATTTTTATATTATTAATATTTCCAATCATGGGATTTTAGCATATGTTAATTATCTATTGATTGGATGATTTATCCTTTCTTCATGGCCCAATGTATTTTAGACTCAGGTCCAAAAGTTAATAAAATGCCAGTATGTCTAAAACAGCACCTAGGTATGATCCTACTCTTGAATAAAAATCTGTCATTTTGCTGTGCAAAATTATAAAAAGATTAACCATTAACATCAATCAATAGCAGAGAAGGGATGTTATCAAAAACCATTCAACTATCAAAAATAAAGACTGTCAAATAAAAGGACATTCGCCCAAACTCAGAAATAAGAACAAAAGGATACCTATTAATCTTGAATGGATTTTAGGCTTACGTTTGAAATAAACGGCATTACCTAGGCGTTCGAAGTTAAAGATGAATTATAAGTCTAACGTGAATACAGGAACCTAAATCTCACTTTTTTGGGGAAGCTACCTCATTCAAATGTAATAAACTACATTCCTCAAATATTCCATAAATTCAGACTTCACTAAATTTAAACTAGATTCTTCCATTCTCTGAATATCTTATTCCAAATAAATATTAGGTAATAATACAAATCTAAAGTTTAAAAAGAGTGGTAACAATTTCAGGAAGGTTTCTTGAATGACTTCTTTTAATAGGGCCCAGCTCACCAGTGTGTCTGAAGAATGCGAATATAGTCACTTGTCAATTACCTGGGCTAATAGTAGGTGGGTGAGGGGATGAGGGAATAAGAATGGAAGATGGGACAGGTCACTTATCTCTAAAAGTAAAAGGTTCTTAGAACAAAACTAGTCAATGATACAAAATAGATTTATCACAACTTTAAAATCAAAATTAGTATTTGTAAACACACTATTAACACTCCCACACATTATCCAAAATCCCAAAAATAATACAAGTATAATGATTTAAGAATATTAAATGTGAAATCATTTGCCAAGTCTTTTTTTTTTTTTTTAAATATTAGAACAGGACGGATATGGACACAGACAGTTCCAGCTGCCTCCTCCTTTCCTTTCCCTTCACTTATTCTTCACCCACAAGACTGAATCCATCAGGGATCTACCACCACAACCACAGGAGGGGGGTTCACTTCATCTTAACCACATAGCCAGCCATGTTTAAGGAGCCCCACGTCAAAAAAAAAGGGAAGAGGTTAAGAATTTCCCACAAAATAGGCAGCTTCTAATATGTAATTTTTGGTTACAATTTAAACTTTCATTAATTACAATATATGGTTTGGGTTTTTTTAAACCATATTTAAGCTGCAAGCCAGTTCATTCAAACCTAAACAATGAAGGGTTATTTTAGTAGTCTGGAAGCTTAGAGAGAACTTTTACATAATTCAGATTTGATTCTTAGCAATCCTAGGAGATAAGACAGAGCAGGTATTATATCCATCTCACAAATGAGGAAACCCAGCCTAGACTGACAGAATGAGAACTGCATTCTAGGTCTTGTGCCTCCATAGGGTCTGCCACACTTCCACAGAAAACAAATGATACAAAGCCTTATCATCTGATTTATCCAGTAAAACATTAAGAATTTACAGCTTGGCTGGGCGCGGTGGCTCATGCCTGTAATCCCAGCACTTTGGGAGGCCAAGGTGGGCTGATCACGAGGTCAAGAGATTCAGATTTGATTCTTAGCAATCCTAGGAGATAAGACAGAGCAGGTCAAGAGACCATCCTGGCTAATACGGTGAAACCCCCTCTCTACTAAAATACTAAAAATTAGCCAGGCGTGGTGGCACACACCTGTAGTCCCAGCTACTCGGGAGGCTGAGGCAGGAGAATCACTTGAACCTGGGAGGTGGAGGTTGCAGTGAGCCAAGACTGGGTCACTGCACTCCAGCCTGGAGGACAGTGAGACTCCAACTCAAAACAAAAAAAAAAAGAATTAACAGCTTGAGTCAACTTGGCAGGAACATACTATATAAACTGAACTACACTTACAAGTGTATTAAATGAATAGGATATCAAGTAAATTGTATTTTACATCCTTAATTTGATCTCATTCTTATGGACAGATTTCAGTCTTAATGGAATTGGTTTTTAGTGCTTCTGAAGTAAAAATTTTAGGCAGTAGTTTTGCTTCTCTACCTTGTTATAGAATGGCATCTCCACAAATGTATATTTGATGACATACAAAGGTTGACGGGCAGGCAGAGTTCAAAATTTGCTGCATGGATTGGTGGGCAAAACAGGGGCTAGGGTTTTTAAAGGAATATACACCATTAAAATAAACAAAAGATGTAATTTT